>NC_140953.1:71957248-72374748 GCF_014529385.1 Adiantum capillus-veneris | reverse complement strand
AAATGCATGAAAAATCCTCAATTTAGTGAACTCTCACTTGTAGATTTTGAAATTTATCTCTTAATTATACATTTGAAGTGAGGAAACCTACAAAGGATAGAGAAATTGAGTGTAAAAGCCTTCAAATATAATCAAGTTGCCCCTAAAATTTCTCATATGAAAAAGTTTCTAAGTTTTTAGGAGAAAGCACTATGCCTCAACTCGATTTAGTGGAACCCTCCTTACAAAATTTTGAGATTTGTCTCAAAAATTCTAATATGCCTTTAAACGCTCGAGAAAACCTACATTTAGTGCAATCCCACTTACAAATTTTGAGATTCGCTTAGATTTGCCTCAAAAAATCTAATTTGTCTTTAAACGCTTGAGAAAACCTAGACTGAGTGCAATCCCACTTACAAATTTTGAGATTCACCTTTGAATTTTAAGTCAATCCAAAGGAGAGAGCACTGAAAAAACTCAAAGAAATCTAGCGTAAAAACCTTCAAATATAGCTGAGAATTGTCAGAGTTCTCTTTCGTCATCTACATTTGCTGTTTGTTGAGGTCTGCTCCTACCTTGGGCTTGCACATCTTTTGCCTTGGATTTGTCGGATTGAACTTTCCAAATTGCATCGACTCTGAATTTTGTCAATTCTTAATTTCATAGATGCCCATTGTTGGGGTATAAAGCCCAATGTGGTCGCCCAGGTAAGTGGGCGGGCCGCCAGGTATGTACACATATTCTTTTGTAAAAACCTAATAAGAACTCACTATGCTCTACACATACAGTAGAGCGAGTTCACCATATCGTCGTGCTCTTCTTCTCGCACTCTCTCTCGCGTCGCACTTCCGCTCTGATACCAGTTGAAGGAGTACGAGCAGAAGTGCGACGCGAGAGAGAGAGAGAGTGCGAGAAGAAGAGCACGACGATATGGTGAACTCGCTCTACTGTAATGTGTAGAGCATAGTGAGTTCTTATTAGGTTTTTACAAAAGAATATGTGACTTCTTTGATCTGTCTCTCTCAATGCGCATACCAAGTATATGACTTGCCTCACCCATGTCTTTCATGTCAAATGATTTTGAATTCTGTGAACATTGTCTGTATAGTAAGCAAACACAGCAGCCACATAAGCATAGAAGCAGTAGAAGAGATACACAGTTGGCACTTGTTCATAGTGATTTGTGTGGACCTATGCCTAACCTATCTCTAGGGGGAGCTTCTTACTTTATGACATTTATAGATGATTACTCGAGGAAAGTATGGGTTTACTTTCTCAAGCACAAGGATGAAGCGTTTAGTGTTTTCAAAACATTTGTGACACTTGTGGAGAATCAGAGTGGCAAGAAGCTTAAATGCTTACGCACTGACAATGGTGGAGAGTATGTTTCAAAGGCCTTTCAGGACTTTTGTGAGTCAAAAGGTATAAAACGTGAACTTACTGCTCTTTACAATCCTCCTCAAAATGGTGTTGCTAAGAGGATGAATAGGACCATACAAGAGAAGGTCTGAAGTATGTTGTCTAATGCACAGCTGCCAAATGGGTTTTGGGCTGAAGCTGTATCAACAGTTGTTCATCTTGTAAATAGATCTCCTAGAAAGGTTTTACAGAAGGATTCAGTGCCAGAGATGGTATGGTCAGGCAAAATGCCCTCATACAAGCATCTCAGAGTCTTTGGCTGTGAGGCATATACTCACGTTCCAAAGGAATTTAGGAACAAACTTGAACCAAAGAGTAGAAAGTGCATCTTTCTAGGCTATGGTAATTCTGGTGAGATGGGGTACAGACTTTGGGATCCCGAATCCAGAAAGGTTGTCCGCAGCAATGATGTTCACTTTAATGAATCCAAATATCATTCTAAACCAGAGAGGGTTGAGGAGATTAGAAGAGTTTTCTTCCAAGAAGATGGACCTTCACGTGCAAGACAAAATGTCAGGGCTCAAGAGGAGCAAGGACAGGATAGAGTGGAACCACAGGTTGTGGCTGAGCCTGAGCCACCTATTGTGCATAGATCTGGACGTGTCACGCGACCTCCTGATAGGTTTGTTCCATCTATGATCTATGTCATGTTGACTGATTGCAATGAGCCTTCATGTTACAAGGAAGCAATGCAAATGAAGGACTCCGGGAATTGGCAATTGGCCATGCAGTCAGAGATGACAGCTCTGCATAAAAACCAGACATGGACGCTAGTTAAATTACCACGGGGCAAAAAGGCTCTACCTTGTAAATGGGTTTACAGGTATAAGATCACCGCTCATGATAGTCAGCCAAAGTACAAAGCAAGGCTTGTTGCCAAGGGCTTTAAGCAAGAACAAGGCATTGACTTTGATGAAATCTTCTCTCCGGTGGTCAAGATGACTACATTGAGATGCTTTCTTGCATTGGTTGCCATATTAGATTTGGTGTTGCGCCAAATGGATGTCAAGACAGCGTTCTTGCATGGTGATTTAGATGTGGAAATTTACATGCAGCAGCCAAAAGGGTTTGTTGAGAAAGGCAAGGAAGACTGGGTATGCCAGTTGTTAAAGAGTCTTTATGGCTTAAAACAATCACCGAGGGCATGGTACCATAAATTCCACAAGTTTATGCTTTCTCAGGGCTACAAACGTAGTGAGTTCGATCACTGTCTATACACAAAGAAGGCTAAGGATGGCAGTTGGATGATCCTTATTTTGTATGTGGATGACATGTTGATTGCTGGCAAGCACTTGGAAGAAATTTCAGCTTTGAAGTCAAAGATGGCAAAATCGTTTGATATGAAAGACATGGGTGAGGCAAGTCATATACTTGGTATGCGCATTGAGAGAGACAGATCAAAGAAGTTGATTTGGTTATCTCAAACAGAGTATATTGACAAGGTTTTGCAGCGTTTCAATATGGAGAAGGGAAAGGCATTGAGTGTTTCATTGCCACCATATGTGAAACTTAGCAAACAAGATTGTCCTATGTCTGAGGAAGAACGGGCTGAAATGGATAAGATTCCATATGTGTCTGCAGTGGGTAGTTTGATGTATGCAATGATTGCTACTCGCCCAGACATTGCATTTGCAGTGGGAGTAGTAAGTCGATACATGTCAAACCCAGGCAAGAAACATTGGGAGGCAGTGAAAGGAATATTGAGATACCTGAAAGCTACAAAGAGTATGCGTATATGCTATGGGAGTCAGGAGCTAAGTGTAAAGAGTTTAACAGACTCAGATTATGCAGGTGACTTAGACAACCGAAGGTCTACGTCAGGGTATGTCTTTACATTGGCTGGTGGAGTAGTATCATGGCGTTCTAGATTACAAGATTGTGTTACTCAGTCTACTACAGAGGCTGAATATGTTGCAGCATCAGAGGCATGCAAAGAATCAATTTGGCTTAATCAACTAGTAACAGATTTGGGAATCAAAGAAGAGATGCCTGTGTTATATTGTGATAGTCAAAGTGCTATACAATTGGCTCGCAATCCAGTTTATCACTCAAAGACAAAGCATGTGGATGTGAAGTATCATTTCATCAGGGAAATGCTCGAGGATAAGCAACTTCAGCTTGTCAAAGTTCACACCACAGAAAATCCTACTGATCTACTTACAAAAGGATTTCCCTCAGAGAGCTTTGCGCATTTTCGCAAGCAGTTAGGTGTAGGGTAGTACATCACTTCTCTACATCTCTTGTATATTAGCTTGTATAGTAGCTTCTCTCACACTTAAAGTGCCACATTGGACTTTAAGTGGGAGGTTGTTGGGGTATAAAGCCCAATGTGGTCGCCCAGGTAAGTGGGCGGGCCGCCAGGTATATACACATATTCTTTTGTAAAAACCTAATAAGAACTCACTATGCTCTACACATTACAGTAGAGCGAGTTCACCATATCGTCGTGCTCTTCTTCTCGCACTCTCTCTCGCGTCGCACTTCCGCTCGTACTCCTTCACCCATGTCGATTTTTTATTTTTTATTTTCGATTTTGGATTTTGTCGATTGTCGCTTTGTCGATTGTTGATTGTAAAACCAATGCTTATTCTCCCTCCCCTCTCTCTCTCTCTCTCTCTCTCTCTCTCTCTCTCTCTCTCTCTCTCACACACACACACACACACACACACACACAGACTGTAGTGAATGGTGCTCTCTCTCTCAATCACTTACACATGCACTCTCTCTCTCTCTCTCTCTCTCTCTCTCTCTCTCTCTCTCACACACACACACACACACACACATAATGCATGCACGACATCCATAATAGATTATTGGACTCCTACTGTTGAATTGTCGAGCTCAATGTACTTCATTAATGCAATGCACATGTGAAACACCTTCGTGCAATGCGCCAACACCTCAGGGAATGGCACGTCGACTTTTTCTCTTACATTCACACACATCGAGAGAATGGGTCTCTCTCTCTCTCTCTCTCTCTCTCTCTCTCTCTCTCTCTCTCTCTCACACACACACACACACACACACACACGAATACATGCTTTTAGCTTTTGAACTTCGAGCATCAAGATCAAAGATCAATTACGACATAAAAGGTCTGTGCAAACCTCCAAAGGAGCAGTACATGGAGAAAAATTCTTTATGGCCTTCAAAATGTAAATGAAAGCCACCCTTCAAATGATTTTCAAAAAATAAAAGTGAAAGTGAGGGCTGGAGTGAAATGGATTTAGCATTAGAAATTTAAGATAGAGTACTAAGGTCTTTTTGAATTTCCAGTGCCAAGACTCCCTCAAGTCTTTTCATTTTCTATCACCCTAGTACTTATCCTTCACTTTTGCATTTTCTATTGAATGTTCTTTAAAGGTTCTTTTTGAAATGAAGCAGAAAGTGACACATGGAGGGTCTCTCCTTCCTTGAAAATTTTAAGCTGTTTCATATATAGTATAAACTAGTATGTGACCCGCGCATTGCTGCGGTTAAGAAGAAGCAATCGTGACACTCTCCTCCCTCACCTTCTCCCAAAGGTAGCAACATGTACATATATACAGTAGTATGTGACCCGTACATTGTTGTGGTCGTGAAGAAGTAATTGTGGCACTCTCCTCCCTCACCTTCTTCGAAAGTGGAAACATATGTGTGTGCATGTGTGCGTGCAAATACACACACATACGCATGCTTGTGCGTTGACAATGGCCTAGCCATGATCTTAGAAAACGATTCACACAATCAAATGCACTCTTGTCAAATCTGATAATGGGATTTTCACAAACCTTCTCTCTTTACCATCTCTCTCTCTCTCTCTCTCTCTCTCTCTCTCTCTCTCTCTCTCTCTCTCCCCCGTGACAAACTTGAACTACATTTGGAGTTGGTATGTGGGCGGATTAACTTTGCCTAAGCAAGCGAGTCCCTCTCTATTTGTAGAAACATACTTAGCCTTTGAGTTTTTCTCAGTCTCTCTCTCATGTACGCACGTTTCGTATACGCATGCGTACACACACTCATCGCAACAATCAACAACTCAGTGGGGGAGGGGAGGGGAGGGGGTAGCACAATTGCTCGTGACACGTGGAGGTGTCAATTTTTCAAGAACGTTAAGAAAGAGTATAGGAGTGCCTCTTTAGAATAATTTTTTTAAAATTTTAAAATAAAAAATTACACAATTTGTAAAAATAATATCAACATTGTTCTTGACAAATTTTCCTTTTTTTTAATCCAAATATATCTTCAAAAGCCAAATTTGCATTAAGAAGCAAAATCCCCCTCAAATTTATCTTTTTTCTATGATTTACTCTAGTAGATTAGAAAGTCTTTTGTTGAAAAAAACAAAGTAAGTTTTTTATTTTTCATTGTCAAAAGGCTTTTCATTCATGGAGTCTTATCCTTCACTTATGTGTGTGTGTGTGTGTGTGTGTGTGTGTGTGTGTGTGTGTGTGTGTGTGTGTGTATGGAATATCTTAAGAGACAAAGAGAGAGTTTTTGTAGAGTGTGGTTTTGGTGGAACGGTGCATCTTTCAAGGTTGTTGTCATCTTCTCTCCATTTAGCTTACCATGGAATTTTATTATCTTTATAAGAGGCTTTTCTTGTAGTTTTTGGTTTTTTTCATTTTTGCATGTAGCTAATTGTACTTGGTTCTCACAATTCCAATTTGTTGTTTTAATTCTCTCAGATTCATCATCATCTGGGCACTCTCAGAGATTTTTCAAGTAGTACGAATAAGCCTCTTTTGAGTGAGAGAGAGAGAGAGAGAGAGAGAGAGAGAGAGAGAGAATTAAAAATTCAATTTTATTGCCAACATGTAGTAGATTGGTTATCCAAATTCCCTCTAAGGAACAGATTCAAAGTCCTAGATTTATTGGAGGTAGAACTAATCTTCTTCTTCTCCCCCGCTCTCTCTCTCTCTCTCTCTCCCCCTCCCCGGGTAATAAACTACATTTGGATCTGGCATGTGGTTTGCTTAACTTTGTGATATGCAAGTTCCCCTCTATTCGAAGAAACATACTCAACCTTTAAGTTTTACTCTCTCTCTCTCTCTCTCTCTCTCTCTCTCTCTCTCTCTCTCTCTCTCTCGTGCTACACACACTCATCGTAACAATCAACAACTCGGTGGGAGAGAAGACAGGGTAGCATGTTTTCTTGTGACACGTGAAGGTGTCAAATTTTTTAGAACTTTAAGAAAAAACATAAGAGTGCATGTCTAGAGTGATAATAACTCAAAAATTTAGAAGCTGGCACCGAGCAGTGAGGCTTCCCTCTCTCTCTCTCTCTCTCTCTCTCTCTCTCTCTCTCTCTCTCTCTCTCTCACACACACACACACACACACACACAGAGTGTGCGCTTGAGCTCAAGACTTCATGTATAGATATTTAAGAGCAACTATCTACGATTGTTCTGATGATATCAAACTCTCTCTCTCTCTCTCTCTCTCTCTCTCTCTCTCTCTCTCTCTCTCACTCATATATGGATATATATATATATATTTTTTTTATCTATTTATTTAGGCTCGTCCATAATTGAGAGAATTTATGGATTTTTAAGGGTAGCACATAGTTTAACTCCTAAAAATAAAAGGGGATAAAATACCTTAGAACAAGCAAAAGGCATGTCAACTTGACAATCTCTCTTCTCAATTGGGATGCCAATGTCAAGGTTTGTTCTTTCCGTGCATTTTACCCATTTTAAGGCATTTTTTTCGCTTTCTATCAGAGAAAATGTTAGCCACTCTCTCAAAAATACACTATAATTCCAAAAAAATAGTAATTTCTTAAAAATTGGCAAGGGTAGCCCTGGTGAGTAGGAGTCCCCATGAGCTTGGTGATACTCTCTCTCTCTCTCTCTCTCTCTCTCTCTCTCTCTCTCACACACACACACACCCACACACACACACACACACACACATGGCTAATGACATGTATAATAACCCCATCATTTGCATGCATGTCCCCAAAGCAATACATAATGAAGTCGACTCACAGACACGCAAACCTTCTCCTTTTTTCCCAGGGATAGATGTTTGAGATTTGTGTGTGTGTGTGTGTGTGTATGTGTGTGTGTGTGTGTGTACATGTATATATGTGTGTGTGTTTGTTTTCGTGTGTATATGTGTGTGTCCATCATAATTTAAAAAATTTATAGATTTTTTAGTTTGGCACATGTCAAACTCTCAAAAATAAAAAGGATAAAATAACTCTGAATTGATAGAATTGGAAAATCTCTCTCCCTATTCAAGATACCAATGTCAGGGTTGGTTTTTGTAAGACATTTTACCCATTTCAAGGCATTTTTCTTGTTTTGTAATGGAAAAAAATATTAGCTACTCTTTTAAAAATACATGATAATATTAAAAAAATAACAATGTCTTAAAAATTTGAAGGGCAAAGGTGTCCCGGGTGTTGCATGCATGCACTCAAAGCGAGACCGGCTTAAATCAATCCGCGGACATGCTCAACCACTTGAAAAAATAAAAACTTACACAAAGCTCTAAATTTTTGTGAAGTGAACCAATGCATGACACGTGGATGGAAGCCTTCTTCTTGCTTGAAATTTTTAAGCTGCATTATATATAGTATAGAAGTATAGAAGTGTTTGCCTTTGGATTTATGTTTTTGATACTTTTTTAGTAGGTTTATTGGGAATAAAAGCCATAAACAATACTTGTGTTGCTAAGTTACAAACATCTCTTGAATAAGACGATGGGGCTTGTTTTTTACAAGATACTATGTTGATCGAGCATCCTACTAGTCAATCTTAGGTGGTGTTTTTTTGGAGTAAAAGGCTATTGTTGAGAATCTAGGACTATCTTTGTTGTAGGTAAATTCAAACTATAAAAGTTTTTAGTTTGAGGGTAAGAGGTCATATGATCGTGACTAATTTATGTCCTTGAGTACACATGATGGTTTTGTTTCTGAAAGACGGGGGAAAGTCCAAGTTCTATGCCCAACCAAAATCCAAGGATTGTTTTTTCAATCTCTTTAGTATGTCCTAATGATTTCAAAAAATGACAAACACGCGAATCTTTCCAAATGCACCATCGCGCGAAGCAGAATGGGAGGGACAAAGCACATATGGAGGCAGGGACAAGGACGGGGATGAAGCAGTAGGCATGGCCATGTGCGAGGTGGCCATGAATAATAATGGGACACTTTTATATCCCAAGACATTGTTATGTCTTGACACACTTTTTATGTCCTCTTAAGTGGCCAAATTCCTTGAATTGTTTTAAGAGATACAAAATGGTTTTTTTGCGTGCTTTATGTCCACAAAGTTGTCTCATGAGTTGAAAAAAAAGCTTGGAATTTTTTTGGGCCATCAATTTCTTCATTGAACCTCATATGTGCCAAAGAAAAGTGTGCCATTTTTCTTTTCTTTTACATTTATACCACCCTAAAAGTCATCTTAATGAAGTTTAAATTGCTACATGACTAGCCTTAGTAGTTATAGACTTGATGTTATGCTTTTAAGAAGAAGAAAACGTTCACATTGAAAGTTACGTCCTATTTATAAAAATTTGTCAATGCCGTGTTTTTGAAAAAAATATGTCCTTTCATGATTTCTTTTGGCTATTTAATAGAATCCAAAGAAAATTTTGATTGTGTACATGGATTCCATAACATATAGCTCTTACTCCAGGGGTTTTGGGGCACCTAACACCCCATATAGATGACAAGACAATCATGGTCAAGTTTTCTGGTTCAACTTGAATCTACGTCATTTTGAGTTGGAAACAATAGTTTCCTTCACATTACTATTTTGATAAGAAAATCATATTATCTTTGCGCCTTATATCAATGTATAATTATTCCTTTTAAATTTACCGTTATATTGGGGATTTTTTAAAGGATTGTAAAGGCCATGAGGCGGAACCTAGTTTTTCATGTGTGCTCTTTTAGTACTTCCTTATTGTACCCATCACTCTCATAGGTGAAGGACTTTTTATGCTTTTTGCATTCTCAATGGCTACTTATGAATGCAAAGACCCAAAGCAATCTATGAAAAGACACATTTAGTGACAATAATGAGTGTAGTTATACTAAGTTTGATGATAAATCAATAGAGTGAGAAAAGAACGATTATTTTATACCAAAAAGAAAAAGAGTGGGGCCAAAACAATCATATAGTATGATCAAAAACCCATTTTATTTTATAGATTATTTTATTTCCAAAAAGAAAAAGAGTGGGGCTAAAACAATCATATAGCATGATCAACAACCCATTGAAGTTATCGGGAAAAATGATCTCATGGTGTCAAAAAAATCCTAATGTTAGACTTTGTTCAGTTGAGCCGAACCCGAGCCTTAATCTGTGTTCTGTCGGCTCTGGTGTTCTCTATGTGAGTGAGGAAGGCTCTAGGCATACCATTTAAGGGATGGGATTGCAAGGGTTGGTCGGGGTGATGCCAGATGTGGCGGATTGGCTTTTGTAGGGTCCAGATTTGTGGTGGAGACGAGCTAGAGGTAGTCCCGGAGGGGGCCTCTTGTCGGCTCCTACCTAGTCTTGTTGGTGTGTTGGCTCCCTTCCTATTAGTTTTTGAGGGGTTGGGCAGCGACCCCCCCCTTCTCCTAGAAGGGATCTCTGCTCACCAACTTCTCAGAGGTACTGCATGTAGTTGGGGTCGTGGAGGTTGGGGGCACGTGGTCATCTGGTGGCAACGAGGAACCCGTAGTGGCAACCCCACCCTTTGTTTGTTCCGGCTCTGCTTTGGGTTCAGTTTCTTAGAAGGTTGTCTGAGTTTTTTCAGGTGGTGTCGTCGTTTGCTATTGACGTCTTGTCCTGACAACGCTAGCCTTTTTGCTTCTGGTGCTTCTACTTGGTACTCACTACTTGGCTCTATTTGTAGCTCCTCTTTGGGCATATGAGAGATATCCCTCCCGGGGGTCTATGCATAAAAATACACAATTTATACTTTTATACAATTTTCAATGTACAATTTCAATATAAATCAGAGTTGTGGAAGCAGGAGTTCTCAGCGCGCCCGACCTAGCATGGAGTTTAGGCCATGAGCCAACTGCATCCAAAGGCACCTAGCAACTAGTCCTGCCTCTAAATGGGTGATATGAACGAAAGCCTACTCAAGAAAAATAAAAGTATGGAGGGTGAATATACGTGTGCACCGCATTCAGGAATAGAGAGAGAGAGAGAGAGAGAGAGAGAGAGAGAGAGAGAGAGAGAGAGAGAATAGTGGAGGGTGAAATAGAGTGTGCAAATAGAATATACGTGTGCACCGCATTCAGGAATAGAGAGAGAGAGAGAGAGAGAGAGAGAGAGAGAGTGGAGGGTGAAATAGAGTGTGCAAAGACACAAGAGAATGACAAAAGAGAATCTATAAATGCCCCATCTAAATGAAACGGGCAATCATGTATTGATGCAATAACAAAATCTGGATATACTATAACATCCAAAAATATAAAATGACTAGTAGAGCATCGAACCCTGTGTAAGGACCGACCATTCCACCTATCTACTTTCGCTTAATAATGGACAGAGAGAATTTCACTTCGTCGGGAGCGAACCAGAAAACCTCCAACCTACCTAAGCCAGACATAGGCTGAGGCCGCTTCGCCTCCCTTCATAAACCCGAGCTCTGAAAGGATCCCAAATACTAGTAGGTGGTAGGGTATCAACACCAACTATACCAATTTAAGTGCCACGCCTTTGCAATGCCCAGCATCGAGTGCTTAGGCAAATCCAAGGCAAGATCCTCGACGTGTTAGCCATGTAGGTTGTTTAATCCCTGATGCACTAACAGTGTAAATGAGCCTAAGAAAAAATAACGCGTAGGAAACACCTTCAATCCAGCAGAGTTCTAGGTCATCAACCCTTTTGTCTAAGGCTAAGCGATGTAGGTGATCATAGTCTTGTAGCGACACTGCCATGAGAAGAGAGCTATGTAGAAGTTTTCACCATGAAGCGTATGCACACAGTGAAAAGAGAAGAGAACATAGTAAGCAAGGAGAGAGAATATTCTTCTTCTTTTTCTTCTCGTCAATGAAAGAGAAGTCTTGATGGAGAGCCTACACCACTCCGTATAATAGATACGTATCATTGTGCGATAGTAGATTCAATTGTCGGCTCTGAAAATTGAGCACCATGGACGAATTATTAGGCACTCTACCACGCTAGTGTGCCCTAAGCTGAGACAGGGCACCCCCTCTTCTACCTGGAATAGCTACTAGCTTTTGGGAAAAGACTCCAGTCTTTTTTTTAAACATGGCACAGCTCTTGATGGTCAGCTCTCATCCCTTACCCTTCAATTTTTGCAGTAAAGATTGATTAATTGGACAGTATGCTAGTAACTAATGTGACCGTGACTAAACTATGTTACACCATGATGCCTTGATATAATTATGACTTTCTCATACTGTCTCGACATATTTACGGTGTTGCTTTTTATAAAAATACTTCTCGTAAAAATCTCATTGAATCTTATTTTTTTCTCCTAGTGGTCGTTTTTAAATCCGACGATGACTAATAATAATATTTTTATATTTACGTCGTCCTAAAAAGCACGCTAGTTTTAAAAACGTTGAAAAGCACAAGAAACTAAAAATAGCGTAAAAAGTTAAAAATTTTCTAAAATCGAACCACGAGTTTCTCTTGTCCACCGGAACAAGAAAGCCAACTCGCTTACACTAAAAACTACTAAAAATTATGAAAATCTAAAAATAGCGTGAAAAGCATTCAAAAAACAGATTTTTACAAAATTGGACCATAGCTTTCCTGAGACTCATAGATTAAGGATTCGGCCTTGCTATTTGCAAAAAAACATCGAAAAGCACAAAAAATATGAAAAGGCTAAAAAACAATGAATTCTTTCAAAAGTGAACCAAATGTCTATCTGACCTACTAGAACATGAAAACAACTTTGTTTTTCACTACAACATTGCCAAATAAGCATCCTAAACCAAAATCTGGCGAAACAGATATTGGAATCTATTTTTCTTATTTTTAAAAAAAACCCAAAATTTAAGGATCTTACAACATATGATTTGCCGGTGGTAGAGGCGGTTATATGGTGGCTCCCTAAAAGATCCCTACCAGTGATGGAGACTAGGGCCTCGCCCTTTTGACTGGTATACTCTCTAGTATTTTGTGGATTATCTTTGCTCGAGGTGGCCTCTTGTGTTCTGGCCAGGTCTATTAGTGTTTGGTGGTTTTTTCGATTATATCTCCATATAAAATGCATTGAAATGGTTGTATTAGTCTTATTGTGCTTTTGTGATGCAATGGCTCATATTGTGCATGGGTACCAGATATGATTGTGAATGGTGAGATGCTGTTGGCAGTTGACTGTCTCAGCTTGGTATGTATTTTTTTGGGGATGTTCATTACAAAATAGCTCTTTTGAGGGCAATTTAAAAAAATAAGTTTCTAATTTTTGTAGTATTATTTGACCTCAAAAAATTGCTATTTTTGGCAAATGCCAAGGTTCATCAACTTTAGAAGCTTATCATGACAAAATAGCAAGGAATTTGGAAGGTTACTAGTTTTTCTTAAGTAGTGGTCTCTTAACTACACACTCGAGAAAGAGTTACAACAAAAGAAGAGGCTTTTTGAGGAGAACATGCAATGTTTTCCAAAACTCTGAAAGGACACTTTTGCATCATGTTAGGCTACCTATCTAGTGTTAGTGTTAAAGGATGTTAATATGCAAAAGCCATTGGACTTATTTCTCATAAAAGTTGCCTTTCTATAAGAAATGTATATGGTGCAAGGGAAATTTAACTTTGGTATGGTAATACCAAAGGAATTTCACATAGTTTGAGAGACTTAGATCGGTAGTTTGAATATTAAGTTGATTGCAAAGCTGCTTCTTTTTTTTTCCCCTCAACTCACAAATTGTGAGTGACACCCTGAAGCAGAGAGCACGGCTAGCAGCGAGCCACCCAAACATAACATAGACTATCTTTCAGGGCCGAAACCAACCTAGGGCTACCACCAAGAAGATGATCTACCACATCAACTACCATGTCCACCAAGCTGTACATAGTGTCGAAGAAAAAAGAAAAACTAGTCGACTAGTCAGATTTGCTCACAAGAATTGCCAAGAAACCACATGCATGGACTCCCATCACATCAACGCCGAATCGAACAGAAGCAACCGAACAATCGTAGAACCCCACCAACAAAGACCACATAATTGTAGCAGCACGAAAAACTTCGGCCCCAAACTGTCAACGTAGAACCAAACCTTGCTTCTCATAAAATCGACCCCAAACCAGTGCCTAGCATCGAAGGAAGGAGCCCTCCCCAAGAATGCCCAATCCCATTCGATAGCAAACACTTGTGTATAAATCTCCTTTTTAAGTTGCTTGCAAGCTTAAGAAAAAGGAATGGAAATTTATTCTACTAAATGAAACAATGATTGAGTAGTTAATCTAGGAATTTGGGTGACATCGATAACCAAGTAGTCTTTTGAAACCTGCAAAATGCATAAAGGACTAATGAATTTTTGCTTTTTTTTTGTATGGATGAGTGAGAATCTCTCTCCCCCTCTCTCTCTCTCTCTCAGAACAATGATCTTAAGCTTAAACCTCTGTGCGCAAGGTGTCAACCCGATCACTGGCTCAAAGAGGGAGAGACAGGTAGTGATGACGGACCCATAGGTGGATGATGCACATGATTGATGCACATGGGTGGCGACTATGATTCGCCTTCAGTGCAAGTTTCCTGAAATAAGTGGTGGTGCAACAATGGTGACCATACATATGATGGAGGGGAAGGTAACCATGTCTCAAGGATATGAAGGTGGCGGTGCAAAGGTGTGGATTACATGGTTAATAGGACAAATAACCAGAACGCAGAATGGAAACTCGCATGAATTGTCATTCCCTATTACATATACATCTACACCATGGAATGGGGATTTGGAACAAGTTAGAATGCGAACGAGGAACATAAGCTTGAAAATGGTCATTCCCTGTAACCATATTTTTATTGGTAGATCAATGGAAGACATTTTACCATCAAAACAGAGTTTTACTATCAATACAATACAATCCAAGAAAGAGAACAAGGCTAAAAAGATGATAGAGATGTTCAATTGGCATGGGCAAATGTAGAAGTACTCTCATAAAATCTAACCAAGGTGGTGACATACATTTAAGGTAAGAAATTAAGGTAGTAATGTGAGACAACAATCTGTGATGACATTCATAAATGTTACTATAACATTTTAAAGGTAGAAAACTAAGGTAATAATGTATGCTTCAATCATAATGACTTAATATTGATAAGTTACTACATTTTCATGTTACCCATCACTTTTCATGCATAATAACGGTAAGTTAGCATATTTTCATGTTACTTATTTTTGTATATGTCGTTCGACAATGGTTTATTACAATATAGCATGACCTCTCATGTTTATGATGATGCCTCTTAGAATAGGGTAGTAACCCCAATGTCCTATGAATAGTACCATTTTAAAGGAGGGGGGTGTGTGTGGGGGAGTCTACGTGTGTTTAAGACCAACAGCAATGCCAAACAATTCCGAAGCTTCCATAATCACTTGGACATCAGCCTGCTGATTACGAGGCATAGACTGATTTACAAAAAAAGTGTGGGTGTGTGTGTGTGTGTGTGTGTGTGCACACACAAGCATGTGTGGAGAGAGAGAGAGAGGTAGGTTAGCATAGTAAAGGATGATCAAATCTCTTTCTTATCTTGTCCTTTACAGGCTTCGCCTTCCCACTCCTTGTATGGCTGCCATGTATCTAACAAAAGAAATCCTCCATGGCTACCTACAAGGAGCTGGATAGCAGTGAGGTGCCGGACCCCAATTACATGAAGTGCTTGAGGATCACTTTTTATGAGGACGTCCACATCAGCAACCACGCACCGCATTGCAAGAATACCTTTACTCTCAAAAAAAAAACAAAGAAGGAAACATGTTTCCAAATAGGTAGCTCAAGGAAGAACATCTGTGTGTATAGTGTGTGTGTGTGTGTGTGTGTGTGTGTGTGTGTGTGTGTGTGTGTGTATAGGTTGTGCTTATAGAAAATAGTGGAGTGTCTAGTGTGTGTAAAGTGAGCATATAAGAATAGTATGTGCTTATGAGCTGGTTAAGTGAAAAGAAACTAGTATGTGTGAAGTGAGAGACGAAGCATGAGAGAGCAAGCAAGCATATGCATGTTATGCAAGTGAGTCCAGGAGAGACTTGTAATTGCGCGTGACCGCTTCCCAGCCTACTTGGGTTGGGTGCACACCATCCCAAAAGAAGGTCTTTGATGAATCGCCGCAAATCTTGTAGAGTGCCTTCCCACTCTTGTCTACACTCCCACACCCTGCCCCCTTCATCAGACCTACACAGCATGACTCCAAAAGCCCTGCCCCAAAGCCTGCAATTTTCAACATCACAACCATAAACAAGGTGAACAATCACAATGGTCTAATTTAAATAAGGAAAGTGCGTGTGGCTCCTAAAGTTAAACCCCCCTGTTAAACACTAATACAAGGATCAGAGATAGGGTGCAGTCCCCCTAGTTAATCCTTGACCAATCTAATAAGTTTAAACTACTGGTCCATGATTGCTCACAACACAATCGTCGACAATTGCTCCCAAGAGTTCCGGAAGTCTTCCAAGGCCTAATGTAAATGCACCCAAATACTTGCACAAATCTCATCCCGCACATGCAATGGCATGCACAGGTGCACACTCTCCCATCGACACACGCGCACACACACATACATACCCCTCGCAACGAGATTCATATGTGAGATCAAGCACTCTCGTGCAATTGAGCATATCCCCATCTTATTTGTCACCCTCGACCTTCTACATTTGCAAGAATGAACTGCCACACTCGTGCCTTTCATCAAGCAAATACATTTCTTAATTGCCACCCTCAAGCTACCACGTTCATAATATCATAACGCACCCTTGAAACATCTATTTATAAATGCCTATCACTACATTGGTCCAAAGGAGATGGGCGTGGGCACCCTAACAATGCACCAAAGTATCCATGTTTCGGTGTATCATGGATAAACAGGTTAATGTATCTATGATATATAAACTTATTTGTGCATCATGTGTGACATCTATATGTGGTACCCATGAATCCTACCTCTGCCATGTTATGAAGATACAAGTATGTTGCCCATCCTTGAGAGATGTCGGGGAGACAAGATACTGCTGAAGAGATGGCAATGGGCAGAGTAACGATCTGAAAAACAGAGTATAGGAAATGTATTGCAGACAGAGCTACCGAGCACTATCCTCAACCAAAACTGTGTGCATGCATATCACTCTCCATATGTGTGCAGTGATGTGCTTGTTGTATGTATCCACGGGAGAGAGAGAGAGAGAGAGAGAGAGAGAGAGAGAGAGAGAGAGAGAGAGATCACCGTAAGTAGCTCCAGACTTGAATATATCCAAGAAGCTTTTGTACTGATTGAGCAGGATGTACTTAGAGTGGCGCCCACGGAAAGTTCTCAGGGAAACAAGGCTCTGTGAGAGCAACCGATTGTGCAAGGAGCTCAGCACATTGTCAGTTCGGCTGCAGTTAATCTTACTTCTGGGCATCCTAATAGATGGCAAGCATCCTGCTGGCTCTAAATTGGTAACAGCAAACCTCCTGAATCCAAGTTGGTGCAATCTTGCTAAAAGCGATGATAGCTGCCGTACAACCCGGGTGATGAGAATTGGTATCCCCTGCATTAACAATTAGAGATTACTGTTAGGCTTTCACATATGATTCATTTCCAATGAAGTAGTCTCTTTTGCTGTTTGTTTTTTACATAAGCAACAATTAGCAAGTGTTAAAATTCACTTTTAGGTTTCATTCACACTTAGCATTCACCAATAAAGACCAAGCCTTCACTTTTAGGTTTAATTGACGGTCAGTCTTATCACCGAAGTACAGCAAGTCTTTTCTACTTAATTCCTATTGAATCGCTGCAAAAAAGGTAAACATATCGACGCCACTCTGCTCAAGCAAACCACATGTGCTCAACAAGAAGAGAGAACTAAAAGAAAGGCATCTGCAATTCCATTTCAAAACCCTCGATCTCTTAATTTATAACCCACTCCCGTACATCGACCCCACAAGCTCACATACATGGGTCAGGCACTCGACGCTCTCATGCACAACATGCCAATGAGCATCCACAAACTGTGGGCTTTAGCCTGACTCCATGCTGCTTAGCATAAACCCCTTTCCATTCAATTTCATCAATGAACCAACTTGCCAAATGACCCAATGGGAACAGAACTTTACGTAGAGGCTGTAAGCAGCTGTTGATACTCAGCTAAACAAGCACTACGCAGGCTAATGTCGCCACACAATGTGACAGCCCTCTGACAGATGAAAAAGCAATTAAAAAAATAGGCTGAAACCGAAAGTGTTGCATATCATTAATTGAATAGCGGTCCAATCAAAAGCAATGGTTCAAGTTGACTTGAGGAGACCCTTGACAAACATGGTCAAAATTGTCAAGAGTGCAGTGGAAGCAAGGGGCAAATGTCCCAACTCTCCTCAAATACCCCACGACCCAATAATGGGGAAAATGAAGAGTCGTACAAAGAAAAAGTGCCGCTTCTAATAATTGGCTCAATAGTGGCCATACCATACAAAATCTGGTAAATCCTATGAACCCTAGACTCTAGCACAAGCTCAGAAGGCCAAACCAAGCCACCAATCACTAAATCTAGAAGGAAAACCCAAATGACCCCCAAAACTCTAACACCCCCTCTCAGATCCTCGGTGCACAACAAGTCTAGGGAAAGAGCGAAGAAACAATCTGACGAGTTCAGTTCACCACAACAACAACACACGACCCCTCAAGAGAAACTCTCAAGGCACCAACATAGACAATCCTGTCCACCAATGGCATATTGGGAACCTTAAACCACTATCAATATATGCCAAGCTCCAAAAGCTTCTCTCAACCGTACACGCTAGAGCTCCACCACCTATACACCATGCCGTGTGGGCATGTCATCACGAGCTATAGTTTATATGAAGAAAAGTAGGAGAACGCCGCGCCTCCTCTAAGAAACAAGTTGAGCCAATATGCTCTCTAGTCCGGCTCTCAATGCCAAAACCCTACATAAATGGAGTATCACGACGATTTACAACCTTTGACTCGTCTACCACACCATCCCCCAAAGATTGGATATGTCTTCAACAACAAGGGAGTATGAGCAACCGCATGAGCCTGATAATGAAGGTTGGGGAACCAAGTGCATAAAAGCCATAGCAAGGGTAATATGAGCCGTCTCACTAGGAATTGAAGACTTCTTTTGGCAATTCTTTCAAATATCTCCTTGTTCACCACGCATGTGATATACCACCACCTCATTAGATCTTCCACCAAAACCAAACGTATCATCATTGTATGCCTTTTGCTTCTACTTTATTGTCTAGATAACTGTCCAATCAAGGCCCTAGAGACCTCTCTAACTCTGAACCTCTGTAGCTAGCCCTTGGACCTCCTAATCCATCATCGTGGTAACAAGTTATTTCCACATTGTCAAATCAAAGATCCTACTCGAAGTAATCAAGGCTAAATAGAAAGTACTATACTCCAAGGTGAGGTATGTGTCATCCAGATGATAGCCATATCTTCCAAGGAGATCCGCTTACCCCTTGCCTAAAGAATCGCCTATAGCATTTTTTGCATTTGGTGAATGTGAGACTTGGAACTGTCGAGGGTCCAAAGTCCGCAATTGTACCTCCAAATGAGCTCGCTTTATAGGCCTCTCCTATAGTAGACTTTCTCCAAATGGTTAAAGATCTCCCGAGAATTTGGTCATACTTCATACGTGTCCAAGTGCCTGCCAAGTACAATGAAGGAAGATGAAGGACTAGATCCTGGCATTTAGCTAATCCCATGAGTGTTGGTATTGCTCACATGCTCCAAAGAATCACCGAGTGTCTCATTAATTGTGTCATCTCCACCATGAGAATTCTCTCCAATATCCTTCTTTGGTGCCATGATAACGGCACTACAAGGTCAGCAAAGGATCCTCTGTAGACAAGTACACACCAAGATCAAGTCTACAAGGCTCACGCATCCAAGATCAGCCCCCTCAACCACAATCCTGCTGGCTGAAAATCTGCAAGCCAGTCAGCCCTTATAACACTCTCCACTGCAAGGCTGGCCCATTGAAGCTGTGGCTTTAATACCTTGTCAAAGTGCATTGGAAGGTTGGTTGAAGAGGAGAGAAAAAAACGCGAGGGGAGAAGGCAGAATGGCATGAGCACTGCAACTTAGTTGCAAGGGCAAACTCTGAACAAGAGAGATATACAAGGCTCACAAGATATTCAAGGCGCCCCCTCTAGTAATTGGCTGACTAGTGACCATACTAGACAAAATGTGGTAAACTCTCATGAACCCTAGAGTCTAGCAGCAAAGCCACAAAGAAGCCCTGAATCACTAGATCTATACGGGAAACCCAGGAGATGACCTCCAAAACTCTAGTAGAATCATTTTGAGCCCAGCATCTCCTACCGCCTATAAAACGACCAATATCGACATGCCTAAATCCAGTTGATCTGCTTCCTGTAAAGCTTTCCCAGCATTGACAGACACGACACTTCGCACATTATGGGAGACCAACATGTCCAGTACAAGGTACTTGAAGGCCAAGGACCCTGCATTTTCTCAACTCTCAGCTCTACCCTGAAGCGCACCACACTACCAGTAGCCATGCTCTTTTGCAAGAAATGCATAACCAGGCTGAATAAACCCCCAGAGACATTGAGCTGTAAATCCAGATTTGTTGCACATTGTTGTGAACAGGAAAGGAAATTCACAAACCACCACACATGAATGGCACACTAAAATTCCTAGCACAACATCATTGAACAATCCCCTCACATAAGGAGCAGTACTCAATGTCACATCCCACTATCTGTGTTTAGACAATGTGAGAAGATGACACCTTGTAGGTCTAAACTTGAAAACATGCAGAGAACATACCGTACCCTAACACCATGCTTCTGAAGGTGGACGCTGTAGTCATTGCCACCATAGACAAAAAGCACCAGAGAGTTTGCAAAATCCACAGGCTTGCCCTTTGCCATCTGCTCAAATTGGTCAATTTGTGCACTTATGTTGATGTACTCAGGACCATATGTGAAGAATACCCCACTTCCACCGTACGCAAAATTCACACCTGTTGCAGGCATCTCTCTGACTTGACTATATGGCGAAGGAGATGGGAGGTTCAAAAACTTGGCTGCAAACAAACTCTAAAACTTTATTTAGAGTACACATATGCATGAGTAAATGAACAATTAGATTGAAGCTGCACAACTGAATGGTATGAAATTAATCGAATAATTACCTATGAAATCTGTTAGAACAAAACCATCTGAGTAGCGGCCAGAAGGGTTGCCAGGCCAGGCAGATCCATAAGGGGTCTTCCAAGGTTGCCACACTTCAGGGTTCTGCTTGTCATGATTGCCTGTATCTGCATATGAGTCGCCAAACACATACAATGCAGGCGGTCTGGCCCCTTCCACACCTGACACCCATTAAAAGCTTTTAAAAACAGACGTATGCACAGTCATTGATGGAGGATTTGATATCATTGTAGCAGCCTAAAATAGAACGACATTCCAGTCTGCACATGCATACATAGGAATAAAAAAGTATAGACATTCAATGCACCATGGCTGCGCAAGAAAAAAGCACATTCCATCTCTTCTTTTGCACTAATCTTGCAGTTGTTTAGATAGCACCTATATAATTGCGATGTCACCATCCACACATTCATTGGGGTGGTTAATCATTTGCATAGGCATGTGGCTGCAAGCAAAAAGTCCTCAATGACCCTACGAAAGTGCATCATAGCAGATCAACATGCAAGGACACCATATTAGCGTCAAGCCTCTTGTGTGCATATTTTGCAAAAAGAAACAGGTAAATCCTAGTGATTTAGAAACAAGTACTCTACTAGGTCAGCACAAATACTCCTAAAGGACACGATGGAAAAAAAAAATTAGCAGAGTTCATGTCAAATCGCCATGTATGATATGCTATAAATGTGAGAAACTCCTATTTGACTAGATGCATCACAGTGTCACTTAATCTCACAGAGAAATTGAGATGGCAAGGGTCAATATAATTCAAGCTTTGACCACATTGGAGCTTTTCCCGCCGGCACTCAGGTCATGTTCCAGCTCTATGCGAGTAGTTAAAGCTCCAAATTACTTAGACTTTACAATTAAATTAATCCCTTTCAGCGTCAAAAACTACAATAAATGGGTATTATTATCGTCAGAACCAAAGCATTTTTCTTTCTTAAAAAGGAAATTTGGCTTAAATAATATTGATGAAGTTACGTTCTATTTTACTTCATCTCTGTGCCAAGAAAACTGCCTGGAAAGCTACAGAAAAGAACATCAATGAAACGGTGCAATACTAAGGCTCATCAGTCACAACACTTCATCATGTGCGTCTGCGTGCATGTGTGTGTGTGTGTGTGTGTGTGTGTGTGAGAGAGAGAGAGAGAGAGAGAGAGAGAATGAAACTTGCGCACTCCATTGCCCTTGATCACTACGGCTAACTCTCAAGTGAATCGTTTTTGTCCTATTGGCCTTGCAGCGAGCTCAGGAAGGGAAGGCGGCAAAGACAGACTTTTAGGTCCTCAACTAATTGGCAGAGAAGCCTTCATGCAAGATTGCCGGTAATTAGAGTAGGATGCAAGACATATCCGGTCAAAACAAATGCATCCACATTGATCAGAGAAAGAAATTGACAAAAGAACTGCTCGGCCCATGAAGAAACGAAGAAAGAGCTCAGTGTACCTTGAAAGAACGAGAGCGCAAGATAGATTGAGGCAATGCAGATGATCGGCACCATGTCTTTCCTCTTCTTCGCCCTTATCTTGTCTCCCTTCCTCTTCTGCTTCAACTACGTAATGCAGCTTATGGGCATCTATCTCTCTCTCTCGCTCTCTCTCTCTAATCCATAATAGCAGAAGATGAGCGCCGAGCTTCTTCTCGTTTCTTCTATAAAGGCATCTCTCTCTCTCTCTCTCTCTCTCTAACCCATGAGAGCAGCTGCAGAGATGGACGCCGAGCTTGTAAGTTGTTTCTCTCTTCTCTCTCTCTCCCCCCGAGGCCCCCTGTGTGCGTCTCGCTCCTTCCAAGGCAAAGGATAAAATCACTGTGGGGACATTGAAAGCCCCTCTCTCATAACTCGCCCCACAGATTAGACGCCATAGAGACTTTAATACCCCCACGGTACGAACTGCATAGTACATAGGTATACCCGCTTGGCAGTTGTCACCTTCGGGAAATTGTGATGGTCATGATGAGACTCCATCTCTCTCGGGTGTGTGGGTGTGTGGGTGTATGCTAATAAAGAGAGGAAAATGGAATAATCTTTCTATCACCCAAGTGTGGTAGATTGGTTATGCCATTCCCTCCAGAATTACAGGTCTTGAGTTCAACTCCTCCCGGGCTAGATCTTTAAGGACTCTTGGGATAGTTTCCTATGATGTTTAAAACTTCTACTTCCTCTCTCTCTCTCTCTCTCTCTCTCTCTCCACGAGGAGCCTTCACAGCAGAGCTTGTTGGCCCACACTCATTAGACCACTATCGGCACTCTCATCGATCGAGCATTGGAGCTACAAAAATCCAAACGGCCACGAGTGAGGAGAAGGGGCTACACAGCGTCGATGGAGTCTACAGCAGAGGATTCGAGTTATATACTCTCTCGGCGTCCAGAGTGCAAATGAGGATGGATTCTAGTAGTAGTAGTATTTTTGTTCTAATCTTATAGTACCCAGACACAGGGCCAAAAATTACAACCCTTCCTGCCCTTCCTTTGCTGCTAGCCCTGCACACGCCGGGCAAATTTATAATAGCCCTTCCTAAGGAAAAACAGGTTGTTCGACTAGCCCTGCCCCAAGGAAGGGCATATTTTTGCAAGGCCTTCCTAGGGAAGGGCAACCTCTCAAAGTGCCCTGCAAAGATTAATCATGCGAATGCTTGGGATTGGGACTTTTGGACTTGTACCTAGAGGATGTTCTATGGACTTTGAGAGTCACTAATGAGTATGGAATCTGATTTTGAAGGTTGTTCAAGCATACATTGCCATGCACCTTAAAAAAGTTAAGGTAACTTTTTAATATAGGTAATTTGAGGTAAGCTTTTTAATATAGTGAATTTTAATGCATTGGGCAAACTAGAGAGGCGACGAAGTGCGAAGATTGAAGTTTAAAGTTTGAGCTTGAGAGTTGAAAGTTCAATCGCTCGCGAGTTGTCTAGTGAGGGCATCGGGCTTAAGTGACGAGTCTCGTCACTCGTCTCTCTCATCCACCAACTGCTGACACGGAGCTTCTATATCCAAGTTCCAATTGAGATGAGGAGGTTTGAGGGATGCGATGTAATCAAGGCTAGTGGGTTGGAAAAAGAGAGAAGTAAGTACACTAAAGATTAACTCAAAGCATCACTGAATAATGCCTTACTGAAGGAAATTACGGAGAGAGTGAAGATTAAGCACTCTTGTTGCTCCCCACTTTGATTTGGTATACAAAATCTTTTGAAATTGTTCTCAAATACCGATTGATCCTTACAAGGGCTCAGACTCACGATCAACTACAAGCTCCACATTCCAGAATTGCCTAGCACTCTACCATTATCCATGAACTGCAAGCTCCCATCGGGAGTCCCTTGGGCGACCTCTAGGTTGTGATTCCAGACAACTCCAGAGTCTACGATTGCAAAGGTCCTTCAAGTCTCAAGGCTCCTTCATGAATCATGATTCACATAGTGCTAGCCTCTTGGTTTGCTAGGCATGCTCCCAAAGCCTATTTATACGAACCCATACTTATCACTTCATCATGTTTAAGATGGCACCATGTCTGATGATTAGGATGCTACAATTTATGTATATAATGTTATAAGGATCTTATTGTTTGTCATTGGTGATTCTTAGGAGACGAGAACGACTTAGAGGGAACTTGGAAGTTGGAAGTTTGAAGAGATGTCCACCCTAGCTTCATAGAGAGAATAGCGATAGCGGTAACTTGATTAGCTCAACAATGGAAGGTCTGTAACTCGAGGGGAGACTCTTCATGGTTACAAGTCTAACAAAGGGTACATCTAACAAATTCCAAGATGTATGATGTCGTCATCGCAACTGCATTACAGGACATTTCAAGTTCCAAAATTTGCATGTTCCATTTATAGCTTACTACTTCTCTTACTCATTGTGTATTTTGTAGGAATTGATTTTTAGTACTGATGTGCAATGTCTTCAAAGTGCACCCTTTCTCATTGTACTTTAGAACTTTCTTTACAAGTTACAATTGTTCGAAAACACATGTGAAAAAACTGGATTTTGGTAAAGATTTGATCGGAAGGGCAGGGAAAATTTTTCCCTTCAATTTGAAGGTCGAAAATGCCAAACAACCCTTTCCATGGGACGGGCACTCTTGAAAATTTCCCTTCCCTAGGATGGGTAAGGGTGCCCTGCAATTCTCAGGCCTGCCCAGACATGGTATCAAATTCTCAATTTTGTAAGAGTTTGGTCTCATAGGTCATTTTGACCTTTTGAAGACGATAATATAACATTTCATTTCATTTCATTTCTCTCTCTCTCAAGTCTCAATAACATAAAACACAATTTGGTTTAATTTTGGATTAACAAAATAAATAAAAATTCACAAAAAATTTATTTTCGTGAGAGAAAATTACACCTACATTTATTAAAGGGGGTGAGGGGGTCCACGGCCCCAAAGTCCATGCATAAAAAACGGAGCAATCCCAACCACAAGGGTCATTAAAATTAAACTCGAACACAAATTAAATCCCAAAAACCCAGGCAAGACATGTTGGTTCACAATATAGTATTATAAAGGCGAGGGAGTGACATGCTTAACCCATGCCACACAAAACTTGGGACATAAGGTCATGGGTTCAAATCTGGGTCGCAGTGAGTGGCGGAGCCTCCGTATTATCTTGATATTTGTGCTACCCAAGTTCGCCTCGAGATGTTGCATGTAAACCCCGAACGTCGCCCTTATTAAATGACTGGTGTTACTTAGTGCAAGGGTGAGCTCCCTTTGTCATCGTTGATCCCCTCACCGCCCCTAATTAAATGCATGGTGTTACTTAGTGCCAAGGGTGAGCTCCCTCTCTCACCATCTCTGGATCAAGGTTATATATTTTGGTTTTTCTCTTAATACAATTCTCTCCCGAGGTTTATGTCAAAAGAAAAACAAAAGTCCTAAAGATGTGATCACGTGATGCACTGTTATCAGTAAATCTTATAGATTTATCGATGCAACAATGCCATATTCAACATAGTTACAAAAGGTCTTGCATAGTTGTATATAAGACAAGTAACTGGTGCATGTGTGACCATGGAGTAGCTGATAACTATGCATCTTGTGACCACTACCTAAGATCGCACAATTAATCATCCTCAAACCTTGAAGAGCTAGTGTCTCACAAGTCATCAATTTTTGTTCGTGAGAACTTCCATGAAGCTAATTGTTTCTAGAAGGTTGCGCCTCAAAACTTTTCCTCATAGAGCCTTTAACAGGCCCTGACATTAAAGGGCCCTTCACCAACGACAAGAATTAAAGCACTAGAGACCAAATAGGAGTTTCGCATGAGCAATGTTTTACTCCCATCCACTTGCATTAGCAAACGAGGCTTCCTTTCTAACCCCACTTTTGCAACTAGCCTCACATTCACATTGATTACAATGCAACACCCCAAGCTGTGGCATCCATGGCATTGAGCATGACGCTAAGTTAATTCTCTACGTTCTTCTGCACAGGGTGATTTACTTTATGATCAGGCGAAGTGGCTAGAGGGGACAACAAAACCCACACAAATACATGGATTATGGGCAGTTGCACTACCAATGAAGAGTTCATTCCAGCTTGTTAGGGGAGCAGTCAACATCGATGACTTTTTGTGAACCATCCAATCACCTCAAGATCCATGCGAATCTCTTCCTACCATCAATGCCACCTCCCATGGTTCATCAAAAACCAGAGATGTGGGTTCATTACCTCGTGGGGGACGGTGTTATGGGGAAAACCCCTTGCTTGTGTGGAACGCCTCAAAAACTTTGAAAGAGCTTGGGAAAAACATAGTTTTTATCACTTTAATAAGTACTTTGGAAAAATTAAAGTTGAGAAATGAAAATTGCACAATCCACATACTTTTATGAGTTTCAGAACTCAAGTCTCAGCGGTTCCTATTAAAGTTGGAGGTTGGTATAGAAAGTCGGGATCCCTCTTGTGGAAATGTGACCACTAATGTTTTCACTAAATGCATGAGGGGCAGACAAGTTTGTGTGTCATGTAGATAACGTCACAATGAGTCATCGACTATGGTCATGTATACTTTAATGTGAATTTCAAAACCTTTGCGCTTGGTCACATGGAGCATGCACCTTGCTCATAAGTCGGTAAAGAGCAAGTAAGAAGTGGTGTTTAGGAAAAGTGTGTCTCATCTTACAATTGAAAACTGCATGTCTAAAGCTAGGCATTGTCGGGTCTTTGATAGTGACCTCTTTGTGGCAAGATTTTCAGAGATTGTACAAGAAAGTAAGGAGTTAATAGTTGTGATAGATAAAAGGCAAAATTCGGAGGATTGGCTTAGGGCGACTCTCGCCATCCGAACGAACCTTACTGTGTAAAGGATATGTTCTAGATATTGCTAAGGTTTGTTGTAACCACTTGCTCCTCAAGGCTCGACACGAGCTTGAGGCTGTTTTGTACATTTCTCGGTGTCATTCTAATACAATCATTCACAATTGTAAGTTTTGCAACAACAACAAAAAAAAAATGCAAGTTGAAAGCAAGACGAAAGGAACAAGAAAAAAAATTGATAAATCATGTAGCCTGCTACCAAGAGGACGATACTATAGTAAAACTTAGGGAAAATTATCAAAATACCCCTCTAATTTGTGGAAATTCCCAAAATACCCTTTAAATTTCAAACATTCCCAAAATATCCTTGTATCTATTTTGGTTGGATTGTTCAAGATTTTCGAATCTTTGTTCCTTTTTTACAACTGAGATCCATTTATGAGTGTTTCAGTGCAATGTAAGTTGTCACAAATTATCTCACAAAATTAAAACGGCAATTATGTCTAAAAATAGTGAAGCAATTCATCTCCAGAACCTACATTACCAACCCAAATTCTAGTCTTTGCATCTTGTATGATAGACAGTCTGCTTATGAAAACATGCAAAAATTTTATTTTTGGAGAAACTCAGAACCATGGGCATGTTGGAAAATTTGGAAAATTTGAGGGCATATCAAGAATTTATGACAAAATACTGGGAATAGTTTGGGAATTTTTGAAATTTGAGTTATATTTTGGGAATTTCCACAAATTAGAGGGGTATTTTGGTTATTTTCCCTAGAATTTAAGTTTGAAACTCTCTCTCTCTCTCTCTCTCTCTCTCTCTCTATATATATATATATATATATATATATATATATATATATATATATATATATTGCTAGCATGCACACAAACACACATATTGTTGAATCCCTCATACATAACAATGCCAGTTCAAAACATTATGATGCCCATTCAAAACCCATTGAAACTAGGCAATTTTGTCATTCATGATTAGGTGCACATGACACCCAATGTTGGGATAGTGATTAAACTTGAAAACACTAAGAGATCATTCTACAAAGACACCCAATGGGAAGAGTGATAAAACAGGTAGTTATACTCATTGATGCTTTCTATACTGTTTACGATCCACGATCCAATCTTCAAGTAGTATAATACTTTTTTATCCACCACTAAAAAGTTGACAAAAAGATCGGGCACTAGCTTGAAACCCTCTGCCTTGAACAACTTGATTTGATCGGCATATTCTGCGTTCTTCTTGAGTTGTGCAGCAATTACAGGGTCACCGTCAAGAGGCAATGTGCCATCAAAGCTTACTTGATGAAGGGTGCCATGTTGTCTGAGGCTATCAAGCATTGCCTTTGGGGAGTCATCAATTAGGTGCAGGTCATCCCTATATAAATGTCCATCTAATTCATTCATATCCTTGGTGGAGATAAAAGACAAGGAGGTTAACTGAGGATTATATATTCTGGATCAAAGCAAAGCAGAAAAGTTCGGCAGTGATTTTTATGGACGAACAATGTGCCATTCCGAAGAGAGTAAAGGAGGTGAGGGAAGGGTGAGATGCAAGAGCTGTTGTTGGAGCTTTCGAGTCTAGATGTTGTGGGTGATCGGTCATGTTCCCAATGAAGAGCGAGTGGAGCTTAGAAGTGTTGGTTTGAAAGGCCTCTTGCATATCCATCTTCAGGTTATAAAATGACAAATGACGGCCCGAATAAAGCCGATGGGGGATTGCTACAGAGAGATGAGTGAAGTTGGGCGAGCAGAGTAAAACTTTGTTGAGATCTATTTCAGCACTTGAGTAGGTAAGAAGATTGAAAGTGCCGGAGATGCAGAGAGCGGCAATCGGCGGAATGGTGGCAAGGAGGCGGCGATTCACGATCTGCTCATATTGATCATCGGAAAACAAGAAAAACCGAGCATCGATGCCCCATTGGAGACTGGAATCCTCAACCACATGGATGAGGTTAGGGATGACTACATCCCCCGGCCCAGCTGCTCCCCATGAATATCCCTTTGCCCGTATGTAATCCACAGAATCAGGATTCTATCCTAGAGCTGAGAAAATAGTGAGTACATCATTAATCTTGTAATGCTCGATCTCAAACCGGGCAAGAATGATGAACTTAAACCCGACAGTATATATTTGTTGCTCTGCTCGACGTCGATTAGTGCTTGCAACAGAACTAGTAGAAATTATACTAGTACGTCTACTTGAGAGAAGGGAAAAGAAATCCAGCACAGTGGAGCAGCCATCCTCCCACTTCAAGGCAGGCATTGACATCGCCGCTGCTCCAGGTAATGGCTTCCATATTAGCCAGCAAAGATCAGCTTGCATGCATTTTATTGAGCTTGAATGCTCTCTAGTACATCAAAGCTGCTGCACATAGTGAAGCTCGGGGCAGAATCAATTGATCGTGTGAATGCAGTTGTAGAGAGAGAACGAGAGAAGTACCTGTTAGGAAGAGGCAAGCTGAGGAGGTGGAAGGGGGAATCGTTCCACCATATCATCTATGTTGGAGTTGCGATTACGTCCTAGTATAGCTATAGCGACCTCTCTTGGATCCATGGAACCTGTACTTCTGAATCGGCCACAACTAGAGAGAGAGAGAGAGAGAGAGAGAGAAGTTGGTGCAGGTGTTGTGGGAGGATCTCCGAGTGTGAGAGAGAGCTTGAGTGGAGAGCAGGAGGTGAAGGTCGCGGTATAGAAAGGCAGAGCTTGTGAGGCGGGTACAAACTCACGAAGCTAGCAGAACTTCGCATTGGAGGAGTCTGCAGAGAAGTAATAGGTGACGAGACCTTGGACGATATCTTGGAGACTGGAGGCCGCAAGGTGTAGAGAATCAACGGTGGCGTCGAAGACACATGATCGAGTGACACGCTCGTCCCCAAACTCATTAAAGATTAAATATTTTTCTCTCGCTAAATTAAGAAACCAATTACCGAAAACCTTTTAATTTCGAGCCCATTCAATAATATAATCTTGAAAAAGATCTTATCTCTAAGAGAAAACATGACATTGTCACCCACTCAGTGTCACTCTTAACTTTCTCATGGAGTCATGAGTGCTCACTACAGCACTCACCAATCAAACATTTTCATTCTTTATTTTATTTTTTTAAAATACATATGAGATTTTTCAGTAACAAAAAGAGAACACATCACTATGGCCTTAGCCCTTTGGGCAAACCAAAGGGCTAACCAAAAACCTGCCTACAATTTTGAGAACAATAGTGTAAAGAACATCAATAATTAGCTCAATTTTTCAAAATTTCCATTTGGAAGACTCACAAAAAAGAATTGTGTAAGATTCTAAGAATTATTTTTCTCTAAACTTGAGAAAAGGTACCTATCGTGTCAAGTCAAATCACCTCAAAAGTGAGCCAAGTTCTTTTGCTACCCTCCTAAACAACAAAATCTGCAAATAATGCCACGAGTTTTTATGCAATTGTAATCGTGACAGTCCCATCAAAACTAAACCCGGCCACAAATTGGACCCCCCAAACTAGGACAATGCATGTTTTTTTAGCATAAAGCATCATAAAAAAAAGCATGGATACAACATGTGTGCACAGGTGAGTTGGTTAGCGCATGTGACCCAAAACTTGGGGTTGTGAGGTGGTGGGTTCAAAACCGACCAGTGAGGGGCTGAAATTTTGCGCTGCTCTGCCTCCTTTCTACCTCGATTTTCACAGTGTCCGGGTTTAGCTCGCCTCAAGATTCCACCTCCCACTTCTCGGTCGTCAATCCCCTCTTAAATTTTGTGTGTCACTTAGTCCAGTGGATGTACCACCCACTCTTTTTTATGCCTTCCTATGAGAAGTTGGCCAACCATTCAAGCTAACGGTTACTTTGTTCCTTAGTCGCGTGTTTGGGCTCAATCACGGCTGAGAATCTCTTTACTTGCGATGGTTTTTTCACACGAGGTCATTGTTGTTGGCTTGGCATTGAATTCATGAGGATTTACCATGGTTTTCTCCCTAGGAACTTTTATAAGTTGTGATACCACTACCATCAAGGGTCAAAAAAATGCCCCCATCCTGCCCTTCCTTTGGCATTTACCTTGCAAATGCACGGCTCCCCTCAATGAAAAGCAACTTATGTGACACTAGTATGTGACCCGCGCGTTGCTTCGGCCAAAGAAACATCACTTCTAGTTTTGTAGGGCTATGTTATCTTCCAAGTGGAACACTGACAATACTCTCTTCCTACATGTATAGTCTATTGCATTTCTAAAAGTAATGCATGACACAACCTCTTGATAGATTCTAGCAAACAAGAATATATGTAAGATGCTGCAAAGCATTCTTTGATACCAAGCTTGGGAGCTTCTCATAGACATTATTTTTCATGAGGTGCTAGTGCTTGTTCAAAAAAATCAGAAGTGTTGTACTTCTATTGAGAGAGAGAGAGAGAGAGAGAGAGAGAGTCCTTTTGGTCTATCTTGGTCAAACAATGCTATGAAACTTGATTATACAGATTAGATAAGTGAACATGGTGTGAAGAGACAAAAGCTACTAAACTTCTTTTGAGAATGGAGTGGGTTCTAGAATTGGTTTCAACAATAGAAACACAATTGAATTCAATTTCTCTGCTCTACTCTCTTACTTGCTTCTATCCTTGCATCTTTCTTATGCGCAAGGCTTGGTAGTAGTGTACATCATAAGCTCCTATATAGTAAGAAGGACGTTTTTCCCTTGGTCTACCTAGGGTTGAGAAAAGTGCTACCAAGTTGAGAAGGACAGAATCGGTAAGCCAGTAAGTTTTTAAACATGAAGGCCATAACTGCTACACTGTGTAATTATAAAACTGTTCATGTCTAAGAGTACAGTTGTGAAAAGATAAGGGCTCATAGTTCCAATATACCAATAAAGCTTCAAGTTTTAAAGACCTGAGTTGGCTTTCTTTTGTGCGCAAGCATGGTAATGGTTTACATCATCACCTAATCACAACAATGCATAAGCAGCTTATACCGATAACGTGCATGCTATTTGTTCATGTACACTTTCACGTCATTTGCATCTTTAATTGTGATAGAAATGAAAGAAAAATAACTTCGCATAGTTGTTTATTTTTGTACGAGTTTTGGCCATTATGCTAAACTGAAGGATGTGGTTCAAAATTGAGGCTGTGACCTAAAATCATGCATTTCATTAATCCCTATCTCCCTCTCCCCGAATTACAATAGCATGTTTCTCTTTGAGAGAGCACATTGTATTCAACCATTTACATGCTTGGGCTTATTCTCTTACACACAATCTCTACTATACCAACCATTTAGCTTAGCTCCCTGGCTTAGCTCCTACTCTCTTAAATGTGAAACCGGACATTGAGGCAGTGTAGGAGAGCCTCCTTTTGTATACACATTATGTCCCTTTAAAATTTGAGAGTATGAGTATTATACCCTACTTTAGTGCTCATCTTTTCATCACATCAAATTTCTTTTCTGATATTTTAGCATGGACCATTGCCTACATTTCTTTCTCTCCCAGAACCTCCATGGATTATATTTTCAGTTGTGACCGTTATATATATAGTCTTCAAGCATGCTACATGTTGAATTTAGTCCCGTAGGACAATCTAATCTTTAAGGATGCAATGCCAGGTCTCTCTCTCTCTCTCTCTCTCTCTCTCTCTCTCTCTCTCTCTCTCTCTCTCTCTCTCTTTGAGCTCATTTTCTAAGATATTAAAAATCCGACCCCCTTTCCCTCCTTCAGAAAGTATGTGCGCATGTAAGTAATTGCATTCAAGAATTGAGACTCGTTGCCTATATTCTTTATGTCTCTTATGTATTTCTTCTTCCTCCTTCTCTCTCTCTCTCTCTCTCTCTCTCTATATATATATATATATATATATATATATATATATATATATATATATATATATATATATATACATACATACACACACTTGGTATCAACGGGATTTGATCTACCACATCCTATCTCTGGCTTGGTCTAAACACTAGCCTAGATCGGACTGGATATCATATCTACTACATTGTACTCTCTGATTTACTTTGACCCTTTTAAAGCATTGATATAATGTTTCATTACTCTATCGTTCTACATCTGATGGGAAATATGCCATTCTTTCATAAAAAGAGAATATTACCACTGACCTCAATATATGTACTCTCTACCATAGCCCACCATGTGGGTGTATTGATGTGCTGCCACTTCGATTTCTCTAAAATTGGGTGGATTCTAAACCACTGTCATAAGACAAACGAGAGAATAAACCGACTTTAAACTTATTTTGTAATACTCTGTTCGATGAGGGCTACTAAAGGGGTCTGACGAAAAGATACCAGGGTGCATACATCCCCCCCACGCGCTGTTTTTGGGGGTGCATGAGTCTGATAACGCCGCACTATACTGAGCCGATGCAGTGGGATATTCAAGACCGCCTAGCTGTCGTCACCTTTCCTTCCCTATGAGGGCTCCACAGCCAGCTATGAATGGGATACATGGAGTTGGCATTGTTATATAAGGTGAGCTCTATGCTCACTTAGTTTTCATTCAGCAGGGTGTGTGGGTTTTTTTCCTTTTGTGCATGCTCTGCATATATTTTTCTGTACGTGTTGCTACTTGGTTGTCTTCAAAGTGATGGCCCCCAACAAGAAAAGTGCAGTGGAATCTATAGAGGAAATTTTGTTGATTAAAGAAATGCTTCAACAAACTTTAAAACTATGGTCTTTTTCAAGAAGCCGTGCTATGATTCTGCTCAAACAATGGATTTAAGTTATGATTTATGAGAAGATTTTGTCTTCCTAAGAGCTATTTCAAATGTTATTTGTAGTCATCAACAGTAACACATACTGTGGGTTTGACATGAGGCCTGGATGCTGGCTTATCCCTTACTATTGTTCTTTCCTTGGTTATTGGTTTTACCCATAAGGAAACTTTGCTAAACTCACAGAACGATCATGGATAAATCTTGGATACGGGTAATTGGTGTATCTGGGCTATACGGACTGTTTTTCGGTCGCATGTAAGTGTACTTTGGCTATACTTTATGTATAAACTATATTAAAGCATCGGATGGCCTTTCAAAGATAAATGCCAGATTGGGAATGCCTACTACTGACCCTAATCATGGTTTTTGACTTGATCGGACGATGGGCCGAAGTATAGTACAAACTCATAAGTAATTTCTAGTCAGTAGCAATAACTCAGAATATGGTTTGACTTTGAAGCACGGATGCTGGCTTATCCCTTACTGTTGATCTTCCCTTTTGCTGGGATTAACGAGAGGAGACTATGCTAACTCACATAATAATCATGGGTAGATTTTGGGTGCTGGGTATTGGGATATCTGGTATATACGGGCTCTATTTCGGCCTTGTATAGGTTTACGTAGCTGTAATCTGTGTATTCTTTATTTAGCACAGGTTGGCCTTCCAATGATAAATACCAAGTTGGGGATGCCAACTACTGACCCTAATCATGGTTGTTTTTTTCAGATCAGATGATGGGCCGAGATGTACTGAAAACTTATATGGGATTAGTAGTTCTACAACTAACGAGATGTTCTTTGATGATTGATCATTCATATTGCTAGTTTTACCGCAATAGACTATGTTAAACTCATAGATTGTTTTAAGCTTTATCTTGGATACTGGAATTTGCATTATCTGGGGTATATGGACTGCATGCGGCCCTATATACGATATGGTTTTGGCCTTTTATCTGATCTATTTGGATATTTTAGCCTTATATCTATATTCATGTCTCCTCAATGTGGTCTATACGGGCTCTTTTTTTAGGCCTATGATATGGTATAACTCTATTAAAGGAGGTTGGCCTTCCATTGATATAGCCATGACAGAATGCCAACGACTAAATCTTATCATTATTTTTGCAGATCAGGTAGTATTCCCTTATTGATTGATCATACCTTATGATGATTTTATCAACCATAGACTATGTTAAAACTCACAAAATATTTGAAGCCTTTTCTTGGGTACTAGGAATTGAATTATCTGGTGTATATGGGCTATATTCGACCTTGGATACAGTATAGCGTAGCCTTGTATCTGGTCTATACATTATTTTTTTAGCCTTATGTATCTCTCCGTGTCTGGTCTAGACGGGCTCTTTTCGGCCTGATATATGATATTACTGGAATATGGCACAGGTTGGCCTTCCAAGGGTATTGCCATGATAGGAATGCCAACTACTATCTCTAATCTTGATTTTTGCAGATCAGGTGATGATGTAAGGTGTACTGGGACTTCAGTATTTATAGTAACTCACTAAAATACGCTTTCAAATGAAAATTTTAGATGGCGGAATAGTGTACGGGAATGAGAACTTTTTTCAGTCGACAATATATGTCAAATTGATCTAATTTGAGGATTAACTTTGCATTAGAATAAAGGAATGTTGCTTTAAACTTCGCATTAGGGTACGGAAGGTACAAATAACGAGTGGTCAATTTTGGACATAACATTATGTGGGTTTGATTCTAGTTTATGGAACTCATGATCTTTGAGAAAAGCTTTTACACATCACTATAATTTTAGCAGCATGATTTTCTTTTTGGTTAATACCTGGGTGACATGGATGACCACTAGGTCACCCCAGTTACCTGTTATGCTGTTTGAAAACTAATCGAAAGTTTGTTTTCTTACTGTGGATGCAGGTAAGGGTGTCCTCTCCTTGGCAATTGATTAAGAAGATGAAGTGTTGTACTTGTAACTATTGGACTATAACAGGACCATCCTACCCTTTAATGGCCTCTTACTATGATGTATTTGCTTTGGATAAACTGTCGAAAGAAATACATGACTTTGTACTTTATCTGTAGGCCAAGGTCTTTGTAGAATATCTCATGTGTTATGTATATTGTTAATAGTTAAAACTCTCTCTCCTTAAGCACATGTGTGCTTTTCGGCCCTCGGGTTGCCCTAGAGCACCAAGACCTAGTCTACATGATGTTTATCCTCAGAAGATATGGCTTGCAACCATATTTTCTGGGATAGGGAGTATCCCACACAACCGTTATGACCTTTTGTCTTGGTTGTCGTTAAGATGGAATACTTATCAACTCCTCTTTTGGATCTGACTAATATTTTCCTGTTTTTGGCTTCAGATTATCCTTATCTCTGCTACCCTTGACCTTTCTACCTTGCCCTTCTCATCGGCATCCCTGCTCGTGATTAAACTAATCCGAGATGCTTTAGCCATTTCCCTCCTGAATCAACACTCAAAAGTAACAGAGGCCCATGATTCGATCATGAATCTGTTAACTTTCAATGACTGGGTTTTGATCCTCCCCAACCTGGTTTGGTGATTCAAAGGAAGGGGTACTTCATCTACAGAGATTGGCTTTCAATCTATCTGCTATTGAATAAGTCATAAAACTGATCTGCTACAATTCTCAGCTAAGGGAGCCGACCTATCTAACTTTATCAGAAAATTATGTGGCCTCACTTCATGTTTTGCTTCCACTAAATCATTCGATCCTTCTAAGGCTCCTAAAGGCCTTTTTTGTAGGGATGACGTGGCTATGGAAGCTATAAAAAGCTTTCAACAGGAATTTAGCTCGTCAAGTGAAACTTCTTTACTTGATATGGTTCCAAAAATCTCAAAATATTTTCCTTTTCTCCCTCCCAGGCAGGTTGCAATTGAAGGAATTGAGCTTGACCATCAGCTTTGGGAACTTCATAACAAAGCTTTTGTTGCACCCATCTCTATAGAGACTTGGGTCTTCTTAGCAGCACTACCGGCCTCTACTAGTGAAGACTGTCGACTAGAGACCCTCAAGGAGTTCAGCTCTTGGACAAAGGTGATGTAATAAAAGCACCTTTCAGTATGCACTTCTTGGATTCTAGGAAATGCCCGGTTTTATCAGGCATCTATGTCAGAACCAAGGGGACGATGACCTTTTCTAAACAAAGCAGTGAATTCTACTCTGAGTCTATTTGGAACATCTACCGTCCTTACATCAAGTGTGCTTGTAATGCTTTGGATGCAAAAGCAGACTGTGAAAGCAACATCCTTTGGTTTGATCATGCCATCTGGTTTCTTCTCAACCATCTGGAGGACCTCTTGCCTTCACACACGGAGGAGAATTTTTTACCTATGATCTGTTCATGGCTTGGTGACCAAGCTAAGGAAGCTATGTGAGCCCAGATTGCATATCTACATTTCAGGAATTTCATGTATGAAGCTCTGAGGGAGCTAAAGTTAGATGCACCTAGTCATTTACTGTCAAATCTTAGTGCTTCTAAAGGGATCAAACATATTCTATCCCTTCTCAAACCATCACTAGATACAGATGAGTCCCCCACTCTTAAAAGGCCTCTGCTAACTAGTTCTGCTTCTCACTCTATCACCTCATTTCTATCCCCCTCTTCTACACATGGGTCTTCTGAAGGACGTAATAAAGCTAGAAGCTATGTCAAAGGAAGAGGGAAGAATCTCCCTATCAAGAAAATGTTTAACTCTTGATTGTATTGCTTTTTCAGATCAAGCGGACTAATTCTGGGAAGCTGGTTCTATGCAAAAACGATTATCTGAAGAAGCGTTTAATTCACTGCCATTTTTCAAATCGGTTTTTTGATCTTTATACACCAAAGTCTTTGATGCAAAATGCCTTTCAACAATTGTTTGGCAATACTAACATGTTAGATGAATTGACTTTTGGTTGGACCTTTGACCCACCACTGAAGAATTTTGTATACTCTACAGAATTTTTGACTTCTGACAAACAACAATCATGTACATGTCCTCTTTTTAGAGACTACTGTTCGGATTTTGGTGAGTTTGGACAACACGTTTGTACTACAGATCTATCTTTAATTGGTTCAAAGGAAATCAAAGACCTATTGAGTAAAGGTCTAAATCATATCCCCTTACAACCTTTGAACCTGCACTTGGCATTGGCCGCACTACTTACCTGCTTGGCTAACATAGCCAAGGTATTGAATTTAGAAAGTCTACAACATGCTAGACTTTCTGAGTATATTTTCTCATATTTTCAAACATGTATTGGAGCAATCCCACCTACATGGTTAAGCTAGGAATCAACTTGGCTATCTCCTTCACTGCTTTATATGATAAATAAACTAAAACAGGATTGGTTTGTGGTAGGACTTGACAAAGCCCCTCATATACCTACTCTTATCTGCAAGCATCTAGCCAAAGTAGCAGCTGAGGCTAGGCTTAAAGGACCAGAGTTCCTAATATCTGAAATGTGTCTAGAAGAAACCACACGACACCTCGATATTTCACTAAATAACTTAAAACTAGACACTCATAGTTTGAAAATACCTTTACTATTTCCCACGTATAAGAGTCACAAACACAAGTTTAGGTGGATTTTAGATGCCTCTAATTGCATTATGTTACACGCCACATACGTAATTACTACGTGTCTCAATCTCATTCTCACTGACTTTACCAACATCTGCGAAGAAAAATTTATAGCAGCTAACACCTTCACAGGGCTTCAAGTGAATAACTTTTGGCTAGTAAAAAACGCGACTGAGGTGTTCATTAATCTACCACAGTGCATCTGTTTCATGTTTTCAGCAGATATCACGCAATGCTATGAAAACATATCACTATTTGAACCTTTGGGGCTGTTTTCTGTCCTACAACAGATGATTAAATGGGTGTTTGAAAAAAGAAGTTTGATAGGTTATCACGCTATTTCACTTACCCGGAGTCCCAGATGGGTAAAAAACGCACGTAAGGGACCACCCACTCACTATAATCAATGTAGTCTGATTATGGTTATTGAATGGTTATTTTAGAATTGCTTTGTTTTGTTAGGGAATCAATGCTTTCGGCAGATTCATGGTATCCCTATGGGATTCTCATGTTCACCTGTTATGTGCAATCTGTACCTTGCTTTTTTGAGTATAGATGGATAATGAAACAACTAGAGACAACGGACACCACTATTGACTTAACACTCTTTCGGCATACCTATAGGTATATGGATGACTTATTGAGTCTAAACAATCCCAATTTTGCAAAGTACTTACCACTAATATATCCAGACACACTTCAAATTGAGCCTACCTCGTTGGATTGCGTGAACGATACCGAGTTGAATATCATTACTAAAACAATATTTCTAAATATAGAGTTATCACTTCTTTCTCCATTAACTGGGAGGTTTGTCACAAAATTCTCTTGGAAAAGAGACAATCTGCACCTGAGCTTGATTGAATACGTCAAAAGGAAGAGTAATCGTCCACATAAGATAACTGTAAAAACCTGCCTCGGCATGGTGTATTTGATTATGTACTCATCCTCAGACTCATTCTTAGCCTTTCAGGCAATTTGTCACCTTATGAGGAAATATAAGGCAAATGGTTTTGCCGTGAAAGCACTACAAGGCACGGTTAGGAATTTTCTCGCTAAAAACTCTTGGCCCCTTATGCTTGGCTAACAAGCAGACTATTATTGAACTTCTAACACTCATACACTGATACATTGGTTGTAGGGGAGGTCTCACCACTTCGTGATGACCTCCCTCACCAAGTGGAAAGATCTTCCCCTGGGTAAGGGTGGGTCTCTCTCTCTCTCTCTCTCTCTCTCTCTCTCTCTCTCTCTCTCTTTATATATATATATATATATATATATATATATACTTGGTATCAACAGGATTTGATCTACCACATCCTATCTCTGGCTTGGTCTAAACACTAGCCTAGATCGGACTGGATATCATATCTACTACATTGTAACTCTCTGATTTACTTTGACCCTTTTAAAGCATTGATATAATGTTTCATTACTCTATCGTTCTACATCTGATGGTAAATATGCCATTCTTTCATAAAAAGGAGAATATTACCACTGACCTCAATATATGTACTCTCTACCATACCCCACCACGTGGGTGTATTGATGTGCTGCCACTTTGATTTCTCTAAAATTGGGTGGATTCTAAACCACTGTCATAAGAGAAACGGGAGAATAAACCGATTTTAGACTTATTTTGCAATGCTCTGTTCGGTGAGGGCTACTGAAGGGGTCTGACGAAAAGATACCAGGGTGAATACACCCCCCCCCACGCGCTATTTTTGGGGGTGCATGAGTCTGATAACACCGCACTATACTGAACCGATGCGGTGGGATATTCAAGACCGCCTAGCTGCCGTGACCTTTCCTTCCCTATGGGGGCTCCACAGCCAGCTATGAATGGGATACATGGAGTTGGAATTGTTATATAAGGTGAGCTCTATGCTCACTTAGTTTTCATTCAGCAGGGTGTGTGGGTTTTTTTTCCTTTTGTGCATGCTCTACATATATTTTTCTGTACGTGCTGCTACTTGATTGTCTTCAAAGTGATGGCCCCCAACAAGAAAACTGCAGTGGAATCTACAGAGGTAATTTTGCTGATTAAAGGAATGCTTTAACAAACTTTAAAAATATGGTCTTTTTCAAGAAGTCGTGCTATGATTATACTCAAACAATGGATTTAAGTTATGATTTATGAGAAGATTTTGTCTTCCTAAGAGCTATTTCAAATGTTATTTGTAGTCATCAATAGTAACACATACTATGGGTTTGACATGAGGCCTGGACATGAGGCCTGGATGCTGGCTGTAATGGAAATGGCATATGAACTTTGAGAGTAGCGGAATTAGGAAAGTAGGTGAAGCACTTTTAAGAGATTACTTTGTGAGCATAGCGGGTGAACTTAATTGATGGTAGCAACATAAACATGGTACTTAGTTAACTTGGCATGAACAATACTTTTGCAAGAGAGAGAGAGTTTAGAGAACATGACAATAGTTGAGGACCGGATTCATATGGAGCCGGTCCCCCCTCCAATAGGCATTTGTATTATAGTTTCTCCCATCAAGACACTACAAGAGGCTCTTCATATTAGCGACGCTCACACAGCGAACCTCAAAAAAAAAATTCCCGGCGTCGCTATAAGCGTCGCTATGAGCGTCGCAAATTTCTTTGTAAATTTGCGACATAGCGACGCTTATAGCGACGCTCATAGCGACGCTCATAGAGACGCCGACTGGGGTAAAAAAATAACCGAGCGCGCCCAAAAACTCAGATCTTAGATCTGAGTTTTTCGACGCCCTCAAGCAAGGAGCAGGTAACGCTCTCCCTCACTCTCTCTCTCTCTCTCTCTCTCTCTCTCTTTTTCTTCTCCACACACACACACACACACACACACACGAGGAGAGGAAGGAGAGCCACGTATGCTCCTTCCCTCTCCTCATTCTCATGTTCCCTTCCCCTCTTTCTCTCTCCCTCTCTCTCTCTCTCTCACACACACATACACACACACACATAGTGTTTTTGAGAGAGAGAGAGAGAGAGAGAGAGAGAGAGAGAGAGAGAGAGAGTACAAACAAAAACAAAAACGCACACACACATACATAAACAAAGAATGCACACACACATTGAGAGAGAAAAAGAGAGAGAGAGCATGCATAAACAAAAAACGCACGCATTGAGAGAGGAAAAGAGAGAGAGAACATGCATAAACAAAAAACGCACACATTGAGAGAGGAAAAGAGAGAGAAAACATGCATACGATCCAAAAAAACGCACACACAATGAGAGAGAAAGAGAGAGAAACTAATTTAACGTCGTAGGAAACTAATTAAAATTAAAAGACCTAAAGATCTAGCCGACGAGGAGTTGAACTCAAGACCTATTATTCAAGAGGGAAATGGCATAATCAATCTATCATACTTGGCATGGGTGATAGAAAGGTTATACCATTTATCTCTTTTTATTGGCACACACATCCACACACGCGCACACACACAAGAAGAAGAGAGTTATAACGTCGTAGGAAACTATCTTAAAAGACGTTAAAGATTAGGTTATATGTAGACTTACATTAAATTAGATTTAGGTTTATTTTTAACTAGATTTACGTTTATTTGAGCTAGATTTAGATTTACGTTATATTAGATTAGATTTAGGTCTCCATAGACTGCGATGCCTGCATGAAGCGGGTGAAGAAAGCCCTCAATGGAATATAGGGTATTGCTGCCTTCACTCATGGTGGGCTCCGTCGATCCAAAAGTACTGGTGAAATGTCTTCAGAAGATAGGGAAGAAGGTGGATCTTCAGGGCGGCAAGAGTCACTACATCCCCGACACAATGACCATCTAGACAACCTCTAGTCATTAGACTTACGTTAAATTAGATTTAGCTTTATTTTTAGTTAGATTTACGTTTATTTAGATTTACGCTTATTTACGTTAGATCGAGTCCACGCAAGAATTACTTACGGTTTAGGGTTTAGAGTTAGACGAACAGTGAAAAGATCTACTGTGAAAAGATGTTAAGATGAAGTGAAGTGCTACAGCTAGAGAAGAGGCAAAGGGGTTTTGTCCACTACATGCAGTATCATGTAGACGTGGGTGTGTAGATTTCTTGTACCCACAAATATAGGTATTGACCAATAAAGACGAGATTATAACCCGGTGGTTCTGATCTCCGTGCACCTCTAGACCGAGGCCAACAAGCAGCAATCTTGCAACCCAATAGACGTGTTCGCAGGCGCTTTGGTCAAGCAGCATATGTGAGGCCACAAGATGTAGCCTCTGACAGCTCGGGGGATGATCATGCATAGCACATTCCCAACGAGGCAATGTTTGAGCCCGAGATTGATGAAATGATCGAGACGATCATGGATTCAGAAAGGCTTATCTATGATGATATGAAAAGTGAAGCCGATACGCCATTGTATAATGGAGCACGTATGTCTAGATTGAAAGCACTCCTGGTTCTTCTCAACATGCAGGCAAAGTTTGGATGGAGTGACACTAGCGTCACAGCGCTTTTCAGGTGATCTATTACAATTAGTTTACTTTAATAGAACTCTAAATGTACAATGATCTGATAGATTTTTACACGACTGTATCATATTTTTATGTTGTGTAGATTGCTGAAAGAGCACATACTACCAGCTGACAATGTGATGCCAGATTCCCGAGATGAAGCAAGAAAGATTTTGCGAAACTTGGGGATGGATTACAATTCTATCCACGCTTGTCCTAATGACTGCATTCTTTTCAGAGGGGAATACACAGACATGGAGAAGTGTCCGAAATGTGATTCCGAAAGATATCGAGTAGATCTCCACGGGACAAAAATGAAACAAAAGGTTTTGCGACATTTTCCTCTGCTTCCTCGCATCAAGAATTTCTTCGAATGTAAGTCCATGGCCGCCCTAGCATCATGGCATGAGGAGAATAAATCTTCGGATGGTGTGCTACGAATTCCTGCAGATTGCGCAGCCTGGAAACATATAGATGGAACATGGTCGGATTTTGCCAGGGAAGCTCGAAATTTGCGCTTAGGCCTGGCTATGGATGGCGTAAATCCATTTGGTCAAAGATCAACATCTTACAGTGTATGGCCCGTTGTCATCGTCAACTACAACATTCCCCCGTGGTTGACTACGAAGAAGGGGCACCTATGGCTAAGCTTGATTGTGCCAGGGCGATATAAAGTGGGGAATATGGATGTGTATCTTCGTCCACTATTGGAAGAGCTACAACAATTGTGGATTGGCATAGAGGTGGTGGATATGAGCCGACACACAGGACGACGGAATGCTTTGATCAGAGGCATTCTAATGTGGACCATGCATGACTATCCCGGGCTAATAGAATGCTCAGGTGATCTATTGACACTCCTCACTCAGACACTGTAAATATTGTTTTTTCCCATAGTTGATCTATTATCATGTGTATACATGCAGGGCTTCAAAGAAGCGGATATAGAGCATGTGTCACATGTGGACCTAGACTGAATGCACGTAGGGCACCCTCACTGAAGAAGCAAATCTACGAAGGTCATCAAGCATATCTTCCAGAGAATCATGTGTTACGCGACGGCTTTTTGGGAAGAGAGCCACCAAGGATGTCTGCACAAGCATGGTTAGAGCAGAAGGAGATGTGTGATGACGGATTGCCTCCAGGGATGAAGAGACTATCTCTATGGTACGAGTTACCATACTGGCCCCGACTCATGATCAATCACTTGCTCGATCCAATGCACATATTCAAGAATGTGGGTAATCTACTATGGGACCATTTGACCGGCAAGAAAGATACTTTGGGAGCCAGAGTTGACCTTAGAAATGTGGATCGTATGGAGCAATATTGGCCGCAAACAGCGTCTGATGGATCGATAAAACTCCCTAAAGCACCATGGATTTTCACAGGAGCCCAAGAACGCAAAGTAAAAGAGGCCATTCGATCTTTGCGGACCCCCACTGGCGTAATGCACTCGCTCCGAACGTCTTTTACTAAAGAAGGAAAGCTTACCGGTTTGAAGTCACACGATTGGCATAAAATGTGTCAGGTACGTTCATAGTGGTCTTTAATATCATTGCATAAAATGTGGACTTTAATATCATTGCTGCACATACTTTACAGTTTATTTTACCGGCTGCCATTGAGGGATGTTTGTCTCTCGACATCCGTAACACAATCTACAAACTTGTAAAGCTGGTGCAATGGATCTCACAAAAGGAGATCAACGTAGACTCCATACCATTCGCCAAACTAAATGCTGCGGAGCTTGTGTGCATGTTTGAGAAACATTTTCCTACTACCATGCTAACCATTCAGGTGCATCTTCTTGTTCACATAGTTGATGAGGTGGAAATAGTTGGCACAGTTCATTCCAGATGGATGTTCTTCTTAGAGCGTTTCATGAAAACGCTTAAGGGATATGTGCGTCAAAAGGCACGTCCGGAGGGTAGCATGGCAGAAGGTTGGTTGGTATCAGAGTCCCTAGTGTACATTGGAGAGTGGCTAGACGGATTTGATAAATCCCGGGACACGCTATGGCGAACCATAGATGATGAGCGCATATCTGGGATTGTCACGTGCAATCTCGGTGTTGAGAAGAAGATGACGGAAGATCTAGAGGCTAAAATCAACCGATTTTGCATGCTTCACAATCCAGTGATGCAAAAGTGGATTTCACAATATGAGGATGCAAAGCAAGAGCGACAAAGGGCATGAATCGAGTGGAGACGGGGAAGACGACCACCGATGCACTATCCAGCGGTTCTGGAGAGCCTACCAACCTTCATGAGCTTAAGATGGTTGCACAACCAATTGAAAAGCGCACAACAATGCGGTGACGAAGTGACTGAAGAAGAGTGGGAGTACTCTCGGGGTTGCGCGACCAAGGTAAGTTTGCAATGTACGACTAGCAAGTGACTTTATTTATAAACGTTTGAACGGCCACTCATAATCTTTGTTCATTGTAGTATAAGTCATACACAGCAGCATGGTGTAAAGGTCGACATTTTAGGGTGGAACGAATGGACAAAAAGCGTTTTACTCAAGATTGTGGAATCATGGCAAAATTTGAACAGTCTAGTCGACGACGTTCCTCTGATGCAGATCCTGTGGTGGCGGAACTCACTTACTTCGGCACGCTGCAAGAGATTTTGAGGATCGATTACAGAGGATTTTTTGTCGACTTGTTCGACGTGCAATGGTTCAAGATAATCATGGAGGGTCGCAACTCTACTGTGCGTAGAGGAGAGTCTGGTTTTCTTGAGGTGGATTCTACTAAGAAATGGACTGACCTAAGAGACACTTTCGTACTACCCGAGCATTGTGAACAAGTATATATATAACTCGTTTCCCCCTTTTACAAGTTATGTGCTTGAAAGCTCTCATGTAAGTTATGTGGCTCTGGCAGGTAATATTTCATCCTACAAAGTCTACATCAAACTGATGGTACGTCATAGAGGTAGCCCCTCGTAGTGCAAGGACGTATGAAGGCTACCATGTGCCAATCACAACGACATCAATGGAGGAGATCAGAGAAGATGCTCAATCAGAAGCCGCTGCGGTGGTGCCAGACGAGCATCAAGATGCTACTACTCTATATGGGGTGCATGCAGAGGAGCTACAAAATGAAACAGAGGACATGTGTTTAAACGGAGAGCTCTATATAGATATAGGAAGTTATGCTGAGTTATGCGAGGATGAGAGAGAGATCTCTTAAAGCCACAAATATTGTATTTGAACAATTTTGCTCCGTGTTGTAAAAGCTCTGGCTCTCTAAGTACCTTCCATGGTGTATAACGCTCTTTTCTACTCGCGCTCACATCTTTTGATTGAAAATTCTGAGTTTTCGACTTGCCTCTTCTATCACGCGATTCATTGCGTCATTGTATTTATATGCGTCATTACGTCATTGTATTTAATGGTCTTTGCGTCATTGTCTACTCTATTCATTCAATATTAAGTTTAAATATTCGTGTGTTTAATGCAGGTATGGATGATGAGGAGTTTCTTTCTTCTTTGTCACCGCAGCAGAGACAGTGGTACGTGGAGCGTCATCGCTCTGGTGCATCATCGCGCGTTCCTACACCATCCGTATCTCCCTCTCTTTCGGAGCATTCGGCGCGCTCCGAAGCTTCGGCGTCGACGAGACGAGCTTCACACTCGTCTAGACACCGGCGCTCTAGTGGTGGCGGTGGCGGTTGTTGTGGGGATTCCGCCACCGATGCCTCCACACCGCCTCGTGTTCGACGAGGCTCTTTACCCTCCCCTTCTTTGCCCGCCCCCACACCAGCCACAGCATCGCCATCTACGCCAGGTTTTGCACGGCTGACTGTTCCTAGAAGCTACACACCTCTACCTACTCCGCCAGGAGCCACCCCACTCGACACTCCTCGCTTCGGGGCCCAGACGCCGGTGGAGACACCTGACGTCCGTACCCCCATCGACAAGCCGCTAGAGACCCCTGCCGGGACACCCAGGTTCACGCGTCACCGGCCAGAGGGCTTGCCTTACTCCGTTGACATCAGCGGCGGCATCATCATGGATGATGACGGCAAGAAGGTGATCTCGCGCATGTGTGGTCTTTGCTCTCAGCTGTTTAGACACTACATACTAAACAAATGGAGTGAAGTACCAAGTGATTTAAAAAACAGAGTCATCAGCATACTTCATGATGAGTTTCCCGTTCCAACATGGGATCAGCGCTTCAATGAAGACCTGATGAAGATTCGAATGCGCGAATACTACAAACACAAGCGTTCCGAAGTGCAAAAAGCAATCAAGAATGGGTGGAACATGCCAGATTGGCTGGCCAAAGAAGATTGGAAGAATGCGAAGAAAGCAGCGCGCGAGAATCCCGACAAGTGGAAGCAACAAAAGGATGCAGCCAGAGCGCGAGTAGAGGCAGGGAGCTCGCACCACTTGGGGAGCGGTGGATGGGCATCATTTGAGGTCGATTTTGTAAGTCTTTTCACATTGCTCTTTATGCATGTTCGATAGTTTAGGGTTTATGAGTTTTTTAGTTCTAACATAATGAAATCTTTGTATGTTTTGACAGTGGTCGATGACAGGACGTGATCCCACACCGTACGAGCGCGAGTACGCAGGCAGGAAGGGCTTAAACGCCCTGATGGACATTCTCAGTTCTCGCGGCGGCATGGTTAGTATTAGGGTTTACTCTTTTTTATTTTTTGTATTGTTTTATAAATGTCGTTATATGTTTATACTTACTGAAAGCTGTCTTATTGTCTTTTTTTGCAGAATCCGACAGATACGCCGCTTGGACGCGATGAGACGTCTGACTAGACGACGTCAGTTTAGCTGTAGCTAGATAGCATAGTTTAGGGTTTCTCATAGCTTATGTATCATGAGACGGATTTTATACGTCTTTTTGAACCATGTATATTATTACATTTGTCACCGCAGTTCCTTTTGCCAATCAATTCTTTATGCCTATGATGTTGTACAATTGTCATTATTATATTTGCCAATCAATTCATTTTGCCTATGATGTGTACAATTGTCAATTTTGCAAACAATGCGTCTTGTGGGTGACTATTTTGGGTCTATTATCTACCTTTGCACTTTTTTTAAAAAGGGAATCAAGTACAATATGGTTGATGGGTGGCAGGGCATTCAATGCCCTGCCACCAAAAAAAAATTCTCTCGGGCGTCGCTATAAGCGTCGCTATTAATGGCTCTGTAGCGTCGCTATGAGCGTCGCTATAGTCTTCTGTGTAAACGTCGCTATAGGCGTCGCTATATGCGTCGCTCATAGCGACGCATATAGCGACGCCTATAGCGACGCTCTCGTAGCGACGGTTTTAGCGACGCCGGGGGTTATAAAAACCCAATGTATTTCCGTCGCTAACAGCGTCACAAGAGCACACAACCTCTTGTAGTGAGAGAGACTTGGTACAATACAATCTTTGTGTTCCTTGTGACCTTGGTGATGCAATGAAGATGGAAAGCTTCATGCATCACAAACATAACATAACATAAACTTGAAGAAAGCATTAACTATCCCAAGCCTCAGTCCCAAGGCCTCAAACACCTTCAAAGGTGGAGAGAGCTAGCGGGGAATGAGGATAGGGAAGAGGAAGAAGAAACATTCCATAGAAGAAAGAAGTAGTTCCTCACATATCATTACTCTTCTTGCTAGCATACATAATAGCATAGTAATGGAGATGGAGAAGATGGCAAGCTTAAGCATTGAAGCATGACTCTTGGTTGGATTTGCATTCCATAGCCAAGAGTGTTGATGTAAGCTTTCACTCTCACAAGCTTGGAGAAGGAGGTGGTGTTCCTCAACTTTCACCAAGTGAGAATAGTCTTGCCAATGAGTGTGTGTGATGGTGTATACCCCCCTAGCACCCCCCTAGTTTGCTTTGGGCGAAATTTGTTCATATTGCAAGCTCATTGGACCCCTCTCCCCTTAGCCAATCACATGCCACATGCAGTCAAGAATATGGGTATTGTTTTGACAAGTGTCCTCCTTACCCCTTAGAGAGAGAGAGCTTGAAAATATCTAGATATTTGTTAGGTGGAAGTGAAATCTCATTGGACCCCTCTTTATCCCAACCAATAGCATTCAAGCTCCCATGTGGTTAAACTTAGTGAGAGTCTTACATGTGTCCCATGTGCTCTTTTAGAATTTCCCTAACTTTGAGATTTTTATGCATAGGAAGTTTCTCAAGCAACTTCCTCATTAAGTGAGTAGGTTCTCTTTTTGACTCAAGCATCTTACCTCCCATGCATAGGAAGCTTCTCAAGCAACTTCCTCATTAAATGTGACAAGTACCTCAAGTACCTTAGTCATCAAGCATGACAAGCACCTTAGGTGGGGTTCCCACCTCAAGCACAGCCTTAGCTTTCTTAAGATTAGTTCAGGTTCCCACATCAAGCATAGCCCTAGCTTGCTTAAGTTTAGGTCGAGTTCCCACCTCAAGCACAACCCTATCTTGCTTAAGGTTCCCACCTCAAGCACAACCCTAGCTTGCTTAAGGTTCCCACCTCAAGCACAGCCCTAGCTTGCTTAAGTTTAGGTCGAGTTCCCACCTCAAGCTCAGCCCTAGGTTGCTTAAGGTCAAAGGACTTTTAACACTAACCATTGGAGGTCTTTAATGAAGCTAACCCTAAGTTCTTTTAAGCTTCATTAGTTAACCTTGCTCTTTGACAGACCATCTCTCATTTGGGCCCCTTTACCATTGGCCCCGTGTTGAGATAGATCCGTAAGCACATGTCTATATTCTAACCCTTGTTCCCGTTTATTATCCCATATTAAGTGATCAATTTAATATGAGAAAATCATTTGGGTTGGTTAGATATTAGATATTAGATATTTGATGACATTACCTCTCTCTTGAAATCATAGTCGTCCTCGACTATGAGGTAAAAGAGATAAAGTCATAGTCATTAGTCAATTTGTCTTAGCGGGTAGAGGATCCCTTTTTACCCTACGACATCATTCCAAGATGGATGGCTAATCCATTTGGTGCTTGGGAGACATAGCTGCCGCAAGCATGTCTGCTCTTTAGTCCATTTCCTCCTCCCAAGTAGAGTGACAAATTCTACATGGTGTTTGAGAGACGTCGTCATCCCAAACATGATTCTTAGTATACATACTACTTAAATTTGTGCACAATAAGAGAGAACTAGTCTTATAAGACAAAAACATTAATCATTTCAAAGAAACATGTACATTTGGTTACTCTAAGGTAGCATTGTAAGCATTGACAAGGTTCATACTATCCTTAAGCTGGATTCCTTGCATCCATCTAGCATCTTCAAAGGATAATTTTTGAATTTAATAAGATACCGTCGGATAATCTTACCATGTCGTAGTACCTTGTCTTCATGTCGAAGGATAGCTTCGGGTTGTAGTACCTCTTCTTGATCTTCGATTTGGGGAGGGTCTTCAATAATTGGTTCATTTGGAGGCTCTCCTTTGTATGGCTTGAGTAGGCTCACATGAAAAGAATTGTGTATGAGCCAATGGCTAGGTAACTTGAGTTGATAAGTTACCTCATTGATTGGCTTCAAAATTTGATTAGGACCATAGTATCTTTTTGCTAGTTTAGCATAATTCTTTTGATGGCCCATAGGGTTTTTTCCCGTCGTTTGCCTCAATCAAGCCTTAGGAAACTTAAGTAAGACCCAATCATTTTCTTTGAACGTTAAGGCCCTTCTGTGCTTGTCAGCAGCAGATTTTTGCCTTAGTTGGGAGATGGATATAGCCTCCTTAATCTTTTGAAAAGATGTTTGGAGGTCACGGCTATACTCATCGGCAGCGAAGATCTTCCCATGTACTTTAAGTAGCAAGGGACTTTTAGGTCTTCCTTCTATGATTTCAAAAGGTGCTTTTCCCGTAGAAGTATGGATAGTATTATTATACGCATACTCTACAAGAGGTAAGTACTTTTCCCATTGTGAGCGTTGATCTACTTCTGTAACATAGGTCTTTAGTAGATCAAGAATTGTAAGATTGGCTATCTCACTTTGGCCATCCGTTTGTGGGTGATAGGCCGAAGAGAAATTCAATCTTGTACCTAGATTTTCGAAGAGACCTTTCCAAAAATTACTTGTCATTCTAGGATCTCTATCTGACACAATGGAGGTTGGCAATCCATGGTGTTTGAAAATCTGTGATATAAAGAGAGTTGCCATTTGGTGTGCCTTAATAGTCTTCTTGACAGGGATAAAGTGTGCTTGCTTGCTAAACCTGTCGACTATTGTCCATATTCCCGTATTCCCATGGATAGATTTTGGTAATCCAAAGATAAAATCCATGGATATACTCTCCCATGGTGAATTAGGAATTGGCAATGGCTGGAGTAATCCAGGTTGCTTCCCTCTATCATACTTGGTCTTTTGGCATACTACACATTTTGAAACATACTCTTGTATGTCCACTTTCATGGTAGGCCAATAAAAGTACGTCTCTACTCCTCGAAGGGTAGGTTGAATGCCTCTATGGCTCGCATAGGGAGGGGCATGGGATTCATACATGACTTTCTCACGAAGGGAGTGGGTAACACATAGCTATTGCCATGGGAGAAGATAACCATCCTGCAAGGTGAATGGTTCCTCTTTCTTCCCCAAGCAAGGGCTGAGACATTATATCTTTAAAGTCAGGGTCAGTAGCATACTCATCTATCATAGAAGATAGATCATTGTGCGTTGCTGTTGAAACACAAGCATTAACTTTTGGTCGTCGCGAAAGTGCATCAGCCACTTGATTGTGCTTACCAGCAATGTGAGCAATGTGGAAATTAAATTGTGAAAGAAAATTTGCCCACCTCATTTGTTTGTCGGAAAGCTTTGTTTGCGTCATGAAGTACTTGAGACTTTGATGGTCTGTTCGTAAGATGAATGGTGTCCCCAATAGATAGTGCCTTCTTCATGTGTCTAGGGCATGTAGAACAGCTAACAGCTCTTTCTCATAAATGCCTAAGACCCGTTCATCCGTGTTGAGCCTTCGGCTCTCATATGCTATGGCATGCCCTTCTTGAAGCAAGACTGCTCCAAGGCAATCACCACAAGCATCACATTGGACCTCAAATGGCTTTGAGAGATCCGGAAGCATGAGGACTGGTTGGGAGATAAGTTTCTCTTTGAGCTTGTCAGAAGCACTTTGCTCCTTAGCAGTCCATGAATACTTAATGTTTTTCTTTGTTAAGTCATGTAATGGTCCTGCTATTTGAGAGAATTTTGCTATGAAGCGTCTATAGTACGCACACATACCAATAAAGCTTCTTAGCTCATGTAGATTCCTTGGATTAGGCCATGCTTTTATTACCTCCAACTTTGATGGATCCATACGGATACCATCTCGAGAAATAATGTGACCTAAGTATTGAATCTCTTGAAGGAAAAATTCGCTTTTCTTTTGATTGAGAAAAAGCTTATTCTCCCTTAATGCTTGAAAAATCACTTGGAGATGTTGCTTGTGTTCCTCCAAGGAATTGGAGTAGATGATGATATCATCAAAGAACACTCCAGTGAATTTGCGGTAGGGTCTAAAAATTTTCTCCATTAATCGATTGAATGTAGCTGGTGCATTAGTCAAGCCAAAAGGCATGACTAGATATTCATAAAGGCCAAACGTTGTTCGAAACGCAGTCTTTAGGATATCTTCATTCACTATCCTTATTTGATGGTAGCCACTTTTAAGGTCAATCCTACTAAAGTAGGTAGAGCCTTGTAGCTTATCAAACAGATCTTCTACCCGGGGTACGGGAAATCTGTTTTTGATAGTGATATGGTTTAGTGCGCGATAGTCCACACACATGCGGTATGTACCATCTTTCTTTTGCACTAAGAGGACTGGAGAGCAAAAGGGAGAGGAGCTAGGCCTCACCATTCCTTTGTCTACCAATTCTTGTACTTGCCTCATGATCTCCTCCTGTTGAGCTTATGAAACTCGATAGGGAGGTTTGTTAGGCGGTGAGCTTCCTGATAGGAGCTCAATTCGATGGTCATCATCCCCTCGTTTTGGAGGTAAGTCCATAGGGATATCATCAATGAACACATCTTGGAATCCTTTTAGAAAGTTAGACAAGTCTAACTCTTCTTGATTCCTACCATTCACCTTTGATGAAACATTAGGACCTTTTTGGGATTCTTTGACAAAAATCATGTACACAGAAACTGAGCTTTTCATTGATTTATCAAGGGCGAAAGGATTTACAAGTGGTATAGTACGACCAGACTCATTAGCATCTATATACATATTCTTTCCCTTGTAGGTGAAGTAGATTCTCCTTTCAGGGAACTTCATGTTGGCAGCCATGCGGTTGAACCATGGTATCCCTAGGATAACATCCTCATGTTGGAGAGGAGAGATGAAGAAGTCTTCTTTGTTGACATAGCTTTGGACATAAAGCCTCAACTTCCCAATCAAGGGAGTAACGGAGGCTTGTTGTCCCTTGAAAGCGGCATCGGCCGTTACAGCATCTCCCATCTCAAAAGCTTGAATGCCCAACTTGGTGGCCAACTCCATTGATATGAAGTTGAGACTAGAACCAGGGTCAAACATGATGAAAGCATCATGCTCCCTTACCTTTCCCCAAGCATAGGAGAGAGGTGATCCTTTGCAATGAGTATCCTCTTTTGAAGCTTCGATAGTGGAAGCTCTAAGAGTCTCATTGCGAGCATTTCTTTTGGGGCAAGAACGATAGCCATGTCCTTGCTCCCCACACTTAAAACATTTGTGATCCTTGAGAAAAGTTTCAAGCTCTTCAGGAGAGAGTTTATTTTTACCTTTGTAAACTCCTTTCTCCTTGGACCGATTGTTGTTGTTGTTGTTGGAATGGCCGTGGGAAAAATTTTGGGCATTAACTTTTCCCTTTGCATCACTTTTGTCTTTATTTTCCATGGGTTTGACATTCCGTCTAACCCCTTGTTGGAAATTGATGCGTGAAGCAACCATGGTATGGTGGATTACTTCGCTGATAGAGTCAGGCCGTTGAGAGTTGACATACTCGGCCATCTCCTCAGGTAATCCTGCACAGAATTGTTGTTTTTGCTCAGCAAAGTCTATCTTTTGAAAGACAATAGCCTTGAGATGTAAATCCCAAAACTTGTCCACATATTTGTGGATAGACTCATGAGAGAGAAGCCTTAAACTCCGCCATTCGGTGAGCACTTTGTCCTTTGCATCACTTGCAAGGAATTGCTTCATGATGGAAACTCATAGAGTTTTCCATGTCTTTGGTGCTTCGCCATTGCCTCGAAGACTAGCCCACCATTGACGAGCCGATTTTTGGAAGTGCATAGCTACATGGCGTAGCTTGGAGGACTCCGTGAAGCCCTCGTCTCCAAAGGCCACATCAAATTGTTGGATGAAGGCTAATACTTTGTCGGTAGCACCAAAGGTTCCATCATAGGTGAGAAAAGAGATACTCTTTCCTCCCTCTTTGAACTTCTTGAGCTTTTGTGACCTTTGCCATGCAGGGTAAGATTTGCGATGTCCTCCCCTCTTATATTCTCTAGGAGAATAGCCATAGCTTTCATCGGTATAGGAGGAAGGTGAAGAAGAAGGAGAAGAGGGTGACCTCTTTCTTGCCCTTTTCTTCCTTGGTTTCCTCTCTTCCCTTTTGGAGTGACGAGGGGAAGGACTATGGGTTAACCGTTTCCTCTTAGGAGGAGTTGGCGATCGTTTAGTCCTCCTTCTTCGTGGAGCCACATCTTCGGAGGAATTTAGGGATTCATTGCTTTCTTGATCTTTGGATTCCTCCTCTCGTATGGGAGAGAGTCTTCTTTTGGGGGTCTCTTCAAGAGGCCTCGTAAGCTCTCTCTCCTCTTGGAGAGGAAAGGAAATCCCATAAGCACGAAGTTGTTGAGTAACTTCGGCTTGCAAAGTGGGGTTGCCCATAGCTTGTTGCAACCTAGTGACAAGAGAATTAACAAACATGGGAGCATCATCATTGGCACCTTCATGTGCAAAATCAAAGTTATCAATGTTCATTCTCCTCTCTTGATTATTGTCAGCCATGCTAGTTATACTTACGTGTTTACTTAGTGTATGCTTTGGCAATTCAAAACCTTAGTTGCTACTCCTCTTAGCTTTTGAAAATAGGCACTTAAGTATCTACACCCACGCCTCGAATTGGTTAATCATAGAGAGTAGTGGAGTGAGTCTAACATAGCGAAGTTGTCGAGGGATAGCTCCTTTCGGACTTCTTATGGCTCAATAATGGTAAAGCCATAGACAAGTCTAAATAGACTCCATTATTAAGTCCAAAGCTCCCGAGGTGTGCACCATATCCCACATAGTGGGCTCAACAAAACCGATAATAGATCCCAGTCCCACTTACCCTAATATAATTAACAAAATCAACCATTAATAGGCTACTTAAGGACCTCTCTTCTTAAGCAAGAAAAGAGAAACCAAATGCTCTGATACCAATGTAATGGAAATGGCCTATGAACTTTGAGAGTAGCGGAATTAGGAAAGTAGGTGAAGCACTTTTAAGAGATTACTTTGTGAGCATAGCGGGTGAACTTAATTGATGGTAGAAACATAAACATGGTACTTAGTTAACTTGGCATGAACAATACTTTTGCAAGAGAGAGAGAGTTTAGAGAACATGACAATAGTTGAGGACCGGATTCATATGGAGCCGGTCCCCCCTCCAATAGGCATTTGTATTATAGTTTCTCCCATCAAGAGAGACTTGGTACAATACAATCTTTGTGTTCCTTGTGACCTTGGTGATGCAATGAAGATGGAAAGCTTCATGCATCACAAACATAACATAACATAAACTTGAAGAAAGCATTAACTATCCCAAGCCTCAGTCCCAAGGCCTCAAACACCTTCAAAGGTGTAGAGAGCTAGCGGGGAATGAGGATAGGGAAGAGGAAGAAGAAACATTCCATAGAAGAAAGAAGTAGTTCCTCACATATCATTACTATTCTTGCTAGCATACATAATAGCATAGTAATGGAGATGGAGAAGATGGCAAGCTTAAGCATTGAAGCATGACTCTTGGTTGGATTTGCATTCCATAGCCAAGAGTGTTGGTGTAGGCTTTCACTCTCACAAGCTTAGAGAAGGAGGTGGTGTTCCTCAACTTTCACCAAGTGAGAATAGTCTTGCCAATGAGTGTGTGTGATGGTGTATACCCCCCTAGCACCCCCCTAGCTTGCTTTGGGCGAAATTTGTTCATATTGCAAGCTCATTGGACCCCTCTCCCCTTAGCCAATCACATGCCACATGCAGTCAAGCATATGGGTATTGTTTTGACAAGTGTCCTCCTTACCCCTTAGAGAGAGAGAGCTTGAAAATATCTAGATATTTGTTAGGTGGAAGTGAAATCTCATTGGACCCCTCTTAATCCCAACCAATAGCATTCAAGCTCCCATGTGGTTAAGCTTAGTGAGAGTCTGACATGTGTCCCATGTGCTCTTTTAGAATTTCCCTAACTTTGAGATTTTTATGCATAGGAAGTTTCTCAAGCAACTTCCTCATTAAGTGAGTAGGTTCTCTTTTTGACTGAAGCATCTTACCCCCCATGCATCGGAAGCTTCTCAAGCAACTTCCTCATTAAATGTGACAAGTACCTCAAGTACCTTAGTCATCAAGCATGACAAGCACCTTAGGTGGGGTTCCCACCTCAAGCACAGTCTTAGCTTTCTTAAGATTAGGTCAGGTTCCCACATCAAGCATAGCCCTAGCTTGCTTAAGTTTAGGTCGAGTTCCCACCTCAAGCACAACCCTATCTTGCTTAAGGTTCCCACCTCGAGCACAACCCTAGCTTGCTTAAGGTTCCCACCTCAAGCACAGCCCTAGCTTGCTTAAGTTTAGGTCGAGTTCCCACCTCAAGCTCAGCCCTAGGTTGCTTAAGGTCAAAGTACTTTTAACACTAACCATTGGAGGTCTTTAATGAAGCTAACCCTAAGGTCTTTTAAGCTTCATTAGTTAACCTTGCTCTTTGACAGACCATCTCTCATTTGGGCCCCTTTACCATTGGCCCCGTGTTGAGATAGATCCGTAAGCCCATGTCTATATCCTAACCCTTGTTCCCGTTTATTATCCCATATTAAGTGATCAATTTAATATGAGAAAATCATTTGGGTTGGTTAGATATTAGATATTTGATGACACTGGCTTATCCCTTACTATTGTTCTTTCCTTGGTTATTGGTTTTACCGATAAGGAAACTTTGCTAAACTCACAGAACAATCATGGATAAATCTTGGATACGGGTAATTGGTGTATCTGGGCTATACGGACTATTTTTCGGTCGCATGTAAGTGTACTTTGGCTGTACTTTATGTATAAACTATATTAAAGCATCGGATGGCCTTTCAAAGATAAATGCCAGATTGGGAATGCCTACTACTGACCCTAATCATGGTTTTTGACTTGATCGGATGATGGGCCGAAGTATACTACAAACTCATAAGTAATTTCTAGTCAGTAGCAATAACTCAGAATATGGTTTGACTTTGAAGCACGGATGTTGGCTTATCCCTTACTGTTGATCTTCCCTTTTGCTGGGATTAACGAGAGGAGACTATGCTAACTCACATAATAATCATGGGTAGATTTTGGGTGCTGGGTATTGGGATATCTGGTATATACGGTCTCTATTTCGGCCTTGTATAGGTTTACGTAGCTGTAATCTGTGTATTCTTTATTTAGCACAGGTTGGCCTTCCAATGATAAATACCAAGTTGGGGATGCCAACTACTAACCCTAATCATGGTTGTTTTTTTTAGATCAAATGATGGGCCGAGATGTAGTGAAAACTTATATGGGATTAGTAGTTCTACAACTAACGAGATGTTCTTTGATGATTGATCATTCATATTGCTAGTTTTACCGCAATAGACTATGTTAAACTCATAGATTGTTTTAAGCTTTATCTTGGATACTGGAATTTGCATTATCTGGGGTATATGGACTGTATGCGGCCCTATATACGATATGGTTTTGGCCTTTTATCTGATCTATTTGGATATTTTAGCCTTATATCTATATTCATGTCTCCTCTATGTGGTCTATTCGGGCTCTTTTTTAGGCCTATGATATGGTATAACTCTATTAAAGGAGGTTGGCCTTCCATTGATATAGCCATGACAGAATGCCAACGACTAAATCTTATCATTATTTTTGCAGAATAGGTAGTATTCCCTTATTGATTGATCATACCTTATGATGATTTTATCAACCATAGACTATGTTAAAACTCACAAAATATTTGAAGCCTTTTCTTGGGTACTAGGAATTGAATTATCTGGTGTATACGGGCTATATTCGACCTTGGATACAGTATAGCGTAGCCTTGTATCTGGTCTATACATTATTTTTTTAGCCTTATGTATCTCTCTGTGTCTGGTCTAGACGGGCTCTTTTCGGCCTGATATATGATATTACTGGAATATGGCACCGGTTGGCCTTCCAAGGGTATTGCCATGATAGGAATGCCAACTACTATCTCTAATCTTGATTTTTGCAGATCAGGTGATGATGTAAGGTGTACTGGGACTTCAGTATTTACAGTAACTCGCTAAAATACGCTTTCAAATGAAAATTTTAGATGGCAGAATAGTGTATGGGAATGAGAACTTTTTTCAGTCGACATTATATGTCAAATTGATCTAATTTGAGGATTAACTTTGCATTAGAATAAAGGAATGTTGATTTAAACTTCGCATTAGGGTACGGAAGGTACAAATAACGAGTGGTTAGTTTTGGACATAACATTATGTGGGTTTGATTCTAGTTTATGGAACTCATGATCTGTGAGAAAAGCTTTTACACATCACTATAATTTTAGCAGCATGATTTTCTCTTTGGTTAATGCCTGGGTGACATGGATGAAAACTAGGTCACCCCAGTTACCTGTTATGCTGTTTGAAAACTAATCAAAAGTTTGTTTTCTTACTGTGGATGCAGGTAAGGGTGTCCTCTCCTTGGCAATTGATTAAGAAGATGAAGTGATGTACTTGTAACTATTGGACTATAACAAGACCATCCTACCCTTTAATGGCCTGTTACTATGATGTATTTGCTTTGGATAAACAGTCGAAAGAAATACATGACTTTGTACTTTATCTGTAGGCCAAGGTCTTTGTAGAATATCTCATGTGTTATGTATATTGTTACTAGTTAAAACTCTCTCTCTCTCTCTCTCTCTTAAATAACAAGTCTTGAGTTCAACTCTCCTTGTCGGATAGACCTTTAAGGTCTCTTGAAATAGTTTCCTACAACGTTAAAATTCTCTCTTCTTCTTCCTCTCTCTCTCTCTCCTTCTCAAAACTCATTTGATAGTATGTCTCCCTCAATTATTTATTCTGGTGATGTTGTTGTTTGTGTGTGTCTCTTATTTAAGCTATGGAATAGGATGACTCCTTGTGCGAGCAATGTTTGGAGAAAGTTTACCTAAGCTTAGCCATTAAGATGTTAGATTAACCAATTCCAAACCGGGTTGAAAGGAAGTGAAGTGGGTAAAAATAGTCCATAATGCTATAAAATTGCCGATTTTAGAGATTATTAGTACTTTTGGGTGTGCATCTTAATTGGAAGGAGATGGGCATTGTAGCTACATTAATAAAATGAAGGCCATTTTGGCTACAAAGGGCAAATGCCAAAAGGTTCTTGAGGCTTGAGAGAGAGAGAGAGAGACATTGCCTACTCAAGGGGACACACACGGGGCCACTACTATTTGTTGATACACTGGACTATCAGCATCTTCTCTCAACGACACTATGCATAGGTAGAAGGAGAGGGTTACGTGAGGAGAGGTCAAGAGTTTAGGAAACTTGTCATTTCAATAAAGAAGCTATAGAATATTATAACGTCATAGAAACAATAACAAATTATTTTAAAGATTTGAAGCATTTTAAAAAATTGAAATGATACAAAGATGACATGCATAAGTTGAGATCTCTCTCTCTCTCTCTCTCTCTATATATATATATATATATGTGTGTGTGTGTGTGTGTGTGTGTGTGTGTGTGTGGCCTCTTGCTATTGTTCCAATACAGTACCCCCCCTCCCCCCCCCAAAACCTCTCTCTCTCTCTCTCTCTCTCTCTCTCCTCCCAATAGGTATATCAATTGTTGGACCTCTTGCTATTGTTCCAATATAGTACCCCCCCCCCCCCCCCCCAAAAAAAAAATAAAATAAAAAAATCTCTCTCTCTCTCTCTCTCTCTCTCTCTCTCTCCCCTCCCGATAGGTATATCAAATGTTGGACTTGTCTTGTAACTTTAACATCTCTTTACATTGTTCCTACTCTCTTATAAATTTTTCACTCTCTTTCTCTCTCCCCTCTTCTCCTTGTCGCATCATTTGTTGGGCACTAAAAATTTTCCTCTCTCTCTCTCTCTCTCTCTCTCTCTCATGTTGATTTTTTATGAGCACCCTTGCATGCCATAAATTTAGAGAATTTATACATTTTTACGCATAACCCATAGTTTAACTCTTGAAAATAAAAAGGACAAAATAACCCAAAAATTGGTAAAAGCCCCCTCAACTGAGCAATCTCTCTCCCCATTTGGGGTACCGATGTACGTGTCTCTTTTTGTCATGTGTTTTATCCATTTTCTACGGGTGAAAAACATTAGCTACTCTTTTGAAAATACACAATGCTAAGCAAACCATAATATCCTGGAGATTTGAAGGGTGCCCTTGGTGAGACAGAGTCTCTATGAGCTCGATAGTAAAATCATTCTCTCTCTCTATCTCTCATGCATGTGCACATGCATGCACACACAGACAATGCTCTCTCTCTCTCTCTCTCTCTCTCTCTCTCACACACACACACACACACACACACACACGCACACACACTCACATACACATGCACACACAGGCAATGCGATGGTCTCTCTCTCTCATGCCCAATAATGTGAATAAGGCCCCCTTTATTTGCATGCATGTCCTCAAAGTGAGACAACCCCAAGTCGATGTTAATCGACCTTTTTTTTTTCAAACTCTTAACAAAAATACAACCTTTTAATATCAATATTGATCTTGAAAAAAACCCTTGAAAAAATAAAGCCAAATATATTTTCCAAATTTAAGTTCTTATTAAATAACAAAATCTCTATTAAAAGTATTCCTTTTTGTTATGTGCATTTAAATTGGAACATTTCTTCTATGCTATGTAAAGTGCAAAGTCATTTGACTTTAAGGTTTGAAAAGCTAATGCTTTTCATTTCTTACAATGTTACCCTTCACTTTTGCATTCTCAATCTTACCCTTTACTTTTACATTTTAGAGCATATGTTTTGTAATGCTTTCTTTCAAGTGAGCCAATGAGTGACATGTGGATAGGCTCTCCTTTCTAGAAAATTTTAAGCTCCATTATACACTATCAATACTCTCTTCTTACATGTATAGTCTATTGCATTTCTAAAAGTAATGCATGACACAACCTCTTGATAGATTCTAGCAAACATGAATATATGTAAGATGCTGCAAAGCATTCTTTGATACTAAGCTTGGGAGCTTCTCATAGACATTATTTTTCATGAGGTGCTAGTGCTTGTTCAAAAAAATCAGAAGTGTTGTACTTCTATTGAGAGAGAGAGAGAGAGAGAGAGAGAGTCCTTTTGGTCTATCTTGGTCAAACAATGCTATGAAACTTGATTATACAGATTAGATAAGTGAACATGGTGTGAAGAGACAAAAGCTACTAAACTTCTTTTGAGAATGGAGTGGGTTCTAGAATTGGTTTCAACAATAGAAACACAATTGAATTCAATTTCTATGCTCTACTCTCTTACTTGCTTCTATCCTTGCATCTTTCTTATGAGCAAGGCTTGGTAGTAGTGTACATCATAATCTCCTATGTAGTAAGAAGGACGTTTTTCCCTTGGTCTACCTAGGGTTGAGAAAAGTGCTACCAAGTTGAGAAGGACAGAATCGGTAAGCCAGTAAGTTTTTAAACATGAAGGCCATAACTGCTACATTGTGTAATTATAAAACTGTTCATGTCTAAGAGTACAATTGTGAAAAGATAAGGGCTCATAGTTCCAATATACCAATAAAGCTTCAAGTTTTAAAGACCTGAGTTGGCTTTCTTTTGTGCGCAAGCATGGTAATGGTTTACATCATCACCTAATCACAACAATGCATAAGCAGCTTAGACTGATAACGTGCATGCTATTTGTTCATGTACACTTTCACGTCATTTGCATCTTTAATTGTGATAGAAATGAAAGAAAAATAACTTCGCATAGTTGTTTATTTTTGTACGAGTTTTGGCCATTATGGTAAACTGAAGGATGTGGTTCAAAATTGAGGCTGTGACCTAAAATCATGCATTTCATTAATCTCTATCTCCCTCTCCCCGAATTACGATAGCATGTTTCTCTTTGAGAGAGCACATTGTATTCAACCATTTACATGCTTGGGCTTATTCTCTTACACACAATCTCTACTATACCAACCATTTAGCTTAGCTCCTTCGCTTAGCTCCTACTCTCTTAAATGTGAAACCGGACATTAAGGCAGTGTAGGAGAGCCTCCTTTTGTATACACATTATGTCCCTTTAAAATTTAAGAGTATGAGTATTATACCCTACTTTAGTGCTCATCTTTTCATCACATCAAATTTCTTTTCTGACATTTTAGCATGGACCATTGCCTACATTTCTTTCTCTCCCAAAACCTCCATGGATTATATTTTTAGTTGCTACCGTTATATCTATAGTCTTCAAGCATGCTACATGTTGAATTTAGTCCCATAGGACAATCTAATCTTTAAGAATGCAATGTCGGGTCTCTCTCTCTCTCTCTCTGTCTCTCTCTCTCTCTCTCTCTCTCTCTCTCTCTTTGAGGTCATTCTCTAAGATATTAAAAATCCCACCCCCTTTCCCTCCTTCAGAAAGTATGTGTGCATGTAAGTAATTGCATTCAAGAATTGAGACTCATTGCCTATATTCTTTATGTCTCTTATGTATTTCTTCTTCTTCCTCCTCTCTCTCTCTCTCTCTCTCTCTCTCTCTCTCTCTCTCTCTCTCTCTTAAATAACAGGTCTTGAGTTCAACTCTCCTTTGTCGGATAGACCTTTAAGGTCTCTTGGGATAGTTTCATACGACGTTAAAATTCTCTCTCTTGTTCTTCTTCTCTCTCTCTCTCTCTCTCTCTCCCCCTCTCAAAACTCATTTGATAGTATTCTCCCTCAATTATTTATTCTGGTGATGTTGTGTGTGTGTGTGTGTGTGTGTGTGTGTGTGTGTGTGTGTGTGTGTTATTTAAGCTGTGGAATATGATGACTCCTTGTGTGAGCAATATTTGGAGAAGGTTCACCTCAGCTTAGCCATTAAGATTTTAGATTAACCAATTCCAAACCGGGTTAAAAGGAAGTGAAGTGGGTAAAAATAGTCCAAAATGCTATAAAATTGCCGATTTTAGAGATTATTAGTACTTTTGGTGTACATCTTAATTGAAAGGAGATGGGCATTGTAGATACATGAATAAAATGAAGGCCATTTTGGCTACAAAGGGCAAATGCCAAAAGGTTCTTGAGGGCTTGAGAGAGAGAGAGAGAGAGAGAGAGAGAGAGATTGCCTAGTCAAGGGGACACACACGGGGCCACTGCTATTTTTTGATACACTGGACTATCAGCATCTTCTCTCAACAACACTATGCATATGTAGAAGGAGAGGGTTACGTGTGGAAAGTTCAAGAGTTTAGGAAACTTTTCATTTCAATAAAGAAGCTATAGAATATTATAACATCATAGAAACAATAACAAATTATTTTAAAGATTTGAAGCATTTAATAAAATTGAAATGATACAAAGATGACATGCATAAGTTGAGATCTCTGTCTCTCTCTCTCTCTCTTTCTATATATATATATATATATATATATATATATATATATATATATATATATGTGTGTGTGTGTGTGTGTGTGTGTGTGTGTGGCCTGTTGCTATTGTTCCAATACAATACCCCCCACCCCCCCAAAACCTCTCTCTCTCTCCTCCCAATAGGTATATCAGTTGTTGGACCTCTTGCTATTTTTCCAATATAGTACCCCCCCCAAAAAAAAAAACTAAAATCTCTCTCTCTCTCTCTCTCTCTCTCTCTCTCTCTCTCTCTCTCTGTGTGTGTCTCTCCTCCTGATAGGTATATCAAATGTTGAACTTGTCTTGTAACTTTAACACGTCTTTACATTGTTCCTACACCCTTAAACATTTTTCGCTCTCTTTATCTCTCTTCTCTTCTCCTTGTCGCATCATTTGTTGGGCACTAAAAAGTTTCCTCTCTCTCTCTCTCTCTCTCTCTCTCTCTCTCTCTCTCATCCTCATGTTGATTTATAATGAGCACCCTTGCATGCCAAAATTTAGAGAATTTATACATTTTTATGCATAACCCATAGTTTAACTCTTGAAAATAAAAAGGACAAAATATCCGAAAATTAGTAAAAGCCCCCTCAACTGGGCAATCTCTCTCCCCATTTGGGGTGCCGATGTAGGTGTTTCTTTTTGTCAAGTGTTTTATCCATTTTTTACAGGTGAAAAACGTTAGCTACTCTTTTGAAAATACACTCTAATGCCAAGAAAACCATAATATCTTGGAGATTTGAAGGGTGCCCTTGGTGAGATAGAGTCCCTATGAGCTCGACAGCAAAATCTTTCTCTCTCTCTCTCTCTCTCATACATGTACACGTGACTGCACACACAAACAATGCTCTCTCTCTCTCTCTCTCACACACACACACACCCACACACACACACATACACACGCACACACATGCAATGCGATGGTCTCTCTCTCTCTCTCTCTCTCTCTCTCTCATGGCCAATAATGTGAATAAGGTCCCCTTTATTTGCATGCATGTCTTCAAAGTGAGACAACCCCAAGTCGATGCTAATCGAGCTTTTTTTATCTCAAACTCCTTAAAAAAATACAACCTTCTATTTTTTTTTTAACATCAATATTGATCTTGAAAAAAACCTTTGAAAAAATAAAGCCAAATATATTTTCCAAATTTAAATTCTTATTAAATAACAAAATCTCTACTAAAAGTATTCATTTTTTGTTATGTGCATTTACACTGGAACATTTCTTTTATGTAGAGTACAAAGTCATTTGACTTTAGGGTTTGAAAAGCTAATAGTTGTCATTTCTTACAATGTTACCCTTCACTTTTGCATTCTCAATCTTACCCTTTACTTTTACTTTTTACAGCATTTGTTTTGTAAGGCTTTCTTTCAAGTGAGCCAATGACTCACATGTGGATAGGCTCTCCTTTCTTGAAAATTTTAAGTTGCAATATATATAGTATAGATTACGGTTTGAAAAGCTAATGCTTGTCATTTCTTACAATGTTACCCTTCACTTTTGCATTCTCAATCTTACCCTTTACTTTTACGTTTTAGAGCATATGTCTTGTAAGGCTTTCTTTCAAGTGAGCCAATGAATGACATGTAGATAGGCTCTCCTTCCTTGAAAATTTTAAGCTGCATTATATATAGTATAGATATAGAAGTCCTTCCTCAAGTAAGCTTTACAAAGAAGGGCATACCTTTTAAAAAAGTACACGTCTTTAAACAAAAAAACAAGTATGTTCTTTTACGTTTTGTTATAGCGTTGCTCAATCCTATACCCTTCCTCTTATGTATGCTTCTTTCCTATGCCTTCTCCCTTTTTGCCCTCTCCCTTTGTTTTTCACTTGTTATGGAGAAGGTATAATGATGAAGCGGAAGATAAAGGCCCAAAAGTCCTTGGTGTGTTAATACTCAAACGACAGTCCCTAATAACACATAATAAAGGTATGTCAGTGATCTCTCTCTCTCTCTCTCTCTCTCTCATGCCATATGTTATCATGCTTCATACTTTGGTATGCCCTAGCTTGTATCCTATAACTAGTCTTGCTTGGTGGGCCTCGCTATGTAACATCTAGATAGAATACAGTAGAATATATGCAAATTGACATTTAACATCACGCACTAAAGGAAACAGAAGCATGAATAATTTGGCAATGGTGGCACTGCGTGAAAGGCATATATACATTTGGAAAATGCTCTCTGTTTTTTAGAGGAGGAAGAGTTTAGTGCTTCAATCAATAGAGATTTTAGGAATGATTGTAAATCTGTTATTATTTTAAAAAAAATGGGAGGATACAAAGTTGTTTTAAAAATGAAATAATAGAGATTGATATGAGTATTTCAATAATGAAACCAATGTACTTGATGTGAATTTTATAGATGGGTTATGGGCACAATAATTGAGGAAAGAGAGAAAAATTGTTATTATGTTTTTTTTATTATGGGAGGATACAAAGTTAAAAAAAAAAAATGAAATAATAGAGATTGATATGAGGATTTTAATAATGAACCAATCTACTTGATGTGAATTTTTCAAATGGGTTATGGGCAAAATAATTGAGGAAAGAGAGAAACATGATATTGTGTTAGTAGAGAGAACATCAGCTTTCAATGAGACATGTATGGCAGTGGCAAGGAGAACTTAGATCTTTTTTTTTTGTTTCAAGAACATGTATTTCTTGCAGTGAGGGGGATAAGCTCGCAGAACATTATATCGAAGAAGACTTGTACTACTATGTCTATTGATGAATATTTTTTCTAGTATACGTGGTACATGTAAATTCTTGCAAACGGAAAGTATTTCAAAAATAAAATTTTCATCAAATGGTTGGTAGCGAAGAACGTCGTATCGCATTTTTGAAGGTGGTTGTCGAGTGTGCTCTGCACTCGTGCATGTCCAGGCACTTAGAGTAGATGCATATCCTATGCTGACGTGGCTCGAGTTGGGGGTGTTTCTTCGAGGCGATGTTTTGCTTGAATATGGTAACAAGTCTCTGCAAGGTTATACAAATGTGATCAGTATGTGCATTTGTGCACATTGAAGAAACATAATGTGATATGTTTTATAGAGCAGTATACCTTCGAATTGCTCATTTTGTTCTGCTAGTTATCTACGTTGCCTGCAATTGTGACATGATTAGATTTTGCACCGAGAAAACAAATAGTAGAATTATGCAAAACCGCTGAGAAAGTGGTCATAAGAATTGAGACGAAATTAGAGCGCATGACAATGTTCTCGGGGGGTGCACTATGTAATCATGTTAATTTATGACGTGAGTTCAAAAGGAGGGGTTTTAAAATGCAAAAAATTTAGGCAATTTAACAGAGATACATTAAAATAAGGGATTTTTATATTCAATTTTGGAAAGATTTCCTAAAATAAGGGGTCATTTATTCATTCAGACATGTAAAAAGAGGGGGTTTTTCAATACCCCATGAACGCACATTATATAGGGGGGTACTAGGTGGTGAACCCCCCGAGACAATGCAATAAAGAGTGGAATTGTAAGTTAACAACGTTTTCGAAAGATCAACATAGAGAAAGAACTCTTGAGATATCAGTTACTTATGTATAGAGTATTTGTTGCACGTATGCTGCAAAACAAAGTCATATAGAAATTTCATGGACTATTGGAATACCTGATCAAGTGGGCACCAAAACTTTCCTAATGAATTCCATGTACAATATGAAGTGGAATAGGTCGAAATATATCAAGAGTTGGTAGATTGAGAATTCGGAGATTTCGACAATCTGTGATTCGCGATACCATGACATATGCAAGCCCCGGTGCAAATGCATCTCCGAAGATAAGAAGAACTTTGTGGAAATTGTTGCACCATATGCCTTGTGTCCTATCATGGAGTATGCAATCAAGGGGAATGTGGATTTGTGAAACCATGTGCCATTGGCCGAAGTTCGTTTATGCTTTGTTCGACGAAGCGCCATCTTTTTCCCGGTACATTGAATGAGAACAATGATACATGTAAGTTGACCTTCGGCGTTATGTGTTATGGCATCAACAGTGCATGTTGCACCGTGTTGCTACACCGATGGGTTAAGTAGATGTTTTTAGTGATCATGCAACAAGCCCCAATTGAACTTAGGGTCTAGGAGCCATGGTGAAGTACATTTATGTTACCCGCGTTCGTCTTCATGTCAATTTTTGTAATGTCAGTTTGATTGTACAACTTATTCAAGGCAAGGTAGTTGTAGTGTTGGACGTCTGATCTATGAGTGCAAATTATTGTAGTGGAGTTGTTGATGTAGTCATGCACATGCATTTCATCTATAATGCATGCACCCAAGGTACAATTGATCTCATCTATGGTTGGTCTTCTTTCACGAATAATGGTCAAGAAACTTGGAATTAGGGTTGCAAGAAGACACACACATCTTGGAGAAGACGAAGGATCTCAAGGCACACAACAGAGAGTGTATTACTTAGTGTGCAATGGAAAGATAGATAGCCATAGAATGAATGGGCGTATATACAATGTACGGGGGGAAAAACCTCCTAGTGAGGGAAAAAATGCCCCAACGGTCCTAAGTGTGTTCACACACATCACTACCACATATATATGGTAACAAATCCCCCCTAGAGTGATGCGGTGAACGAGAGCTGGCACATGAGTAAAGGGAAGTGCCATGCCCTGAGGACATGATTAGTCCACAAAGGGGAGTAAGCTTAAAGCTTTGCGAAAAGCTTCGAATTTCTCACGAGACAATGCCTTTGTCAAAAGATATGCAAGGTTTTCTTGTGTTGGCACATAAGCCAAGCTGATCTCTCTTGCTCAGAGCCTCTCCCTAAAATAGCGATAATGCACCTCAATGTGCTTTGTACGAGCATGAAAAACTGGGTTCCTCGCAACTGCCAATGTGCTCCGACTGTCAGTGTAGATAGTATTGGTAGTGTCTTGTCCAACACCCAAATCAGCCATAAGGCGTCTGAGCCCTACACACTCAATCATAGCTGTGAAGACTACCCTCCTGTACTCAGCCTCACAACTAGAAGCGGCCACAATAGGTTGCTTCTTGCTCAACCATGATATACAGGAACTGCCAAGCATGAAACAAAAACCACTTGTGGACACTCGCGTGTCAAAACAACCAGCCCAATCTGAGTCTGAAAAAACATGTAAGTCTAGCGGCAATGATCCCCCCCTTGGGATAAAACAAGCCAAGATGTAAAGTGCCACTCAAGTAGCGGAAAATCCTCTCGACAGCTTGCCAATGCTTAGACCTTGGTCTATGCATAAATCCGTTGACCTGTGAGACTGCAAACTGAATGTCCGGCCTTGTGTTGCATATATAAATGAGGCAGCCAACAACAGTTTGGTAAAGATTGACATCAGCAAGATCACTAGCATCATGTAGACTCAACTTCAAACCTGTTTCCATGGGAGTGGCAATAGGTTTGCAATCCTCAAGTCCAAACTTACATAGCAATGTCTCTATGTAACTTTTCTGACACAAGGAAATACCACCATCACACTGCTTAAACTGTATGCCCAAATAATGATGCAATAGCCCCAAATCTTTCATCTTGAAAGTAGCATTCAAATCAACGTTAAATTGAGCAATATGTTTCTCATTTGGTCCAGTGATCAACAAATCATATACATAAACAACCACAATGAGAAGTACATCACCCTCACGCTTTACATACAATGTGCTTTCTGTTGGACTGTTACGAAAGCCTCGTTTGACGAAATGAGTATCTGCCTTCTCATGCCAAGCACGAGGATATTTCTCAACCCATACAAAACTTTGTTACATTTGCACACCTTATCCTCTTGTCCTTTCTTGACAAAAAGGCGAGGCTGTGTTACATAAACTTCCTCAAATATGTCACCATTCAAGAAAGCAGTAACAATGTCTGATTGATGTACATCCCCAACCAAAATAAGCTGCCAATGCACATAGAAAATGCACAATAGTCATATGACAAGTGGGAGTAAAAGTCTCTTCAAAATCTATGCCTTTTTGTTGTGCATAACCCTTTGCAACAAGTCGAACCTTATAGCGATCAATCTCACCATCCGGCTTGCATTTCAACTTGTAAACCCACTTCGTACCAATGGCCTTTTTCCAGGAGGCAAATCACATAAAGTCAATGTGTCATTTTCTATAAGTGCACATATTCTGTTTGCATGGCAGCCATCCAATTTTTTGAACTATGTGCTTCATCAAAAGACAGAGGTTCCTCAACATCATGTAGGCTAGACACAGCCAAAGCATACCAATTTGATGCATAAGAAGCATGGCGAGAGCGTGAACGTGTACGACCAGACAAAGGTGCATCCAATTTACTGTCACGCAATGTATGCACCAGCCATTTTCGCATACCTCTAGCCTGCTCATTTTCAGCCCTTTCCTCATCAAGTACATCATGTACATCTACATCGATAATAGGCTGATTTGTAACATTTTCAGAAACCTCCATTGGCTGTACGTTTGCCTCATTGGAATTTACATTAGAACTTCCACCACTGAAAAGAGGCAACAAAGTGTCATAAATGTCCTGTGAGCTTACATTACTGTCTCTAGTACATGACAACAAGGGTTGAACAGAATTTTCCACAAACACAACATCCGGTGAAACCAAAATACGCTTTGTTTGTGGATGATACAACCTGTAACCTTTGCTTTCAGCAGTATAACCAACAAAAAAATTTTGACAGCCTTATCATCCAATTTTTCGCATTGTGTTTGTGGCAGCAAAGCATATGCCAAACAACCAAAAACACGCATGTACTCAATAGAAGGCTTTCTATCATGCCATGCTTCATATGGACTAATAGACTACAAATCTTTAGTAGGACACCTGTTTAGTACATAAGTGGCACTCATGATGGTCTCAAGGCAAAAATAATGCGGCAAAGCTTGACTTTTGAACATACATCATGCCATTTCTGTAAGTGACCTATTTTTCCTCTCAACAACGCCATTTTGTTGAGGCATATAAGGAACTGTACATTGGTGTTTTATCCCACAACTAGCCAAAAATGCATTAAATTCATGAGACATATACTCCCCTCCTCGATCGGAACGGAAGGTGCCCATAGTACATTTCGAGACTTTTTCAGCCTTAGCTAAAAATTCTTTGGAGCACATAAAAACTTCGGACTTCGCTTTAAGCGGAAATACCCATGCATGCCTGGAGTATTCATCAATGAAAGTCACGAAGTAAAGGTAATTTTCCAAGGACGGAGTTTGCATGGGTCCATAAACATCACTATGCACAAGTTGCAACCTGCATGTGGCCCTAACTGAGCCATCCTTTGGAAACTTAGAACGCTGCATCTTACCCAAAATACAGCCTTCACAAACATGTTTGACAGGTGCTTCAAGAGGCGGTAAAGAAGCAACCATATCAGATTTTTGCAAACGCAACAAACTACCAAAATTTAGATGACCAAAACGTGCATGCCAAAGTTTTGCATTTGAAATAGCCTTTGAATCCAAAACTGCATTTGCAAAATTCTGCCCACACTTGTCATACAAAGTGAGCTTATATAGCCCACGACATAAAATGCCAGATGCAACAATTTCATCACCGAAACTAAGATCATGTACTGCGCATCTTTCATCCACAAATTTGACTACAAGACCAAGTCTAGCAAGTGCAGATATAGACAAAAGATTCTTCTTGATCCCAGGTACATAAAGTGCATCAACAAGTGTGAAAGAACTACCATTTGCAGTAGTAAGCACAATCTTCCAACTCCCTGAACTGCATAAGAGGCATTGTTGGCACAAGCAACTGAATTCCCATGAGGGACAGACTCAAGAGAGGTGAACAAATCATGTGAAGTAATGTGCTTTGTAGCACCACTGTCAAAATACCACACATGTGAATTTGCAACAACTGACATGCATGCATCATGGACAGTAGGATTATAGGTACACTCTACACTAAAAGCCCATTTTGCATCAACATTAGCAACATAGTCTCCTTTTATAGAAGACTCAACAATAGCTGCATTTGTAGTGGATCCAGCATTTGCAGTGGAACCACCCTCTTTCTTCTTAGCCTCTTTGGCCTTCAACTTAGGACACTCCTTGATTAAGTGATCCTTAGCTTTACAATAAATAATGGCAACGCATCTTCTTTTGCCCTTATCACCAAAATTTCCAGACGAATTGGTGCCAGCAGAAGCATTAGGAGCATGCAATTTTCCACTCGCAAAAGAACCATAAAAAGTGGCTGCATTGCTATTAATACCCTTTCTTTAAGCAGCAATAAAAGCCTGTCCAACTGCTGCAGGCTGTTTAGTCCCGTTTTTCTTGGAAAGTGACTCTTGCAACAGCAATGTGCATAATGCATCAAACTTTACAACTTCAAGATTTCCTTGGGTTATAAGTCTCCAAGTACTAGCAAAAGTCTGGTAAGAATCTGGTAAGGCATCAAGAACATGTTGGAATTAGGGTTGCAGAGAAACACACACAGCTTGGAGAAGACGAAGGAAGCTCAAGGCACACAATAGAGAGTGTTACTTAGTGTGCAATGGAAAGATAGATAGCCCTAGAGTGATGGGCGTATATACAATGCACGGGGGAAAAAACCTCCTAAAGAGGGAAAAAATGCCCCGGCGGTCCTAGTGTGTTCACACACATCACTATCACATGTATATGGTAACAAATCCCCCCTGGAGTGATGTGGTGAACGAGAGCTGGCACATGAGTAAAGGGAAGTGCCATGCCTTGAGGACAGGATCAGTCCACAAAGGGGAGTAAGCCCAAAGCTTTGCGGAAAGCTTCAAGCTTCTCATGAGACAATGCCTTTGTGAAAGGATCTGCAAGGTTGTCCTGTGTTGGCACATAAGCCAAGCTGATCTCTCCTACTGAGAGCCTCTCCCTGACCTAGTGGTAATGCACCTCAATGTGCTTTGTGCGAGCATGAAAAACTGGGTTCCTCACTGCCAATGCGCTCTGACTGTCAATGTAGATAGTGTTGGCAGTGTCCTGTCCAACACCCAAATTTGCCATAAGGCATCTGAGCCATACACACTCAACTGTAGCTGTGAAGACTGCCATGTACTCAGCCTCACAACTCGAAGTGGCCACAGTAGGTTGCTTCTTGCTCAACCATGATATACATGAACTGCCAAGCATGAAACAAAAACCACTTGTGGACACTCGCGTGTCAAAACAACCAGCCCAATCTGAGTCCGAAAAAGCATGTAAGTCTGGCGGCAATGATCCCCCCTTGGGATAAAACAAGCCAAGATGTAAAGTGCCACTAAGGTAGCGGAAAATCCTCTTGACAGCCTGCCAATGCTTAGACCCTAGGCTATGCATAAATCTGCTAATCTGTGAGACTGCAAACTGAATATCCGGCCTCGTGTTGCATACATAAATGACGCAGCCAACAACAGTTTGGTAAAGAGTGACATCAGCAAGATCGCCAGCATCATGTAGACTCAACTTCAAACCTGTTTCCATGGGAGTGGCAATAGGTTTGCAATCCTCAAGTCCAAACTTACATAGCAATGTCTCTATGTAACTTTTCTGACACAAGGCAATACCACCATCACACTGCTTAAACTGTATACCCAAATAATGATGCAACAGCCCCAAATCTTTCCTCTTGAAAGTAGCATTCAAATCAGCCTTAAATTAAGCAATATGTCTCTCATTTGGTCCAATGATTAGCAAATCATCAACATAAAGAACCACGATGAGAAATACATCACCCTCACGCTTTACATACAATGTGCTTTCTGTTGGATTGTTACGAAAGCCTTGTTTGACCAAATGAGTGTCAGCTTTCTCATACCAAGCACGAGGAGATTGCTTCAACCCATACAAAACCTTCTTACATCTGCACACTTTGTCCTCTTGTCCTTTTATGACAAAACCGCGAGGCTGCGTTACATAAACTTCCTCAAATATGTCACCATTCAAGAAAGCAGTAACAATGTCTGATTGACATACATCCCAACCAAAATGAGCTGCCAATGAACATAGAAAACGCACAGTAGTCATACGACAAGTGGGAGCAAAAGTCTGTTCATAATCTATTCCTTTTTGCTGTGCATAACCTTTTGCAACAAGTTGAGCCTTATGGCGATCGATCTCACCATCCGGATTGCGTTTCAACTTGTAAACCCACTTCGTACCAATGGCCTTTTTGGCAGGAGCCAAATCACATAAAGTCCATGTGTCATTTTCTATAAGTGCATCATATTCTGATTGCATGGCAGCCATCCAATTTTTTGAATTTTGTGCTTCATCAAAAGACAGAGGCTCCTCAACATCATGTCAGCTAGACACAGCCAAAGCATAACAATCTGATGCATAAGATGCATGGCGAGAGCCTGAACGAGTACGACTAGTCAAAGGTGCATCCAATTTACTGTCACGCAAAGTGTGCACCAGCCATTTTGCCATACCTCTAGCATGCTCATTTTCAGCCCTTTCCTCATCAAGTACATCATGTACATCTGCATCAGTAATAAGCTGATCTAAAACATTTTCATCAGAAACGCCCATAGGCTGTACATTTACCTCATTGGAACTTACATTCGTATGTCCACCACTGAAAAGAGGCAACAAAGTGTCATAAATGTCATGTGAGCTTACATTACTGTCTCTAGTACATGACAGCAAGGGCTGAACAGAATCTTCCACAAACACTACATCCCGAGAAACCAGAATACGTTTTGTTTGCGGATGATACAACATGTAACCTTTGCTTTCAGCACTATAACCAACAAAAATACATTTGACAGCCTTATCATCCAATTTTCTACGCTGCACTTGTGGCACCAAAGCATATGCCAAACAACCAAAAACACGCATGTGCTCAATAGAAGGCTTTCTATCATGCCATGCTTCATATGGAGTAATAGACTACAAAGCTTTCGTAGGACACTTGTTTAGTACATAAGTGGCACACATAATGGCCTCAAGCCAAAAAGAATGCGGCAAAGCTTGACTTTTGACCATACATCATGCCATTTCTATCAGTGACCTGTTTTTCCTCTCAGCAACACCATTTTGTTGGGGTGTATAAGGCACTGTACATTGGTGTTTTATCCCACGACTAGCCAGAAATGCATTAAATTCATGAGACATATACTCCCCCCCTCGGTCGGAACGGAGGGTGCCCATAGTACATTTCAAGACATTTTCAACCATAGCCAGAAATTGTTTGAAGCACATAAAAACTTCGGACTTCTCTTTAAGCGGAAATACCCATGCATGCCTGGAGTAATCATCAATGAAAGTCACGAAGTACAGGTAATTGCCCAAGGACGGAGTTTGCATGGGTCCACAAACATCACTATGCACAAGCTGCAACCTGCATGTGGCTTGAACTGAACCATCCTTTGGAAATTTAGAACGCTGCATCTTACCCAAAATACAGCCTTCACAAACATGTTTGACAGGTGCTTCAAGAGGCGGCAACGAAGCAACCATATCAGATTTCTGCAAACGCAACAAATTGGAAAAATTTAGATGACCAAAACGTGTATGCCAAAGTTTTGCATCTGAAATAGCCCTTGAATTTGCAACAACACTTGCAAAATTTTGTCCACACTTGTCATACAAAGTGAGCTTATACAGCCCACGGCACAAAAGGCCAGATGCAACAATTTCATCACCAAAACTGAGATCATGAACTGTACATCTGTCATCCACAAATTTCACTACAAGTCCAAGTCTAGCAAGTGCGGATACAGACAAGAGATTCTTCTTGATCCCAGGTACATAAAGTGCATCAACAAGTGTGAAGGAACTGCCATTAGCAGCAGTGAGCACAATCTTATCCAACTCCCTGAACTGGATAAGAGGCGTTGTTGGCACAAGTGACTGAATTCCCATGAGGGACAAAATCAAGAGAGGTAAACAATTCACGATTTGAGGTAATGTGCTTTGTAGCACCACTGTCGAAATACCACACATGTGAATCTGCAGCAACTGACAAGCATGCATCATGGACAACAGGATTGTAAGTGCACTCTGCGCTAAAAGCCCATTCTGCATCAACATCAGCAACACAGTCTCCTTTCACAGAAGACTCAACAATGGCTGCATTTGTAGTGGAACCAACATTTGCAGTGGAACCACCCTCTTTCTTCTTAGCCTCTTTGGCCTTCAACTTAGGACACAACTTGATCAAGTGATCATTGGCTTTACAATAATGGCAACACATCTTCTTTTTTGCCCTTATCACCAGAATTGCGAGACGAAGTACTGCCAGCAGAAGCATTAGGAACAGAATTTTTGCCACTCGCAGCAGAACCATAAGAAGTGGCCGCATTACTGTTACCACCCTTTCTTTGAGAAGCAATAAAAGCCTGTTCAACTGCACGTTGCCTAGTCCTGTTTTTTCTAAAAGTGACTCTTGCAACAGCAATGTGCATAATGCATCAAACTTGACAACTTCAGGATTTCCTTGGGTCATAAGTCTCCAAGTACTAGCAAAAGTCTGGTAAGAATCTGGTAAGGCATCAAGAACAGTCTGCACAAGGGAACTGTCTGAAATGACTTCACCTGCAGAAATAAGCTGCTCATTGATATCCTTGACACTAGCAAGGAAAGTGTCCATATCATCTTCCTCATGCATAATCTTTGACTCCAGCTCTTTACGCAGCAAAGCAATTTTAGCCTCATTGCGGCTTGCATAAAGACCTGCTAGAATATCCCAAGCTTGTTTTGCAGATTTTGCTTAACGGATGTGAGGAACAATGGTGCGCTTCACAGACAACGCAATCAATGCATGAGCCTGCGCATCCTTAACATCCCAACAATCTTGTTCTGCCGTAGGCAAAACAACTCTAACAACTGCAATACTTGCAGCAAGACCTGTAACATCCTCAACATCAGCTACATCCTCAGAACCAGGACGTACATCAATGCCCTGCACAATGTTCCAAACGCCTTTTGACACAAGAACATGTTGCATCATATAAGCCCACATAGGGTAGTTTTCCCCATCCAACCTGTCCTCAGCAGTAAACATCTTGAACACATCTATGTTGTTGTTGTCAGTCATGGTAAATGCTGCACCTGATGTGAAAACTGCCCGAAAATAGGAGAAACGGAGCGGGAACAACCTGTGCTATATAGCACAAACCATAGAAGACTATAAGGCACCTGTTATGCAGAAAACGGAACTGACAGAAATTCTGCACAAAATGGTGAAATAGCCTGTGCAGTATTGCCTGTAGTGGAAACGGAGGCCGAAATGAGCCCAAATCAAAATTCTGAGCAGACCGAGCTCTTCGAGCATACTGAAATCGGAGAAAGTGAGCAGGCGTGTGCTGGAGTAGCTGGCGACTAAGCTCGAGATGACGTGACCTGCTCTGATACCAATTGTTGGAATTAGGGTTGCAGAGAAACACACACAGCTTGGAGAAGACGAAGGAAGCTCAAGGCACACAATAGAGAGTGTTACTTAGTGTGCAATGGAAAGATAGATACCCCTAGAGTGATGGGCGTATATACAATGCACGGGGAAAAAAACCTCCTAAAGAGGGAAACAATGCCCCAGTGGTCCTAGTGTGTTCACACACATCACTACCACATGTATATGGTAACAGAACAGTCTCCACAAGGGAGCTGTCTGAAATGACTTCACCTGCAGAAATAAGTTGCTCATTGATATCCTTGACACTAGCAAGGAAAGTGTCCATATCATCTTCCTCATGCATAATCTTTGACTCCGGCTCTTTACGCAGCAATGCAAAATTTGCCTCATTGCTATTGGAATTAGGGTTGCAGAGAAATGCACACAGCTTGGAGAAGACAAAGGAAGCTCAAGGCACACAATAGCGAGTGTGTTACTTAGTGTGCAATGGGGAGATGGATAGCCCTAGAGTGATGGGCGTATATACAATGCTCGGGGGAAAAAACCTCCTAAAGAGGGGAAAATGCCCCGATGGTCCTAGTGTGTTCACACACATCACTATCACATGTATATGGTAACAAATCCCCCCTGGAGTGATGCGGTGAACGAGACCTGGCACATGAGTAAAGGGAAGTGCCATGCCCTAAGGACATGATCAGTCCACAAAGGGGAGTAAGCCCAAAGCTTTGCGGAAAGCTTCAAGCTTCTCACCAGACAATGCCTTTGTGAAAAGATCTGCAAGGTTTTCCTGTGTTGGCACATAAGCCAAGCTGATCTCTCCTGCTGAGTGCCTCTCCCTGACCTAGTGGTAATGCACCTCAATGTGCTTTGTGCGACCATGAAAAACTAGGTTCCTTGCAACTGCCAATGCGCTCTGACTGTCAGTGTAGATAGTGGTGGCAGTGTCCTGTCCAACACCCAAATCAGCCATAAGGCATCTGAGCCATACACACTCAACCGTAGCTGTGAAGAGTGCCCTATACTCAGCCTCACAACTTGAAGTGGCCACAATAGGTTTCTTCTTGCTCAACCATGATATACATGAACTACCAAGCATGAAATGAAAACCACTTGTGGACACTCGCGTGTCAAAACAACCAGCCCAATCTGAGTACGAAAAAGCATGTAAGTCTGGAAGCAATGATCCCCCCTTGGGATAAAACAAGCTAAGATGTAAAGTGCAACTAAGGTAGCGGAAAATCCTCTTGACAGCCTGCCAATGCTTAGACCGTGGGCTATGCATAAATCTGCTGACCCGTGAGACTGCAAATTGAATATCTGGCCTCGTGTTGCATACATAAATGAGGAAGCCAATAGCAGTTTGATAAAGAGTGACATCAGCAGGATTGCCAGCATCATGTATACTCAACTTCAAACCTATTTCCATGGGAGTGGCAATAGGTTTGCAATCCTCAAGTCCAAACTTGCATAGCAATGTTTCTATGTAACTTTTATGACAGAAGGCAATACACTGCTTAAACTGTATGCCCAAATAATGATACAACAGCCCCAAATCTTTCATCTTGAAAGTAGCATTCAAATCAGCCTTAAATTCAGCAATATGTCTCTCATTTGGTCCAGTGATCGACAAATCATCTACATAAAGAACCACAATGAGAAGTACATCTCCCTCACGCTTTACATACAATGTGCTTTCTGTTGGACTGTTATGAAAGCCTCGTTTGACCAAATGAGTATCTGCCTTCTCATACCAAACACGAGGATATTTCTTCAACCCATACAAAACTTTGTTACATTTGCACACCTTATCCTCTTCTCCTTTCTTGACAAAAAGGCGAGGCTGTGTTACATAAACTTCCTTAAAGATGTTACCATTCAAAAAAACAGTAACAATGTCTGATTGATGTACGTCCCAACCAAAATAAGTTGCCAATGCACTTAGAAAACGTACAGTAGTCATGCGACAAGTGGGAGCAAAAGTCTCTTCAAAATCTATGCCTTTTTGTTGTGCAACAAGTCGAGCCTTATAGCGATCAATCTCACCATCCGGCTTGCATTTCATCTTGTAAACCCACTTCGTACCAATGGCCTTTTGCCAGGAGGCAAATCACATAAAGTCCATGTGTCATTTTCTATAAGTGCATCATATTGTGATTGCATGGCAGCCATCCAATTTTCTAAATTCTATGCTTCATCAAAAGACAGAGGCTCCTCAACATCATGTAAGCTAGACACAGCCAAAGCATAACAATTTGATGCATAAGATGCATAGCGAGAGCCTGAACGAGTATGACTAGTCAAAGGTGCATCCAATTTACTGTCACGCAAAGTGTGCACCAGCCATTTTGCCATACCTCTAGCCTGCTCATTTTCAGCCCTTTCCTCATCAAGTACATCATGTACATCTGCATCATTAATAAGCTGATCTGTAACATTTTCAGAAACCCCCATAGGCTGTACATTTTCCTCATTGGAACTTACATTCGTATTTCCACCGCTGAAAAGAGGCAACAAAGTGTCATAAATGTCCTGTGAGCTTACATTACTGTCTCTAGTACATGACAGCAAGGGTTGAATAGAATCTTCCACAAACACTACATCCCGTGAAACAAGAATACGTTTTGTTTGTGGATGATACAACCTGTAACCTTTGCTTTCAGCACTATAACAAAAAAAAAAACATTTGACAGCCTTATCATCCAATTTTCTACGCTGTGTTTGTGGCACGAAAGCATATGCCAAACAGCCAAAAACACCCATGTGCTCAATAGAAGGCTTTCTATCATGCCATGCTTTATACGGAGTAATAGATTGCAAAGCTTTTGTAGGACACCTGCTTAGTACATAAGTGGCACACATGATGGCCTCAAGCCAAAAAGAATGCGGCAAAGCTTGACTTTTGACCATACATCATGCCATTTCCATAAGTGACATGTTTTTCCTCTCAGCAACACCATTTTGCTGAGGTGTATAAGGCACTGTACATTGGTGTTTTATCCCACGACTAGCCAGAAATGCATTGAATTCATGAGACATATACTCCCCCCCTCGATCGGAACGGAGGGTGCCCATAGTACATTTCGAGACATTTTCAGCCATAGCCAAAAATTGTTTGAAGCACATAAAAACTTCGGACTTTGCTTTAAGCGGAAGTGCCCATGCATGCTTGGAGTAATCATCAATGAAAGTCACTAAGTACAGGTAATTTCCCAAGGACGGAGTTTGCATGGGTCCACAAACATCACTATGCAGAAGCTGCAACCTGCATGTGGCCTGAACTGAACCATCCTTTGGAAACTTAGAACGCTGCATCTTACCCAAAATACAGCCTTCACAAACATGTTTGACAAGTGCTTTAAGAGGCGGCAAAGAAGCAACTATATAAGATTTCTGCAAGCGCAGTAAACTGGCATAATTCAGATGACCAAAACGTGCATGCCAAAGTTTTGCATCTGAAATAGCCCTTGAATCTGCAACAACATTTGCAAAATTCTGTCCACTCTTGTCATACAAAGTAAGCTTATATAGCCCACAACACAAAAGGCCAGATGCAACAATTTCATCACCAAAATTGAGATCATGAACTGTACATCTATCATCCACAAATTTCACTACAAGTCCAAGTCTAGCAAGTGTGGATACAGACAAAAGATTCTTCTTGATCCTAGGTACGTAAACTGCATCAACAAGTATGAAAGAACTGCCATTAGCAGCAGTAAGCACAATCTTTCCAACTCCTTGAACCGGATAAGAGGCATTGTTGGCACAAGTGACTGAATTCCCATGAGGGAGAGAGGTGAACAATTCACGATGTGAGGTAATGTGCTTTGTAGCACCACTGTTGAAATACCACACATGTGAATTTGCAGCAACTGACTAGCATGCATCATGGACAGTAAGATTGTAAGTGCACTCTGCACTAAAAGCCCATTCTGCATCGACATCATCATCACATTCTCCTTTCACAGAAGACTTAACAATGGCTGCATTTGTAGTCGAACTAGCATTTGCAGTGGAACCACCCTCTTTCTTCTTAGCCTCTTTGGCCTTCAACTTAGGACACTGCTTGATCAAGTGATCATTAGCTTTACAATAATGGCAACACATGTTCTTTTTGCCCTTACCAGAATTGCCAGATGAAGTGCTGCCAGTAGAAGCATTAGGTAAAGGGGATCGGGGAGCACCACAGACGGAGAGAGTGAGAGAGATAAGGAGAGACACACACACTCTATGGGTGGGGAGATTGTGAAGTGGCAGCTCCCCCTATACAGTATACTCACTATAAGTATAGGGTAACAGTGGACGGGCGCCCATGACTTGGGCGACCGGTCAAGGCACATAGGCCTTAACCCCAACAACCTCCCACTTAAAGGCCAATGTGCCTTTAAGCAAGATCTACTATTGTACAACTAATAGAAGGTGAGATATTCTTTCAACCTATGCCCACTGACTCTCGATGAGCTAGTCTATCCGGATCTACTGATAGACAAACATCCCGCCCTGCGGAAGCCACACAGAACTAGCTCCAAGCTCTGCAAATAGTCTACAAGAGCTCATGCACTCCTGCAAGTATCGGTCCAATACCTGCAAACCTCCCCTATGCTCTATGCCGAGATCAGTCATTGAACAACTAATCAACCCTGCTGCAAATGCTCCCACTGCAGCTGCTATGTCAGGCCTCGAGATCAGCATCTCATACATGAGGACACCGAACGTTGATGCAACCCTGGAAACCTCTGCCACCTCCAACTCAGAACTCAACTCATGGCAATCCTATCCCCTATCATAGAGACCATGGCACTCTGACTCCGAGCTCTGGAGTGACTCCTCGTGCCCACCACACATCACATGTGTACCAAGAGTATCCATCTGTCCTGAATCTGCATCAAGCTCTAGCATAAGCATATCAAGAAACGACTCCACAATAGCCGACATCTCAACATCCATGTGAGTGATCTCTGTCATCAACTCTGATGACTCATCCTGTTGTGACTCACTAGAGCTGTCCTACTCTACCTGTGCATCCGTAGACGCAACCTGCACAACAAGGTCGCTGCTCTGCACTCCATGCAAAGCATCCTGCAACCCACAAGCAAAAGAGACTCGCCTGCTCTCTCGCTCTCTACCTGGCTGCATGATCACAGAGATAACACTGTCTCTCCTGTGATCCACATGCAATGGGTAACCTGTACCACTCCTGGCACCTCTTGCAATCACTAGCGAACCCAAATGCATCACAAAATCTCGCTCTCGTAGCGAAAACATCCACAATCTCTAAGCTGACCAATCGAGATCAAACTCACTGTCAAATCTGGTACATAGCGCACATGTCGTAACAAGTAAGATGCACCACTCGGTAATGACAGTCTCACATCTCCTGCACCTACTATCGTATGCACCGATCCATAGGTCAAACGTACACTGCCAAGCATCCCGCTAGAATAGCTACAAAACCATTCACGATGCGGCGTGAGATGAAACATAGCATCTGCGTCTAGCAACCACTGCGAAGGGAGTGCACTATCCACATGTATAGCATCTCCTGCATAGCTCGAGGTAAAAGTGACATCCCCATCACTAGAATACTCCGACACTACATCTGCCTCAACTGTCAAAGCAACTGAGTCCATGGCATCACTACATACATCTCTGAGACTACCATGTCTCATACGATGTCACATACGACGAAAACAATGCCGTCTAACGTGTCCAGAATGACCACAATACCAACATGTCACCTGTCGGCGTGCTCGTGAATGTACATGTCTCACACGAGTCCGTGATGACTCAGATCTATCATACATATCATGTAATCTGCGCCAAAGTGCTCTCGAAGTAGTCTCATACATAACAAGAGCATATACAGATTCCGCAAGGTGCAAAGAGAGTGTAGATAGTGCCATCTCCTCTAGCTCCTGCCACTGATCGTCGGACATGTTTGAAGGTCTACCTGCATCACCACTCAATGGTCGATGCAACCCTCGCTGTGTCAATGCATCCAGCATACACACTCTCCATGATGCAAAGTCTGACCCATCAAACATGCACATTTCGGAGAGATCATAATCTGAGAGATCACCTGTCTCTGCCATGAGCACAATGTAGCAAACTAGAAAGCAAAACCACCTCACCAACAACACCTGGACACTGTCTACAAATATGGCCAGAAACACAATGTAAAACCTGTGAGACACACTCCAAAATAGAGCTCCCGCAATGTCAATACAAGCCTCACCTTCTCTAGTATCACACTGCAATCTGTGAGCTAATCACCAAGCCCACACTATGCGGTATCGATGCATACACATGCACAAATCTCCCACCTACAGAGAACACCACACTCAAATGCTGAGTGCAACCCGCAATCTCTACCTAGATCGCATAAATGATACGCATAGAACTCCTGGGAAAATTTCACTAGAGTTTCGACGCACAATGGCTATCAACACAAAATAACCATTGTCCTGCAAGCTCAATACAATGAGCAATCAATGCGCATCAAACTACACTCAACATACATGCATAAGCTCTGCAAAACTATGGCAAAAAATGCTCGAGATCACAAGACTCTCCCACCCAAGAGCAAACCACTGTCTCAAGCAAAGAAAGATACACAACTCCTCACTCCTACAAGAGTGGGTACAAGAACACCAAACTGTGTCCAAACTGACAAAACCTGTCAATGTGAGAGCCAAGCTCGATCACAAACTATGGCGAGTAATCTCCAACCACTATCCCAAAAAAGCATACACAAAGCAAAAGCTCAAGACACCTGCTGTGTCGAAACCGGTATGCAAGCCAAAACATTGCAGAAGATGTCCTCAACTGCAAATGGCAACACCTGTGGGAGTACTAGACTCAACCTGTTAGCCGGGAGTCAAAACTGGAAGCTCCAAATGGCCGAGCACACACAGCTCAAGACCAAAAAATCAGAGCAAAACATGCTCGCAATGCACCACCCAAAAGGAAAAACACTGCACACAAATCCTGAGTGCTATAAGCAATCGCAATCTCGATCGCACCAACAATGCGCATAAAACTCCTGAGAAAATTTCGCCAGAGTTTTGTCAGTAAAACAGCCATAAAACCAGTAACCAAACTGACTGCACGCTCAAAACCATGAGCAACCAAAGCCCATCAAACCGCACTCCAAATGCATGCACCAATCTCCACACTTTGCATACATCATTGCAAACACCTACAAATCTAGTACACAAATATCTGCTCTACCTGTGACTGCCAAAAAACATATACATTGTCGAGCTCAAAATGCAATCACATTAGTCTCTCTGAGTATCAAACCACATAAGGCATACATTGTATCCTCCCACCTGTGAGGAAACTTGCAGCAAATATCACTCTCACATTTGAGAGCAAACCATGTGTGGAATCCTCGACACACAATAAACAACTGCTGCAGCAAAAAATTCAGCATTCAGAATTTTACAATTCTGATATGACGAGCGCGTCCGGAGCGTGCCAAAACCCCAAGGTAGACTCCTGGATCACATGTATCTGAGTCCGGGTGTGAAAGCTATGCCAAAAACCTTCGTTTCGACCCAAAAACGCAGCATAAACTGCCAAAAGAGGGCTGAAAAATGCAGCTCCTCAACCGTAGCTCGAATGAAGTTTTTGATGGCTCGAATGGCTTCAAAAGGGGGGTGAAACGCCAGGACCATAAGAAGCAGCAGCAGAACCATAAGAACGTTGTTTATTGTGTGTCTCAGCAGAACCATAAGAAGTGGCTGCATTGCTGTTACCACCCTTTCTTTGAGAAGCAATAAAAGCATGTTCAACTGCACGCTGTCTAGTCCTGTTTATTCTGGAAAGTGACTCTTGCAACAGCAATGTGCATAATGCATCAAACTTGACAACTTCTGGATTTCCTTGGGTCATAAGCCTCCAAGTACTAGCAAAAGTCTGGTAAGAATCTGGTAAGGCATCAAGAACAGTCTGTACAAGGGAATTGTCTGAAATGACTTCACCTGCACAAATAGGTTGCTCATTGATATCCTTGACACTAGCAAGGAAAGTGTCCATATCATCTAATATATCCCAAGCCTGTTTTGTAAATTTTGCTCAACGGATGTGAGGAACAATGGTGCGCTTCACAGACAACGCAATCAATGCATGAGCCTACGCATCCTTTACATCCAACAAGCTTGTTCTGCCGTAGGCAAAACAACTCTAATAGCAGCAATCCTTGCAGCAAGACCTGCAACATCCTCAACATTGCCTACATCCTCGGAACTAGGACATACATCAATGCCCTGCACAATATTCCAGATGCCCTTTGACACAAGAACGTTTGCATCATATAAGCCCACATAGGGTAATTGTCCCCATCCAACCTATCCTCAACAGCAAACATCTTGAAGACATCTGTGTTGTTATGAGCCATGGTAAATGCTGCACCTGATGTGAAAACTGCTCGAAAATAGGAGAAACAAAGCGGGAACAACACGTGCTATATAGCACAAACCGTAGAAGACTGTAAGACACCTGTTATGCAGAAAACGGCACCGTGAGACAGAAACTCTGCACAAAAGGACAAAATAGCATGTGCAGCACTGCCTGTAGTGGAAACGGAGGTCGAAATGAGTCTGAATAAAAAATTTGAGCAGACTAAGCTCCACGAGCACCCCCAAAATATTTTTCAACTTGCGAACGCTCACCAAAGCTCACTAAAATCGGAGAAAGTGAGCAAGCGTGTGCTGGAGCAGTTGCGACTAAGCCCGGGAGGACCAACCTACTGTGATACCAATTGTTGGAATTAGGGTTGCAGAGAAATACACACAGCTTGGAGAAGATGAAGGAAGCTCAAGGCACACAATCAAGAGTGTGTTACTTAGTGTATAATGGAGAGATGGATAGCCCTAGAGTGATGGGCGTATATACAATGCTCGGGGGAAAAAACCTCCTAAAGAGGGAAAAAATGCCCCAGCGGTCCTAGTGTGTTCACACACATCACTACCACATGTATATGGTAACAATTGCGGCTTGCATAAAGATCATTTTAGAAATCCCAATCCTGTTTTGCAGATTTCATCGAATGAATGTGAGGAGTAGTGGTGTGCTTCACAGACAACACAATCAATGCATGAGCCTGCGCATCCTTTACATCCCAACGGGCTTGTTCTGCCATAGGCAAAACAACTCTAACAACAGCAATCCTTGCAGCAAGACCTGCAACATCCTTAACATCGCCGAACCAGGACGTACATCAATGCCATGCACAATGTTCCAAACGCCCTTTGACACAAGAACATGTTGCATCATGTAAGTCCACATAGGGTAATTGTCCCCATCCAATCTGTCCTCAGCATCAAACATCTTGAACACATATGTGTTGTTGTCAGCCATGGTAAATGTTGCACCTGATGTGAAAACTGCCCAAAAAGAGGAGAAACAAAGCGGGAATAATACGTGCTATATAGTACAACCGTAGAATATTGTAAGGGACCTGTTATGCAGAAAACGACACTGACAAAAATTCTGCACAAAATAACGATTTAGCATGTGTAGTACTACCTATAGTGGAAACATAGGCCAAAAATGAGCCCGAATAGTAAATCTGAGTAGACTAAACTCTATGAGCTTGCCCAAAATTTTTGTCCACCTACAAACACTCACCAAAGCTCACAGAAATCAAAGAAAGTGAGCAGGCGTGTGCTGGAGCTGCTGGCGACTAAGCCCGGGAGGACGCAACCTGCTCTGATACCAATTGTTGGAATTAGGATTATAGGAAAACACACACAGCTTGGAGAAGATGAAAGAAGCTCAAGACACACAATAGACAGTGTATTACTTAGTGAGCAATGGAAAGATAGATTGCCCTAGAATGAATGTGCTTATATACCATGCACGGGGGAAAAAACGTCCTAGTGAGGAGAAAATGCCCCGGTGGTCCTAAGTGTGTTCACACACATCACTATAACATGCATATGGTAACAAAGAATTGAAGCAGTTCAGGGTCTGTTGCATGTCGTATGGAGCATGACATCTCGTAGAAAGTTGCATCCAGCATGCATTACAAAGCTCATGTGCATGATTACAAACTGGGGACAACTGTGCAAGGTCACAAAGTAAGAGAACACATTTGTTGTTGAAGGGATTTGCCAATGTCAATCTCCAAGTGGGAGATTGTTAAGTATGGAGCCTGATTTACCCCTTGTAAATTTTTGTGTTAAAAACGTACATTTGTAAGGCCCCCATTATGAGGAGAAGCCATCGTGCGTGAAGAAAAAGAACTCGTCGAAAACTAAAATTTTCACGCCCAGTTTGATCCTAAGCTCGAAACTGGCTTCACGGAAATATTCCTTTTTGTCGGAATATTATGGCAGGGCGACGGTCGGAAAGTGGTTGGAAAATGATCGGTTGGCCGGTTGGCCAGTGGTCAATGGCCGGTGGTCGGAATTCAATGGCCAATGGCCGATTTCAAAGGAGGACTTGTCTTCTCAAGGGCGGCCACACAGGGGCGGATTGGAGTGTCCGACTTGGACTTATCTACACAAGGGCGGCTACACATGGCTGCCTCTTATGAGAGAGTGCAACCCTTTTGGCCTATGAAAGAAGGCCATTTCTACATACATTTCACAGTATGAAGTTGATGCAACAAGGTGGGTGTGAGGTGGTGAGAGTGAAGCAAGACGGGAGCTCCAAAAGGTATAACCCCTTTGTAACCTACTTCTTGTTTTGAAGTACTAAAGCCATTGAGTGGCTGCTTTCCCGTGGACGTAGCCCACATTAGGTGAACCACGTTTATCGTGTCTACTCTCTCTCTCTCTCTCTACTCTATAATCTCTTGCGTGTGAAAATTATCTCTTTCCATTAACTACTTAGCTACGTCATATTTCCTAACAAATAAAGTATTCACTTTCTTGTGGATTTTCCACTTTTACAATATTAAAGGCATAAAATATTGAGTGGCACATAAAAATTATAAACATGATGTGCGAAGAGTGTGGGGGTACAACTTCCAAGGAGGTCACCCATCTTAGTACTCTCACTTCACACATGACTACCTGATTAGGATTTTCGACATTGGTCTAGTCATCTAGGTCCAAATAACTTAGAATCTTCCACATCTTAAGATGATATAGACCTCTAACTAGCCAATTTGAGTCCTCTGGTAGGTTGGCAAAACTTTACCCCATCCCCCCTTGGTATCATAAGAAGATTTAAAAAATTTCTCATGTAGGAAAACGGAGTCTTTTTCATACAATGCATAACATCATGAGCTTCTGCTCGAGAGGCACCACATACCTAGCTAGGTACGATTGGGGGCAGGGGACCGCCAGTCCCCCACTGGGCCGACAATCCCTTGCCCCCAATCGTACCTAGCTAGGTATGCGGTGCCTCCCTCACAGAAGCTCATGATGTTGAGGTAAGTCACAATCTAGGAATTATTGTGAGAATTTGTCCAGAACTTCTTGTGTATTGACGTTCCAAGCATCTACAACTATACTTGCACATCGTGTTGAGGGCATGTTTCTAGCACTCAGCTTAAGAATCTTTTAGCTCATAAGGGATAAAGCATTAGTGTACACTGCCATACACACGACAAAAAAACGAGGAAAAAACGTTTTTGATAGAGAGGGCGAAGTGTATGCTAAGATTTTGCCTAATAAATTAAGGGTCGAGAAAATTGCATGTGCATCACACATGTTTGGGGAAGACTGTGCTAAAGCTATGGTTAGTTTTGATGTACATCATGTATAGGCACAATAAGTATTGTAGGTTTTCTTCAATCACTACTTGATGATAATGGTTTGCAACAACTTGGCATCATTGATAAAATTTTAGATCAGCAAGTGATGGCTTATAATGTTGAGAAGTTTGTGCAATGGAGCAAGTGGCTCCTAGGGAAGACCCATTCATGCCTAAGTGGGTACCAAAAACACTGTGGGATAGCAAGTTAGAGGCATCATCGCGATGCAAAACATAGTTTTGCCAAAGAGCAAGAAAAATTGGGCTTACATGAGCACTCTTTATGATGTAGATGAGCTTGATTTATTGAGGAGGCCCAAAGGTGACCATTGGAAAAAGCTATGCAACAAGAGATTGATTATGTCTGAAAATCTTTGTTTGTTGGGATCTAGTGGACTTGCAAGAAGGAAAGAAGCCTTAATCCTTAAATGCACTAGACATGCACCTTGTCTGATTTCCAACCATCTAAATAAGCTGAAAAACAAGGTCCTGGAGTGGATAGACCCAAAAAACCAAGAAAAGTCATCGCTAAAGATCACAAAATAGAGGGTAGTATTCATTGCACCACATACATCACCATGTATAAGCTAGTCCTTGTGTAGCTCTCAATAAAACCTCCTTTGGAATTTCAAATTACTGCATCTTACTCAATACACAACCTTCACATGCATGTTTAGGTGGGATTTTCAAAAAAGACATATTCCCCTCAAGCCATTCCCTTATGATTATGATAATATTTTGTAATGGGATTAGACACTGCCTTGGCGATTATGATGACGTCAGCGGTAAGACCTTCCTAATGCACCGATGCGAAGCCTCATTTTTGTAAAACACTACTAGTGAGGTTATTGGGTACCGCACACAGGCATACGCACCCACCCACACACAGCTTGAATGCACATACACCACCTGTCATCCTCAAAAATGGCTCGACAACCATTCTTTGACATAGAGGTTTATCCTTGGAACTGAAAAGACATTTGATAAGCATGAATTTGTACCATCTTATGTGGTAAAGAAAATCATGCCCAAGCCTTTGACAAGATAAGAAGAGTTGTTGTGAACATTCTTTCTAGTATGTCTCCCTAATTTTGCAAGCTCGTCAAATTAGGGAGAATCAGAGGAGATGCTTTTTTTTCCTTTGCAGGAAAAAGCTAGAGCGGGCATGTGGCGGAGAGAGAATGGGACAAAAAAAATATTCATGTGGCGTGGAGGAGAGTGGGAGATGATGCGCGTCGGGACTCGAGACGACCGTGGAGAGAGATTTTTTGTTGTTGTGGCCCTTGTGGATGCGTCAGGCAAGCATGCCCTTGCGCTCCAACTCCACCCCTTTTCCTTGCAAAGGCGGAGGGACAGAGATCGTTCGCTGCATGATCGGAGGGACATACAATCGGGGTGCGTGGTCTTTGAGCACGAGGCCACTGATGAGAGAGCCGAAGCCTGCGATAACTAGTTCTGATGTTGGGGATGGAGCTGATTGTGATGCAGGTGGTCATGTAATAGCAGGGTTCGAGTTGATCTGAGGTTGGACATGGACTCTCTCTCTCTCTCTCTCTCTCTCTCTTGTTTACACAGATGCATGGATGGCAGAAATGGAAGTCGACTGCCAAATGGTGGGTGACAGTGACCAGCGAGCGTGTGTAAGGCGGAGAGGGGGTATTTTTTTGTTGCAGGTCTGCGTGCGCCATAGATGCGGACAGGCGCAGCTACCAGAGATCACCTGCTGCAGCCCATTTTTAAAGCCCTTCAGCGTCCTTCTCACACACGGACACAATCCTGCCACCGAACCGAAGCCGAAGCAGATGGAAGTGAAGATGGTGAAGGAGCAGGGCAGGCTGTAGTAGCGATGGAGCCGAAAGGGGGTTTAACAAGAAGGTTGAGATTTGAGACGGATACTCTGGGCAAGAGAGATGGATACTCTGGCGACTCAAGGGATGCAAAGCCGGTGAACTGGAAGGGGCAAGCAGTGCGGGGTCGTCAGCCAGGAGACAATGGAAAAGGGGGGGGGGGGGGGGGGGGGGGGAAAGAGCGACAGGCATCCTTCGAGCTCCATGGTGACCGCAGAGGAGGCGCAGCGAGACGAGGGGTCTTTGATGTGGAAAGCGACTTTTGCTTGCGACTTTTGCTTTCCAGTTCATGATTCCAAAAGAATCATGCACAAAAATTAATTAATGAGATGCACTTTCAGTATAGTTAGTATAGTTGAAGCTATACTGAAAGATGAAAACAAACCCTTTCTAATAAGAATATGAACATATGCATCACTATAACCATAAACAACACAATCGAAACAAACTAAAAGAACAAAATCATGCTACACAAGGTTATTATACACCTCTTTCTTGGTTGCAAATGTACTAAAAGAAGCTAAAATAGCATTGAACTGTGAAATCACTTGCAATGATTTGTTCCATTGAGTTGTGCAGTCCAATACATTGCCATTATGTTACGTAGCCAGTAAAACGTTAGAGGTGACCTTAGTAAAGGCCAAGGCCACCCTATTCTTATAATGGTAAACCTACAAGAATAAATCAAATGGAGGCACATGTTAAAGGCTTGGAAGAACAAATACATGGTGTGGCCAATTGATTTATGGCCAAAGCAATCACATCCATAGCCTGTGCAATAATAGCTCTAGGTTCGACGATAATAGCTTGTGGCCCCCACAAGTAAGCGTTTATGAGATACCTCATCACCAAAAACACACTCCCATAGGCGTTCTGCAACCAAAACAATCATGATCATCAAACTCCATGAAAGTAATTAATGCCACATGGCTTATTGTTAGATGTGAGCATTTTGAAGATGTCTAGAATCTAAGCCATATTGGATACACAAAAAAAGATCAAAGCAACTGTAGATAGATAGACAAAATATCCTCCTAAAATATAAAAAAAATATGCATAATATCTCAGCGCACACATTTTGGCTACAACTTCACTGTTTATTGCAAGCTCTCTAAGTAGCACAATTTTCAACTAACTTTGGCAAGTTTTTGTGGTATGCAAATATTGCAATTATCTACTTAATGAGGTGCATATCTTAAGCCTCCCCGTCTCATTGTTGCGGTGAATATATTCCTCATACCATTACATTTTTTTAACAATTATCGTGTTAACCTCCAAAATAGGATTCTTAAAAAACGATTTCTTTTTGGGAGGAAAGATGTTCAAGAGTCATACACTGCTCATTGCTGCCTAAGTTTGTGGAGATAATTCAAGAAAACAGGGTAATAATCATCGCCATTGAAAAGCAAAAGAACTCAAAAGAGTGGAGCAAGACCCTCGGGGCTACTTTAATGGACGTGCAAATGTGGATGTGTGGGATCATTCATTGTCAAGGGGTGGCTCCCCTATCAACCGATGTATTTAAAATCTAGAGAAGTGATCATGGCTCGCTCATGAGCATGTCAAAAATTTGTAATTTTTGAATCTGATAATATAATCCACTCACCCATTGTGAATTTTGAAAAAAAAAAAACAATTATCGTATTAACAAATATAAAGGAGGTACTTTAGAGGCAAAACTAACTAGATAGCAAGAAAGTCGCTGGTGTGAATGCAATTTTCAGCTCCTACATTACCAAGCAAGCAACAAATTCCATTAACTTGAAGTCTTGAACCTTGCCTCCTTTTCACAATAAAGGCTTAGCTCAAACGTGTTGAAGAGATACACAAGCCACAAATTCCATTAACTTGAAGTCTTGAACCTTGCTTCCTTTTCACAATAAAAGCTTAGGGTAAAGGGACCAACTTAAGATCACCTAAGAGGAAACACACACTCCGAAAAGCACGCTAAACAAAATCGAATGTTTAGATGTTCAAAATGAAGATCGAGATCGTCTCTATCAATAGCAAAAATTTAGAATCAAGTTGCATTTATACAGACGAAGAACGTTTGCACAACATTTTTTATGTGTATAAAAAATGAGTGTAAATAAGAAACCAAAATGAGAGGACATTTAGAGCCATTGTGCCAACAAGGTTTGAACCCAAGATCTAATGACCATGATTGCAAATTGACTACATTGTCCACCCCAACTCTCACCCATTTGTGTCTCACAATGGGTTCGAAAGTGCACAAAAAAATTGACCCCGACAATCCTCCTGAAGGAGGGTGGTTTTTTATTGGCCCCTTTACCCTAGCTCCAACGTGTTGAAAAGATACACAACCCACTTGAATGGCTTTTGGGGAAGAGGAAAAATTGCTTTGGTTATCTATTTTCATAAAGTATAGAAATGAATATCAAAGCTTGCTAAATACGTGATTGAAACATGCCAAGACTTTAAGCTATTCCTTTCGTAATAAAGAAATAAACTATTTAAAGCTAAAACAAAACAAATGGTCAAAGGGTGTGAGTATCATTGATCAAATTAATTGCAAAAAGTAGTTTGACATGCTAAAAGCTTGAGAAGATTTCAAAACAAAATTGAAACAGTGCATTTCACCTTTCTTGGGTAAAGGAAAAAAGGACTATCTTCCTTAAAACCTCATCATAACTTTCATTAATATAACATTGTGGCTTAACAATCAACCACGAATACCTTATCTCCAAACCCAAAAAACCACCCCAAACGCCAAGGGTTTTGCCATTGGCAAACCCAAACAAAACTAAATCAGACAATACAATCATAGAGATCATACAATACAATCTTATGTTCGTTTCTCTAAGGCTGCATGGTATCTCCAAAATGAAAAATATTGGTGGAGTGAATTAAATCAGACATCCTGGCCAATGACAGAGTAAACCCCCCCCTCCCCACCCAACCACCCCCAAAAAAAAACCCCTCTCTCCTCTCTGTTCGTGCTGCTTTGTAGCCCCGCGTCGCTATATCCCTCTGCAATCTACATGTTGCCCTCCAATCCCCCCTCCACCAATCCCTCTTGTTTCTGCCATGTCGACCATCCTTGTCGTGCTTTGGTTCTCCCTTAAGAAAGGGCTCTGTAGCAACAAAGGTTGAATTGGCACCTCGCCCACCAATAGCAGCAGCAACAACAGACACAGATGGACACTCGTGCTCCGCCATAGAGGGACTTAGATAAATCCCCCTCGTCCGACCCCACTGAGCCCACCATCCGACTTGCTTTGTCACTAGCAAAGCAAGTGAGCCTCACAGCAGAGGTGGAGCGCCTTCATGCCACCTCTATCATATGCAAGATTATTGGCAATCGTCCCAATCAAGGAGAGGTACACGACCTTTTGCACGCCCGTCTTTTAGCAGAGGTGGGGAAGATCATTGACATCCAACTTCTTGGGCAAGGATACTATTAGATAGAGTTTGAGACTCCCGAGCTGGCTGCCAAGGTCATCTCGATGAGCCCACTGCCCATCCGAGCGATTAGAGCTCATTTTCAACAGTGGCGCCTTGGGTTCAAGGATGTTCTTATCAAAGAGATGGACTTGCCTATTTCGGTCTGCTTCCCTGGTTTTACGGGGCAGGAGTACTTATCGCTTCTTTCCAAGATTGGTTCTGAGATCAGGACAGTCTTGGAGACCCCGCGCACAAGATCTTCAGTTGCAGCCAAGGCTATTGGTGTGCCTTCAGTACGCGTTCTGGTTTGTGACACTCACTCTTTGAAAGGTGGTCCTTCTGCCTAGGGTGAGTGGGCCATGGTTACGCTAGAGGGTGGAGTATTCAGGACTCCAAAACCAGTGCTTCATTTGCAGGTAGATGGGCCACTTAGCGAAGGCCTATCCTCGTAGGAGATCTCGACCCACAGCGCATGCCTAGCCTCCCAAGACTGAGCATGCCTAGTAGACAGATTCCCAGGACACATAGTGGTGCATCGACAAAGGCCAGCTATTAGATAGTTGACCGTTGACAACAGTGCCCGAGCGTCGTCGACAGGGACAAGCTCGCCACACTGCCCCGACCTCTTGCAGCTTTGCACCATTGGTTTCTGACAGGGAACCGTTTTGACCCCCTCCTCCTCAGCTCCACCACCTCCACCGCCCCCCACCCCCACCCCTTCCCCCCCCCCCCCCCCCCCCCCCCCCAACCTTCTGACTCCTCTGCTCCGCCTTCTCTTCCTCCCCCCCCTCCCCCACCTCTACCTCCCGCTGCTCCTCTCTCCTCGGTGGGGCACTGAGACTCATCACCCAACCCATCCCACACTCCTCCTTAGCCGCAAGGGACTGGGCACACATCTGCAGCGAGATGATCTCTTGGTAGTGCTTTCACTACGAGTCGCACGGCCCAAGAGAGAAAGCCCCCCTTGAGGACGCACTTCTGGTTCATACCTCTCCTTTTGAGGCAATCCCTCAGGGTTTGACCAGCTTTGACATTGGTAGACGATGGGACTTCTTCGACTACAACTTCACTCGCTTCCTTGGTGACCCTTCTATCGACCTAAAGGACGCTTGCTTTCGAGTTCACGTCTTCTTTCTAGTAGCCCGAGCCACTGGATACAGCGGTAGGTTTCTCCTTTCTGTTGGATCATGCAGAGTGGACCTTGCACACAGTCCTTGATTGGCTCCGGGTCCAAGCTATTGAGTTCTCACATCACACAGGGACCTGACGATGACAGATCTCGTACAGACACTTTGGCCTTTAGCCAAGTTTAGTGTGACGCCGCCGGACACGGCAGGTTGCACGCACGTTGTGGTGCACTTGTTTGTTGACACTCAAAGCCCCCCTTGCTATGCATTTGTACATGGGGATTCTTGGACAAAGGATATAGCCCTTCGGACTGCACGCTCGGTCTGGGCCTGGGTGAGACAGTCACTTCATATGCGTTTGTCTAGAGGTCGCTCGGATGCGGATTACTCCCCATCCAAGCCGGCCTCAAAGATAGCGAGGTTGGTTGCTACTGCAATATATGTTTTTTCTCACTAACTCCATGAGGATCGTCTCATGGAATGTGCAAGGATTATGAGGGTCCTAGTTTCAATGTAGGAGGGATCAGTTGTGTCAGGAGCTTCAGCGATGCCTTGTGGGTGGTGAGATTGATATTCTTATGCTACAGGAGAATCATCTATGTGAGAGCCGCATTAGACGATGTGGTTAGCTTTTCAGTGGTCTCTATGAGAGTTTTTGGTCAACTACATTTGGATATGGAGGTATCCAGGGAGGGGCATATATGACTATTGCACTCATGGCAGCAAGCCATTATGGGCAGACTCGAGAGCCATTATTGTGCCAGACAGGGCTCAGTGGATTACTATGCAGGTTCAGGGTTGCCTCATGGGTTTCCTGAACATACATGCGCCTAATGTGGCAAGTGTATGAGCAGAGTTTTGGTCTCATATTGTAGAATCTTTGCCATATGCAGAGCAGTGGTGTATTGGGGGGGGGGGGAGGGGGACTTCAACATGTTGGAAAACCCCTCTGATAGGATCAGGGGTGGCCATGCTACTGTGCATGGGGTTGAGTTGGCTTCTTGGGAGCGTCTATGTATGACTTTGAGGGTTTTTGATGTTTGGCAGCACTCAGGCTTTGTGAGGCCCCCATACAGCTTGTCTTTCTCTTGCTATGACCGTAGACTAAGAGGAGTGAATCTATCTCGGATAGATTTCTTCTACGCCAGTGAACTCTTCTGTGACATGGGGGGGTTTGTTTGCATCCTGGCCCAACCATGGACCAGTGATCCTCACTATGATAGACATACAAAGGACGGGATGTGCGATGCTATGAAACCTTGAGAGGATCCTTCTGGATCCAGAGCTTAGAGAGCAAGTGGAGGCACTTTGGACAGAGAGCTTGGACATGCAGGACACCCCTGCTGATAGAGTGGTCTTTGGACTGGTTGAGCCTAGGCACTTCTTTCTCTAGGAGAGCTCGCTTTGCTGTAGCCAAGGAGGAAGAGAAGCGTCTCCGACGGGGCATTGTTTCCTTGCAGAGGATGCAAGAGAAACATCCAAACAGTCCTTAGCAATAGGCTAGACAAGAGTTGGTTAGCATTGAGGAGCAGTGTCATGAGTTTGCCTTCCATTGGCAGGCATCTCAATGAACCCAAGTGACTTACAAAGTTATTGGGGAGTTTTTTGAGACAGTAAGGCCATGCCATGCGCACACCAGTGTTAGCTAGTTGAGAGACCCGACGAGTCAGTTGCTTCAAAGCCTGAGAATATACGTGCATTTGCTACTGACGTTTATCATGATTTGTTGTTAGCTGAGCCTCAATCAGAGCATCAAGATGCATGTAGAGAGAAGGTTTGGGTACAGATGCCTCGCCTTGTTACTGAGGAGATGCAACAAGACTTGAGCTTCCCCTCAAGCTAGAGAAGCTCCATGAGGCCCTTAAAGCACTCCCCCGAGGTAATTGTCCAGGGGAGGATGGTTTGACTCCCAACTTTTTTTCTTGGAGTACTGGACTTGCTTGGTTCAGATCTTTGTAGCGCATTCTAGTACGTTTTGCACACTAGTGAGATGTTTCACAGCATGAGTGAGGGCATGATCTACCTTATTCCCAAGGAGGAGGCTCCTTGGATAAGATGCGACAGTGGTGACCCATCACCATTCTCAACTCATCCTGCAAAATTCTAGCAAAGGCTCTGAGCTTGAGGATTCAACCACTACTAGAGAGCATTATACATGGGACCCATAAAAGTTTTATCAAGGAGCGTAGTATCCTTTTTTGGGAGGCGTCTACCCTCGTGCGTCTCCGAGAAGAGGATCTCGTGATACTCCTCCTCGATTTTGAGAAGGCCTACGACAGAGATGACAAGGACTTCTTGGAGGGCACTCTATGCAGGATGGGTTTCTCAGATGCTTGGATCAGGGGCATGTCAGCTCTCTACGAACGTGTGCACAATCAAGTGCTCTTGGTGGGGAAAGAGGGGAAACTTCATGCTCATGTGTTCAGTCAGACAGGGTTGTCCTCTATCCCCCTTGCTCTTTCTGTTCTATGCTGAGGTGAGCATATTTTTGACTTCTCAGCAGGTTGGCTTGCGTGGTCTTGAGCTCCCTATTAGGGCAGATGAGCTTCTTGATGCTAAGTTTTCCAACGACTCAGCCTTGTACTTGGAGGGCCAGGAGGCCAATCTGCACAAGTGTGAGTAGGCTCTTGAGGTGTTTTGTTGTGCATCAGGAGCACTGATCAACTAGAGGAAGACAATAGCTTTCCGGGTTGGCAATGCTCCTACATCTGATTGGTTGCCAAGTGAGGGTTTTAGATAGATCCCCCCAAGGACTGCAGTTTGTTACTTGGGTTGTCAAGTTGGCCTAGACTTGTCCCCTGAGCAACAGACTGCTCCGCCCCTCCTGTGCATTAGGAGGAAGTTGCTGCATTGGTGCAATGGAATTGATATTTTATTATTTAGTGCAGGTGACAGGTGGAAAAGGCAAGGGTTATGCAAAAGGATATCATCTTTATGGACATTTAATTATTTAAATGCTCTTTATGAGCTAAAGCCATTTAAGTCCGACCGGCCAATGTGTATTCATTTTTGAGCATTGAAGAATCTATAAATAAATATGTGCAAGAGGGAAATGCTCACTCTTGCAAGGGGGGAGATTGCACCCAGTGCTTGTGTCTATTCTTCTCCCTTTCCTCTCTTCTCTTTCGTCGTGCTGGTGTAGCACTCCACTCTAGGAGGTGCATCCGCACGTGCCCTCTTGCTCTCTCCCACTCTCTGTCTCTCTTTGTCGTGTGCAATCTGGATTATGGTTATGCGATTCAGGTATGCACAATCGTTCATTTATGCTTAACAGTATGTTGTTTCGCGTATATTTTGCAGGCCCATCCACGCATCCGTTTGTAGCAGTGGTATCAGAGCCAGCAAAACGCTCTTGGTAATGTGGATATCACACCGGCAAAGAGAATCAATGATGGGAATCATACTGAGAGCTAATCTTATTTATTTTTTGTAATTTTATTAATGGTAACTCACTATAACATATGCGCGGTATTATCGCTCACATTACCGCAAAAAAAAAAAAAATTTGTAATATGAAATTTCCCGTATGCGGAAAAGACTACGGCAAACAATGCGGTAATGGTCTAGCGGTAAGGTACGCGGTAATGCCTGCGGCTATATTTTCGCGCCTATTACCGCGGGCTTTACTGCAACAATACTCGCAACAATTACCGCGTAAACATTATCGCGATCATTACCGCAGATGGGTTTATTATAAAAAAAAAGATGACCGTTTGGATTATCCTTTGCAGGACCATCCAAAAAGTCATCTATTTTTTTATTTATTTAAAATATTTTACAAAATTATTATTAATTACAAAAAAATATCACAATTGGACAATACATTGAGCCAAAAAAAGATTGATAATTTCATTTACATAAGTGGAATTACAATTGGAGGAGGTATTGAGCCAAAAAATGATAGGTATTACATTTACATAAAGGGCAAAAAAAGCCCGCGTGTACAAAATAGAGGATGGTCATGTGGGATAGGGCAAGCGGGGCCCGCGTATACAAAATAGAGGATGCTCATGGGGGAGATGGCGGTATTTTGCGTGGAACTCCTTGACTCTCCAAACCAGAAAAAGAAACAATTAACACTTTGTTATTTAATATTTGATATAAAATCAACAATTTGATAATTTAAATAAGATTAAACTTACATGTTGCAGACTTCTGCACGCATTTTCGAACTCCTCTCGAGAGACCATTTGATTTTCAAACAACCAACACCAAGTTTGATACTCGGTATGGTTCTCTCTATATCTCTACACATCTCTGGTTGGGCGACTCATGGTAATGTTATACTGACAAAAAATAGCAACAAATTAATTAAATGAAAAACATTAGATTTTTTACAATAAAACTAATATTTTTACTTACATATTTGTCTTTCCAAGCTGTTTTTCCTCCCGAACCATAATGCGTAGGAGACTGATGGGATCTGGCCTCAACTTGACGCGTATACATCCTCGCACCCGTTGCCCTTTCGTCCTCTTTCTCTTCCATAGCTGTCTCCCACTCCACATCATGGACATTTCTTGGCCGATAGCTGTGCTCTGGAGACCCCATTTTCTTCTTTGCAGCTCTCCTCACACTAGATTTTTTGTTCTTGAGAAATGTTTTGACATGCTCTTGCAACCATTGCCTTGAGAATTGTTGCCCCTCAAGGTTGGGAAAACGCATGTGCATGGTTGTCTCTATATATGTGAGGTTGTAGGGATCTTGCTGATCAAATTTAAGAAAACAATTGATATATGTCGAGTGGATTAATTGGTTGACGTGTGTGCGGAATCTCCTGCCCTGCGCTGTCCCGAGATCCACCATACCTCCTCTATGAACCTGGTAGTATAACCCGCGAGCATCTGGTGAAGGCATGTCATGGTCCTCATCTTCTGTTGGAGCAGGGAGCGGTGACTGTGGAGGAGAATCTGTAGTACTCTCCCCCCCCCCCCCCCCCCCCCTAAAACAACAACTAGCTCCGCTTCCTTGTCGAGATCGACCGGCGCTAGCGCGCGAGCTGCCCTGGCGCGCTGACTGCCAGAAGAGCGCTGACGTGAATCTGGGGCAGAAGGTGGGATAGGTGATGGATAGGTGGACGCCCGTGGCGTCGGACCCTGGGGCGTCAGACCCTATGAAGGAAAAGATGAACCTGGAGCTGTAGGTGGAAAACTCTGCAGGTATGGAGTGCCACCAGTCGGAGTAGAGACCTTAGATAATCCAAAAGCTGCTAGTTGCTAGCTGCGCCGATGAATAGTGTTGCGTAAGGGTCTGCTGCGAACCTAACCACTCAGCCCGAAGACGCAATGCCCTCTCCACATCTGGATTGGTCACAGGTACGGCAGCGGACCCACCAAGAGCGTCCCGAAACCAGCCGAACCTTGATGCTGACTGCTGAGGCGACGAGTGTGAATGATAGGCAGAGAGAGCGTCGGGATATGACATCCCGTCTGCCATGAAATCCTCAATGCTGCAAAAGCGTGGTGTGGAAGAAGAAGACATGGTCTGCATTTATTACGATAAAGATTAAACTAGGGTATAAAATTCGAATATATGATTAAAAATTTACACATTGATTTTTTCAAACATTGGATTCTCTATAGTATCCAATGTTGAAAGAATCCAATGTGGAAAGAATCCAAGGTGTGTCTACAACCTATAAAAGAGTCTTGCAAAGCCTTGAGTGCTAATAAGATATTAGTGTGTGTATTGACTAATAAGAGATTATTGTGTTTATGATTAGTGTGACCGATTGCGCGATCACTTGGACGGCCATTGGGGCCTAATACGTCACCTACGACTTAATCATGGAGGTATGTTTATGTTTTTGTGTTGATTATTGTTTAATTTAACATAATTAGTGTGTGTAATTGACATATTCGCACACTAATTAGTGTGTAATTGACATGAACACACACTAAGTAGTGTGAGTAGAGATGGAGGAAGAGCTCAAGGTAGTGAGGTTCGCGCTCTCGGCTTCTGTGGAGAAGACGATGAAATTCGAAATTTAGAGTTTTGAACTTTGCAGGGCACGCGGGTGTCCCTATTTATTAAAAAAAATTGAAAATTGATTTTCCGCTCCTATTACCGCGGCGCAATTTCGGCCCATCCACATAGATGGCCACGTTCTGACATTATTACTATTGATTTCCAAAATCTATTGGTACTATGTTTTTTATAAAATGTATATAAAATGAAAGTATTCCTAGTACTTTGAAAATGATATTTCTACCTAAAAGTTTTGATTACCATGCATGTTAAATTACTTTTTACTGATATTTTATTAACCTTTTTTGGTAATTTGATTTTAATTAGTGTATGTAATTTATTAATGTAGGTTGCTTGGGATGATTTTGGCCCGTCCACTGAACCGGATAGATCACGGTGGTTGGCCGAGCGATTACCATGCCCATGCGTGCGGTGCAAATGCGCCATTGCTCGACTTCGACGGATATGCTTGAGCCATGTAGAAGATTATGGACTATATTGGGACGATCCTCGCAAGCGTGCACGGATGAAAACAAACGATCCGCGAATTGTAGCGGCTATTGACGTCACCCTTCATTGGCATGTGGTTGGTGGAGAAGGGGAAAGGAGGGTGGAAGAGCACATGCGCCAGGAATCCATTAGAGAGGGAGGAAGCACATCAAATCATCCAACTGCTGCTCCCTCTACGAGTGACCACATCCCATCTCCTTACGTGGATGCAGAAGACGACCATTTGCATAGAATGGTTGAGGATCTCCTTGCACGAGAGGAGGAGCATGAACCAGAGTGTGCATGCGAAGAAGCTTCCGAAAGAACGAGGAGTGAGCTACTCGATTCGGCACACACCGCACTATATGATAGATGCTCTTACTCCATTTTAAGGGCATCTCTCGAAGTCCTTAACCTTCAGGCGATGTTTGGATGGAGCAATGCTAGTGTCAACGCACTTTTGAGGTATGTATACAGATTATGAGGGATGCTTGTGGAGTGCATAAATTAGCTTTTAATGTACTTTCTTCTTGTGATAGGTTGCTAGGAAAGATGCTTCCAGCTGGCAATCACATGCCAGAGAATAGACGAAAAGAACGCAAAGTGGTGACTGGATTAGGGATGGATTATGATCGCATTCATGCTTGCGTGAACGATTGTGTGCTCTTTCGTAATGAGCATGCCGATTGTGACACATTTCCATCGTGCGGGGAGCCTAGGTTCAAAGAAGGAATGCAGAGCAACAGAATTCCACGTAAAGTTTTAAGGCATTTTCCACTCATCCCTCGCATCCAACACATTTTTAAATCAAAGGGTACGAGCGAGCTTTTGAGTTGGCATGCAAAAAATCGCTCCACAGATGGTATTATGAGAGTGCCAGCTGACTCACCAACGTGGAAGCACATAGAGGACACAAGGCCAGAGTTCAGGGATGAGTCTCATTACTTGAGGATTGGGTTAGCTAGTGATGGAGTAAATCCATTTGGGCACCGCTCTACATTCATGGAGCACTTGGCCGCCGGTGGTGGTTGTAAACTACAATATTCCTCCTTGGGAGGCAACAAAAAAGGGAAACATTTTACTATCACTTCTCATTCCAGGAAAGCCTAAGGTAAAAAACATGGATGTATATCTGCAGCCTCTTATTGAAGAGCTTCAAGAACTATGGAGAGGCATAGATGTCATTGACATTTCACGGCCACCACGAGACCGCAAAGGCGTCATCAAGTGCATCCTCATGTGGACCATGCATGATTATCCAGGATTTGGAGAGGTATCTGGTAAGTATGCACATGTTAATTGTACTCTTTGCTTTAGGTTTATCATCTCATGTTAACTTTTGTTTACCTCTTGGCAGGATTGGCAACATCTGGACATAGTGCGTGTCCCACTTGTGGCCCTTCCCTTGTGACAGAGAGACCTCCTCTTCTTGGGAAGGTGATCTATCCCAACAACCATCGCTTCCTGCCTCCTTCACATCGTAGATATGCTCCCCCTATCAATGGATTGCAGCCGTTCCATTGGAACATGGTTGATTGGGCAAAGCATTGGGAGGAGCATCATGGTACCTCATCGCCTCCCAATGGGCTGCCAAGGGGTATGTCGAGGTACTCAATCTTCTTGTCGCTCCCCTATTGGGCTTCGTTGAAAATTCAGCACTTATTGGACCCTATGCATGTGTTCAAAAATGTTGGGCAAGCTATATGGGATCACATAATTGGCAAGAAGGATTCATTGGGTGCTAGGGAAGATTTAAGAGCCATGAGATGTCTCCCCCCTTCAGCCACGCCCCGCATGGGGGAGTGGGGAAAGATGATTCTCCCAAAAGCACCGTGGATACTGTCAAAGGCAGGACAAAGCAAGTTATCGCATCCATCCGAACTCCAATAGGATATATGCGGTCACTCAAAGGTGCTTTCACAAAAACCAAAAAGGGTGGCTCCACTCAATTGTATGGATTGAAATCCCATGATTGGCATAAAATCCTTCAGGTAAGAGTAGAACAGTTTGTGGTGTCTATGTGTCCTTATATATAGGTTGACATTCACTAAGATGTTTTATTGTTTGTAGTTTGTACTTCCCATAACTTTTAGTGGTTATGGAGACACTAAGGTGAAGGCTGCAATATTCAAAGTGGGTGAGATTGTGAGGTAATGGGTTTTTTTCAAGTACTATATCATGTTGTGCCTGCATGAACAATGGAATTTTTTTTCATCTACTATATTATTTGTGCCCTGTAGATTTGTGAGCTTCAAGGAGATAGAAGTAGAAGCCATACCAGTAGCCCATCAGCTAGCAGTAGAGGCAGTGTGTGCTATTGAGGATGCATTCCCACGTACAATCCTTGTTAGCCTAGTACACCTATTGCTTCACCTTGTTGAGGAGATTGCCATTTGTGAGGTGGTTCACTCTAGATGGATGTTCTTCTTGGAGAGATTCTTGAAGACTTTAAAGGATTTTGTTAGATTGAGGTCACAATCGGAGGTACGCAAAATCAATACAATATAGATAGCATTTATACGCTATGGAGTTACTAATAAAAATATGTGGTTTTAATGTTTTCAGGCGAGCATGGCAGAAGGTTGGGTGGTGCAAGAGGCATTTGTGTATGTCTCACAGCATCTCATCACAGTGGATCCATCATTGCCTCGTCTGTGGAGTGAGGAAGACGATCCTAGGAAGCACTCAACCATTCCCAGTGGAAAAGGCTCACTCTTGGTCATGGATAGAGAGTTTCATGCCATAGTCAACAACTATTGTTTACTCAATGCCACTATCATGACCAAATGGGTCAATATGTACTTGGAAGCCCGCGCAACTAGAGAAAGGGATAGAGATGCATGGAAGAGGTCCCATGGAGGTAGACGTGCACCTCCTTTTCCTAAAGAGCTTGCAAAATATCCTGATTTGATTCAAGTAGAGTGGATCCATAATGCCATGACCAATGCCAAAGTGCAAGGAGAACAAATAAGCCCTAAAGAATGGGAGTATGCGCGAGGATGCTTGTGCAAGGTGAGTGTGTATATGTTATGTATGCATGTATACAAATCACTTAATGAAATGCGATGTAACCTCTTATGCATTGTGATTATAGGGTCTCATTTTCAACTCCATTTGGTCCGAAGGCCGACATTTCCGCACCCGCAAGATAGATGAGCGTCGGACCACAAATGATTGTGGCGTGATGGGAAACTTTGACACAACAACAAATGAGGTCAGATATTGTGGTACTATAGAGAGAATACTCAAAGTGGATTTCAGATCTTTTCACAAATTCCTCTTTGAGTGCCGATGGTTTGCGGGTGAGGTCAAAAGACATGAAAATGGGCTCATTATGGTGGATTCCACCCAATTCCATCGGGGAAAAACTGGCAACTTGGTGTATCCTAGTAGTTGCGAGTAGGTAATTTAGGCTATGTGCAATTAACTTAAATTAAAAACTTAATATATGTATATCAACTTATTCTTTGTGTGTGACGTGCAGGTCTTTTATGTGCCATGTATATATCAAAGAAGACTTTGGTATGTCATTCCAGTCACGCCGCGGGGTAGATCTATCTTTGCAGAGACGGACATTGAGCCAGTAATTGATCCCATCATAGCATCACCACAAGATGCAGAGGAAGATGTAGTTGAAGTTGAAGAAGGTCAGCCAAGCCTTGCAAATAGTCATCTTGAGGAGGAGGAAGAGGGAGAAAGCGATGATGATTCTACAAGAGGTGATGGAGAGGAGGAAGAATTTCTAAACTTGTTTATTGATTTGAATACTATGGGTCTAAATATGGATCCTAGTGCTTGTAGAGATCTTATACAAGATGAGAATTAATAAAACTCTCCATTCTTTCACTTGGTGTAGTATATGATTAATTCGCAAATGTTTCGTTATGTGCTTATGAATAGTATTTGTAATGGTTTGTGCTTATGAATAGTATTTGTAATGGTTTTGTTGTGAGTTCAATGATTTATGTATAGAACTTTTAGAGTAAAAGAGAGATTAAGTGAAGTGAGCATTCTGGAGAGTGTAGGAGTTGTAGTGTGTAAATACATTTACAGTTGTATTGGATTTAAATGGCAACCCGCGGGAGAGGGAGGGGGTCTATGGCCTTAGCGATAATGGGCGCTGCAATAATAGCGAAAATATACGTGGTAATACGGGCGGTAAAATACCGCTTGAACAACAAAAGGGTTTCTCTCTCTTCATTTCGAATTCCTCTCTCTTGTTTTGCGGTAATGGTCCGCGGTAAACACCACGATCTCTCATAGTGACTTTGTTGGTCAATTCCACTGTTTGTTCTTTTTTCATTTTTAGTTTATCATTCTATGATTTCATTAAACAAAACCACTTGGATCACACGGCTGAAATAGGCTAAAAAAGATTAGTTAGATTAGGAAGTTAGGTTCGGGTATAGCGAGCTTGATGAGATGCATATAGCCAATTGCATGGAGGTGAAGAAGAATAAGAAAGTTTTTAACACAAAAGACAATTACGTAAAGGTATAATTAATGAAGAGCGAATAAGTAGTAGAGAATTCTCTATTGTAGGAGCAATCCCAAACAACGTAAGGGAATAAGAACAAGAATTAGAAGCAAATATGTTTTTGTGCTTCTCTTCTCCCTAAAAGTTCTGTGATTCAAGGGTGATGAGGAGATTTAATGTCCTCTCTCTTGCACGATTTGGATGTGATTTGTTGATGCTCAATATGTATCCTCAAAATTGCCAAGTCAAAACCATAGGAACGGGTCCTGAAGGACCACAACTCTAAAAATATATATTTTCCAAAAGAGTGAATAGATATATATATTAGCTCTTAGGTATCGCACAGGCTGCGCGTTGTGCAGAGAATCCCGTGCCGATTTGGAGTTGACGGGCAAGAGCGAAGAACATACTACACTGATTGCTGGAGGAAACGGAGCCAAATGGCACAAGACTGGGTATTGTTCAGCAGCAGCAGTCGACATGCACGCAGTAGTCATGGTGCAACGTCATCAGCCAGTTTCTTTGAACTTTTTGGCGCCACCATTGCATACCAACTAGCCGCCATGCATGGTGTCAATGCCCACAAAGGAGCGCACATCATTCAGAGCCACTGAACGAGCCAGCGGTTCTCTCTCTCTCTCTCTCTCTCTCTCTCTCTCTCTCTCTCTCTTGCATGGTGTGGTAGACAGATAACCACCCCTCTCCCTCTCTTCTTCAACCACCCCCCCAACTCACCATGCGGCTGACACTCAACTGCCTGTTTCTCTGCAGGAGCAGTTAGCGCCTCTCTCTCTTTCTAAACTGGCAGCATGCACACATGGAGACGATCAACTGCCGCCACCTAGTCAGATCTTCAAGGAATTCCACAACAGAAGAGGAAAGCGGTGAGCTGGCGTGCTCTGAGTACCAGTAGGCCCTGGAGACTTCTAACACTTCCATGGACAGCACAACACCAACTATTGTCCCTACGCCTGCACCCCTCAACAGCCCACTATCTATTGCACGGCCTGCCAAGGCTCCAATCATTGCCCCTGTGACTGCACCAACTACAACAAATACGTCACCAGTGAGGGCGCCAGAAAGCGCACCGGCGAGTATGCAAGGTGCATTGCACACGGAGGTAGGGAGAACCAAGCTTCCAGTAGCCACCCCTCCCACGCCAGACATTTGCATGCGAGCCACCCCTTCGAATACCATCGTGGCCGCAACCTCACTGAAAGTCTTACCAACCACCTTCGTGGCCAGCAACCATAACGCTGGGGCAGTTCTCATCCGATGCATGGATACTCGACTGCATGAAAATGCTAGCCATAACCACTCCCACACACATGACCGTATAGCGCCACCTTTTGCTGACTCGCTGTCATCCACTTCTACCCTTGCTGCGTGCCTACTTTTTCGCTTACCATGCAAGGCTTTGGGCGCTCATGCGGCATCCCCAATGGTTGCTGATGCATACTTAGTCCACCTCTGCTGGTACTTGCGCTCCAATATCACCTTCGAGCGATTCCACAAGTGGCTTCACCAATCTCATCATCCTCCCTATACTAAATAGTCTCATGAGTCGCGTCAACATAGTTCGAATTCTCTGCCTTGAGCCTTAAGGAAAAAAATTAAACGTTACAGAAATATATTGCTAATGGCCGGGAACTCTGCTGCAATTGTTTTTGCCTTCATCATGCCATGTGGTAGTATCCCACAATATGGAACCCACTTTGGCAGAGCAGCTCTCAGTTTGCGTGTACCGCATTGCATCTTGTGCTTTGTGTACCAACCAAACTAAAACCAACTACTGCCCCCCCCCCCCCCCCCCCCCCCCGAGTTGGGTTCTCTCGAGGAATAGTTGCCCCTTTGCGGTGGAAACGGCAAACGCTCACCTTTTATGGCAGAGAGCGTCTTTCTCTGTCTCTCGCCCTTGACTCCAACTGTCGTGCAAGCCCAAGATGAGGTATGCCACGCCATGACAAACCTCACAAACATGATGAATCTACATGGGATCATAACCATACGCTTGGTGCTCGATGTATTGGGAAAAGCATGAAAATTACAGTGATCACAATGATAGATATGCTCGCCACTATCCCAACGATGCAAATTCTCATCTTTCTGTGACCATCAATTCTCCTCAGACCTACTCATTCAAAAACCACTACCGGGTTGATCTCAACTGCATGCCACAGTAATAAATTGTATCAAATCATAATACTCCCCTACACTCCTTATTGTAAATTTTGGCATTTAGGCCCACCAAAGTTGCGTTATTCTAATTCTACTGACATTTTTTTTTATCTCTTAAGAGCTCTCGAACTTAGCGTGATCATTCCTGACCCCACACGCACTGGGGATTCTCCTTGAGGAACTCATTATTCTTGGTGCACATATGTTGTCGTTCTTATCAATTTTTTCGTATCAACTATAGTTTGCAATCGAACAAAGTATATTTATAACCAGCTCTAAACTAACATGCAGCAAAACCTTCCATGTACATTGCTCATAGGTCGTTTTTACATATTTTGTCCATTTCTTTTTTTTTAATTACGAGATAACAATGTGATGTGCTTTGCCCACATCGACTTCATTACCCAAATATGTCAAATCTCCCACATTTGACAAGCATGGACCACTCTTTCCGTTCCTTATCACATATTATCTATCAAGGCAAGTGTTGCTGGTACCGACTAGTTCGCATCACAATGCACTTCAGCTCTCCAATCTATGGCACTCTTAGCAGTCCATTAGAGGCTTTTAACACTTGAGTCCCACTTTCCATGGGGCATTTTTAACGTCTAGTGAGAAAAGTACACAATTCTCTAGTCTCTCCAATAGCCTCTGTAACATTTCTAGCAGGCTCTTATTGATCCTTTTCTATTTTCATTTTCATTATGATTTTTTTCCCAATGCTTGTCATGTTGTTTTTTTCACTGAGCATGCAGTTGTGTGTGACCTCCCGGCGTGTACACAAGATACATTTTGTACCATTCAATAGTAAAGTGTAGTTTTACTTGATTTTAGACAAGTGAAGTTTTTATTTTTAAACTTTTCATGTACACTATGTTTTTGCAAACTCATTTTATATCTTAATCCCATGCATAAGAGATTCCATGAGGATGTGCCACCATAGACAAAATTTCTCACTTTCTCGAACCCTACTCTAAGTCACATATAAGAATATGTATCACTCTAGTCACATTAATTAGAATCAATTTCTAAGTAGTTTTTCAACTAACATACTTAGCTTACATTTTTGTTGAACCTCTTCAATGTAACTACCTTTGAAAGCATACTTTAAATGACCTTGGCATTGTTGTTCCACAAGTATTTACATTTTATTTCCATGTTTATATTCATCATTGTTAGCATTTTAAATAATCCACAAGGTACATAAGGGTCATGCTCTGTATTAATCGCTAGCAACCTATTGTCATTTAACCTCTAGAATCTACGTACGTCTCCTTCATAAATTAATGTTCGTTCATCAATTGATGTTATTTACACTGTACTTACTACTTGCACCGTATGAAATTTTTATTGACATGATTATTCATTAGCTATGCAGCTCCTCATATGAGCTAGGGTGCTCTGGATATCAAGCCACAGTTTGTAAGTGCTTTGCTACTAGAACATACTATAATTTGGTGTCAAATAAATGGCAAATGTTTTCTTTTTATGCCTTGCTTGGTCCATTGGTCACAAACACACAATTTTGCTAGTTTAGGGAGTGTGTAAATGCTCATCCTGGTTTAGAGTCTCTGATTTAGGCAACACCAGTTATCTGTGCAAATCTGCCAATTTAAGCAGCACACTCAAAAATTATAGTCACAATGATAAATGCAGATCCGTCAATCTAGGCAGCATTAGTGCAGATCCGCCGATTTAGGCAGCACCGTCTCATCGGTGTAGATTCGCCGGTTGAGGCAACACCGATCACAAAATCATGCTGCAGTGGCTGGCCACCACTGCAACTGGTATGATTTTGTTGCCCGGGTACATAATGAAAGTGATTTGGATTTAGACCTATCTTGGGCAATTGGAATTGGATTGGGATTTGGTATAAGATGATTTTCTGTCACGACAATATTTCTGGAATGGACATTGAGAGTAATGAGAATTGATTATTGATGATGAGTGTGACCAATGATATCCTGATTTCTCAGGGTATGACATATACTGCTTATTCTAGTGCTATGGGACACTAGAATAGGTAGTATTTGGATGACGAGAGGCATAATCAATGTTGTTTACTTTCATTTTTTTCTTTTACTATGTGATATTTACGACAAAGATTTTTAATCACTGTTTTTGGCTAGTATCGTTTGCAGATTTCTTATCTTTGCAACTCAGGACAGTTGCTTTCCAACGGAGAGGTATGTAATGGAATTGATATTTTACTACCTAGTGCAGGTGACAGGTGGAAAAGGCAAGGGTTATGCAAAAGGATATCATCTTTATGGACATTTCATTATTTAAATTCTCTTTATGAGCTAAGGCTATTTAAGTTCGATCGGCCAATGTGTATTCATTTTTGAGCATTTAAGAATCTATAAATAAATACGTGCAAGAGGGAAATGCTCACTCTTGCATGGACAGAGATTGCACCCAGCGCTTGTGTCTATTCTTCTCCCTCTCCTCTCTTCTATTCGTCGTGCCGCTGTAGCACTCCACTCTAGGAGGTGCATCCACATGTGCCCTCTCGCTCTCTCCCACTCTCTCTCTCTTTGTCGTGTGCAATCTCGATTATGGTTATGCAAATTCGTTCATTTATGCTTAACAGTATGTTGTTTCGGGTATATTTTGCAAGCCCGTCCACGCAATTGTTTATAGCAATGCTTTTCCACCCGTCACCTACACTAGATAACAAAATATTAATTCCATTACAATTGGAGTTCGACACGACACGCTTTTGTAGCTAGTTGTAGTGGCCAACCACGTGCTGTTGGCTACTATGTGGCACATTACGTTGTGATCAATTCCATTACAATTGGAGTTCGACACAACATGCTTTTGTAGCCAGTTGTAGAGGCCAACCAAGTGTTGTTGGCTACTATGTGGCACATTACGTTGTGTTGAATCTTCACGAGCTCTTGTATCAACTGGCTAGAGAGGCCGATCAAGAACTTTCTTTGGTCAAGCGTGACACCCAATTCGCTCGGGCCAAAGTAGCATGGCAGGTCATCACCTTACCTTGTTCTCAGGGGAGAGCTGGGGATCATAGACCCAACACAACAAAGTAGAGCCCTTCTTGGGAAGTTTGTTGTCAGAGGATTGCTTCCACTTCCATCAGGTGGATCTTTAGATAGATGCATAACTAGTGAGCAAGAGGTTGGAGGATCGGTTTGCTGCGAGCCTGCTTCGATCTTGAGAGAATCTGAGGAGTCGGTTAGAGAAGCACCAGCCCACTTACATGGAGAAGCACTTGAGACAACCCCTTGTTTGGAGCCCCATGGTTAGCACTCAGAGAGGCCACATGGTTGGTAGTAGGCCTCATGTTTGTTGGGATCCCATGGCAGAGGGCCCAATCCATAGTCTCAAAGACTGGCTTAAATTTTCAAGTTTGCCAAAGGAGACAGAGAGCATCCAACTACGAGGCATGAGAGGGGTGCTAGGACATTATAGAGGCATTACCAACTGAGTGGTTCACCCCTCCAGAGATGACAACGCCCAGATGAATGGGGACCTTTACGTGACTGGAGGTCCTCATCGCACTGTGCTTGCTCGAAGTCCGTACCCCCCATGTTTTTTGAGATCTAGGGAGAGAGCCGCCTTCACAAAGTCTTTGGTAGAGGCTCCACAAGTTAGAGAGTGCTATTTTCAGAGGATACGAGTAGTGGGCATCTATGGAAGGACTTGTGTCACAGATCCTGACCTAGTAGATCTTGAGACAGGCCACTGGAGGCTTTGGGCTTGGGAGAGCTACCCTCTGGCACAAGTGCAATGGGGCCCAGGAGAGTGGTTTTGCAGTGAGAGGTGTGTGCTGAAAGCTCGTATGTAGCCTGGCACTCTGGTTCATTTGGCAAGCTTGCCCTTTCCCACCAACAAAGACTATTCGTGACTTTTTGGTTGGAGTTGATTCATACTCTCAAAGATTAGATCAAGATACTTCAAGGAAGCTCTAACCACATACGAGAGCATAGAGAGGTTTTCTTGTGACTCTGGCAACCAGGACCTTTCTTCACCATGGTCCAAGGTACGCCCATATGACACTACCGGCTACCTGTGGCTCTTTCATCCTCCAATTTTGTGATTTAACCTCATTGCACATGCTTTGTTTACTCACTAGGAGAGTCTCCCTATGCTTTTGATGTAGCCCTCTCTAGTATAGGTGGATTGTAGCCCTGTGGGCAGTTTTAATTAACTAATGTAAGGATCTTTTTCTCGGATTTTTTTTTGAAAAATACTGACTCCAAGATTTACAATTTCTATGTGGCATATAATTTCACACCAACAAGGCAAGATTGAAATAATTTAATATCTAAATGATGCCCACCATTTCACATAAATGAAAAACCTTGCAAAAAAACATTGTAAATGCAAGAGTGAAGGGTGATGGTGGAGGAGATGAAAAGCCTTAAGGGATTGGAAAGTCAAAAGACTTTAGGTATAGAAAGGGGTTATGAAGCGAGCATTGTTCATTTCATTTCTTACCTGTCATTGTCTTTTCTTCTCTTTTTCCTAGGAGTTTTATAACAATCTCTATGTTTACACGACTCAAATACTCAAAATATAATATATACAAATTTCCTGTAGAGCTTGATGCGAAGAGCATAAAGACTAGCATTGCTTTAAATTATTGTGCCTAGGCTGAGATAGAAATAAAGAGTATAGGGGCAATAACTCTTTCTACTACCAATATACACAGCCTTCAATGCTGAACCTTGCCGCTGTACATTCAACAAGAAGAATAAAACCTACCCAGTGCTAAGTTGAATTAATAGGTCAATCTTGTTGTTGAGTTAATTAAAAACTGAACCATATGCTATCAAACAATCTATACACACTACACTCTCAATGGGCTGCAATACATTCAAAATCATAGACTCCCTCCAAAACTTTGTAAACTCCGCATTTTTGAGAGCTGATCTGAAGCTCCAGCAAGTACAAGCCTACGCAGCTAACACAAATCCGAAGCTCTTCCAAAAGCAACTCTCGTAAGAGGATGATACTCTTATCATAAAGAGTCACATTTTGTATCTACTCTTACTTCGCTCGCACCTGTGCATAACAAGAAAAAATTATATATATATGTATGTATCTGTATATGTATATCCACACACACACACACACGTGTGTGTGTGTGTACATACGTATATACATATATATAGTCGTAGGCTGCATTTTTTTCAATGATGCAAAACTACCTTCTTTATATGTATGTATATGTATATGTATATCCACACACACACACGCACGCACACACCTACACACACACACACACACACACACATATATATACATATACATATATATATATATATATATATATATATATATATATATATATATATATATATATATATATATATATATATATATATACATGTAGACATATACATACATACATATATATACATATACATACATACATATATATATGTATGTACATATATATATATATATATATATATATATGTATATGTATATATATATATATATATATATATATATATATATATATGTATATGTATATATATATATATATATATATATATATATATATATATATATGTATATGTATATATATATATATATATATATATATATATATATGTATATATATATATGTATATATATACACACACACACACACACACACACACGTGTGTGTGTGTGTGTGTGTGTGTACATAGTATATACATATATATAGTCGTAGGCTGAATTTTTTGCAATGATGCAAAACTACCTTCTTTGAGAAAGGCCTCCTTCATGGATTTGAACAGCCCTTCTTGAGCAGCTAGAAGTTTTTCCTGCTTGCTCTTTAGCTTCTCTATCACTAAAGGCAAAGTTGCAGAAGGATCTCGCCGCACGGTATATTCCAGGTTCGCTCCGCATTCGTCAGTGATCCCATTACAGCATCGCCAATCTAATACTGGTGTTCAGAAAAAACATCCCAAAGAATATGCATATCAATGTAAGTGCTAAACACAGACCTGTTTAAGATGATAATGAAAGTGGTTTTATGCACTAAATTTGAAGAATTGCGGCACCTGATCATTGTGACTTCACAGCCGTACTAAGATATCTTTTAACTGCAGTTTCATAACATTGAATTGCATTTTCCTTGGGAAGCATGGAGTAAAGCCAACTGTTGTGGGTGAGTGTACTGTCTAGAGCAAAGATTTTTCTTCAGACCAGCACAAACCCAGGATAAGCCCAAATTCACCCAAAAAGTGAACTGCTAGGTATAGACTTATGGTAGTCATCCACAAGACTATAAGCATCAGCTCCATCATGCATAAATACTAGACATACCCACCAACATCGTCAGTGCTCCACACACACACACACACACATATATAAAGATCTACGCACGGAGTTCCTGTCATAAATCAAGAGATGCAGGGCAGACTTGGCATCACTAGGAAAGCCACCAACGTTAAGGTGACATGGTAACTGAAATTTTCCAGGGACACCCCATGACATGCGAAGGATGAATAAACATGACAACAAAGTAGTCTGTTTCACATCAAGTATAACCAGAGCTGTTTAGATAAAAAGGTGGGAACCCTTTTCAAGTACTCTAGAGCACTTGAGCACTTATTGGCTTCATCCACCCTTTACACAGAGATGTGCGAAGCCACATCAGACCTAGCAAAGTTCTGCACAGTGGTAGGACCTGGAGTGACAGCATGTTAGGGATCAGAGGGATCGGAATCGGCAGCAGCACAGTAAGTTCTCAAACACAGAGACAGAGAAAGGCAGGTTGACAAGGACATGCACAACCTATCCTTGTTTATAGTCGGGTAGTGAGACAGAGGTTGGATGAGGCAGAGCAGCCCCCAGAAGACCTCCTAAAGAGAGGTTACTAGATCAAGATTGAAAGGATGTCCTAGACCAACTGGATAGGCAGACAGCGTGAGGACCAGCAATCAGAGGCGGTGCAGGATCAGCATGAGATACCCCACGATAGGCCAGTTCAGCAGCCTTTGGATTCCTTGGAGATCCAATCGCAGGTGCCTCTTATAGAATGCAGTAATGGGGGTGAGCAGGAGAGTGAGTCTCCTCAGTTTGCAGAGGAGTTTGACAATTCAGCAAGTTTTGCATCACCAGCAGATGTCCTGATATCTAAGATTTTTCCTGCCCAATTCTTTGCGGTTGGTCCATGGAGATTTCAAGATCTCTCTTTGAGGAGCGGACCACTGTGTCAACATGTTTTTCCTGCAGTTGTCCGGAGAACTCAGATTTTCCTTGGTCCAACAGAGCACCCATGATCAGATTCAGGAGTATGGGCTCTACAGGAGGGTTTCTTTTGGACAAGGGTGTCTATGATACCATTCAGGACCAGACGGTTGAGGCCAGCTACTTCATGGATATTAGAAAGTCTGCAGATTTGTTTGAAAGTCAGTTTAGTGAGGCCTTAGGGAAGTTGGTTTGGTCAGAGAGATGTGCATCTTGGTACCTTCCCTTTGGCTTTCGTGGTGGATGACGACTGTGTCCCTCCTGCCTCTCTTACAGTATAGCTGTGCTGTACATCTGCATCCTTTTTTGGGGTACAACATTACGCATGTTAAGAGTGGATGTGGATGATTTCGGAGGCACAACCCAGGGGTTTCACAGTCCCTTGGCTTTTGTGAGCTGCTAGAGGAGGCTTTTTACAACAAATACTTTATATCAGTCAAATACCTAGCATTGGATTTGTGGTTTTTTCACTACATTGCGCGAGGCCGACAAAGCTTTTGGCAGATATGTGTAGGCTTATCACAGCCAGAGAGCTTCATACTCACTTCCTGATTAAAGTATCTTTATCCCTTGATGTATCCTATGATTTGTTTTGGGATTTTTCCTCATGATCTCATTGTATCTTTCGGGATTTTTCTCATCTCTCTTGTATATGATTTTTTGAACAAACACAAAAAAAAACAGTATGCATCACATCCAAGATCAAGAAATATGACTGTTAACATATTCAAAACATGGAACGAGCTTGAGTAAATCTAGTGCAATCGTACAAGTACCCACTTCATTGCTCCTTGCTAAAAGGACGTAAACACTTGTACAATGTTGGAAGAGAAGCTTACCTGTTAGATAAGTGTCCACCAAAGAAATATCCCCGCCAGTGCTGAGCCTTTGAAAAAGCACCTCCATTCGCCGTATGGCTGCCCTTGTGGACTCTAAAAGCACATCCAGTTCACAGCTGATAAGACAACTACATGGAATAAGAAATTGGCCACTAAAAGAGGTCATCATTTAAAAAAATGCGAACAGAAAATCAATCACATTTTATGTGCCCAAATAAACCTGTTGACACAAGAGCAAAAGAAATCATTGCAACTATAGTAGCTTGCACATCAGCAAAATCATAACGCGGGAAAAAGACAGCATCATCAGCGTTGGCTTCACCTACAAGGCTACCAAAAGGTAGCACAAAGAGGCAGCCAGACGTTTGAACCCACAAGTTGATGCGTAGCTATTGCATGTAGTAATGCACTTGGACCATCCCCATCGGAAAGGACAGCATAAAGTGCAAGCATATGTGCGCTACTCATCACAAATGCCTGAAGAATACTTAGGTTATACAGCAAGTACACAACAATTCGTAACTTTGGCCTTAAAGTAGCCCATCTTGCACATAGTAAGCGCCATCAAAAACTAAGTCAAAAGTCTAGTACCACGTTCTGCTAAGGAACACAACCGTGACTAGTATGTTCACACATCAGTCAATCTGTTGACAAGAGAGTGGAGTGCTCCCCTGTATGCAGCAAACACAGCATCAAATCAAGTGCTAAGGTTGAAGGTTATTTGCCAATTCACCCTCCACTCTATCCAAATTATTTGGCATCACCAAGTCACACTTAGCCCACCCTCAAATAATTTAGAAAGATCTACCCTTTACCATTTCTTGCTCTTACGGATACCTATCAAAGTGGATCACGACTAAGTATTAGGAGACCATTTACTGGACATTATCCTTCTTTTAAAGAAAAATTGAGAATCCTTCAAATATATTTAGTTGTACTGTCAACTCATGAACATTTCTGTTTTATGTCTATGTATATTCAATAATTGTTAATAGTACTCCTAGTCAGCCCTTGTACCTGATTCGGCAATTTTAAAGTTTTTTTAAAAAAATGTGCAAAAATACATCAAGAAATTTTCTGGTCAGGATCTTCTGACAAAGAAGCTTCTGTTGGTGAAAGCGACTCTGCCCATGAAACTTCTATGAGAGATTAGTGTCTGCAACATATTATCTCTAGATAACTGGTTTATTGGTTCATCTTGATGGGTTTGATGTGAAATGTCAAACCAAGGTGTGATGACTAGTGATTGACCTTTGGATGAGTCTAATGTGAAATGTTGGACGAGGAGGTGAAATCCAATGTGAAATGTCCAGATCAGGATACGAAGTCTAATGTGAGATGTTGGAGAAGCATGTAAAATTTAATGTAAAATAATGAACCACTTTCTGTGACTTTATCACTTCACGGGCTCTTCTCAATTCAGCTCCTCCTCCATCACAACTCTAATACCATGTCAAAGTCGACAATGTGGAAGTGGAGAGAGAGAGAGAGAGAGAGAGAGAGAGAGAGAGAGAGAGAGAGAGAGAGTCACTTGAACCAATCAACCTTGGCAATGAATAATTGATACAATGTACAATGGGGCCAAGGGGTCACATATATTCCCACCTCAATAAATTGTTCTACCCAAGCTTTGACAAATAAGGAATACATGCTTGCAAGCAATGATTACTAAACTTTTGTGTCGTCCCTACAGGTGTAATCCGAGATGATTACTCTTCTTTTGAGGGGAGGGAATGTCACCGAATTGGCCCATAGCCATAGATAGTGATGACTATCTGCACTAGTTCCATGTCTTTGTTACGTGTCACAAACTGATGACATGGCATGCCAACTAATGGACAAATTGTCCCAACTTATGGAAAATTGACGAGAGGCCAAAAGGGACACTAGCATAAAAATTGCGAACGACCTGCTGATGTGGCTGGCTATACGGACGCCGCAGATTGCGTTGGCTGCTGACGTGGCAAAACGTACGGATTTCCGCAGATTGCGCTGGCAATGCTGACGTGGCACAATTGTACGGATTTGCGTGAACAACACTGGCTGCTTTTGGGCCTTCTGCTTTTGAACTAGAAGCTTTTGAGTTACTTCTTTTGGGCCTCTGCTTTTGGCATTCCTTTCTAAGAATAAAAGGAACCCAAGGGGCCTCACTCTGCAAAGCATTTGGAAGGAGAGTTTGAGAGTTGAGGACCTGTGGGAGTTGTACTTTGCTCAAAGATTAATACAAAAAGAAATACCGAAAGGGGTGCCAGTCTTTGGGGCCAATCTCTCTTGGCACGGAACTACGCCAGGCCATGTCGACTCAATTGAACTGTGGTTTGTCTGTGAAGTGTTTTAAGTGAATCTCTCTCTCGTGTCGCAACAGATTCTAGGCTTGGGGTGTCCAAGTTTGTTACAGTGGTATCATAGCTAATCGATTTCTCTTCTACCATGAAATCCGATAGATTTCATCACTCACCAGACCTCCCTCTCTCTTTTATTTTGTACCAGTTTGAACTATTTTGTCTTTTCCGATAGACAGAAGACATACACACATGTATACTTGATTTGTCTCCTAGGCCGACTTCAACCTCACATAGACGTTAAAGAGCCGAGACAGGTAGATTTCTATATATCGCTATATGCTACTTCCCTCCAAGTACATCAGTCTACTCCTCACCTAAAGGACAGTCCCCTTTCTTCATATTGAATAATGACATATGGGAGTTCTCTAGAGATGGAGACATCGTTCTCTTAGGAGACTTTGATGCCAGAACGGCCAACTCTCAAGCAGTATTCTATGATACTTCTGAGGAAATGCTCAGAGAAGTGGATTTATCACAGAGGGGGCTTACTAGAAACTCACAGGATAAAGAACACACTGAATATGGGAGACATCTCATGGAGATGGCAACTATACATGGTTTGGCCATACTTAATGGTCTAGAGAATTTCCCTTTATCTGGGGGATTCACATGCTTCCCGCACAAGCATGGGGCCAGTACAGTGGATTATGTCATGACTTCACCAAGCTTTATTTCTAGTATCAAGGACTTTAAGGTGGGACCAAGACCGGTTGGGATTGCAATGGATCATGCTCTCTTGACCTTATCAATCTCCTTCCAATACAATGCCTCTCAAGTACAAAGGAAGAAGACACACACAAGATATACTTTCACGCCAGAGAATGATTCAGTCTCAGCGTCACCATGAAACGAGTTTCAGCAAGTAAGGACAGGTGAAACGTTTCGCTCACCAAGTGAAACACAAGCTGTTTCACTAACAACAAGCTACCTTGGTTTTAATTTCAAAGTCGCTATCGCACGTTTCGGTCTCATGTTTCACTGTGCTCTCATTTTGGACTGAAACGTTTCGCGGTGAAACGTTTCGGCCTTGAAATGTTTCGTGGTTACGCTGTTCAATCTATGTGGAAAAGATCTATAATAGGATGTGGGCAGCCGAGCCAGTATATACTGTAGAGGAGATTACTTCTCAGTTAACAGAGATACTACATGGAGCAGCACAAGAGGCATACCCACATACTCAAACTGATCAGAAGAGAGGATCTGGGAACATGCCTCAAAACAGTTGGTATGACGAGGAATGCAGAGAGACGAGAACTCAGGTCCAGAAAGAGCTTACACTTGGGATCATCACATATAAGCAGTCTCGGATTGCTCTTCGGCGTATAGTACGTCGCAAGAAAAGGGCATTTTAAGCCAAACTGGAGAAGGATTTATATCAGCTCTTCTTGAGTCAAAACTCACATGCGGCCTGGCGCTTATTTCACGAGCACTCACCGCCTCCGACGATTACTTCTCCTGAGATTTGGGGTCAATATGTAACATCATTATATATGGTATCTGGACAGCCTCCATTACCAGATCCGCTAGAGCCATGCCCTGCTACTAGTACTTTCTTTACTACGGAAATGGTGAAAAAAGCCATTGATAAGATGAAGACAAGAAGAGCATATGATCATGATGGTTTAGTAGCAGAACATCTGATCCATGCCAGGGATCTACTTTCAGAAGTCCTTGCTCGTCTGTTTAATCGGGTCATGTGTGAAGGATTACCTGAATCTTGGAAATTATCTACTATCGTACCTATTTTCAAGTCAGGGGATCCTATGATACCCGGGAACTACCGTACCATTATGGTAGGTCACACATTGACCTGACTGTACGCATCCATTCTTGAACAAAAATTGAGTAGATGGGCAGAGAATGAGGGCATAAGGGCAACAGGACAAGTTGGATTCAGGAGGGGTTATTCCACTTTAGATCATATTCTTACGCTCAGAGCCATTATTGAGGAAGGAAGAGCAAGCAGGGAAAGGATGTATTGTTGCTTTGTGGATTTTCAGAAAGCTTTTTATACAGTACCAAGGGCCAGATTGATGCGCAGGATGCAAGAGTTAGGGGTCCCCAAAGAGATTATTTGGGGGATCATGGCCTTATACGGGTCAGTAACTGGTTATGTACGTACTCCAGAAGGGGATTCCGACATTGTTCATTCCACCGTTGGAGTAAAGCAGGGATGCCCACTGTCCCCTACTTTATTTGGTATGTACATAGATGAGGTATCAGATTACATTGATACAGAGAGTGACAGAGGTGCTCAACTTGCAGGGTCATGGATCCCTTTGTTGTTGTATGCAGATGATATTGTATTGATAGTAGAATCACCAGATGGAATGCAGAGGCAGCTAGATGCATTACATAAATTTGCGGAGGACAGTGGACTGTCGGTAAACTTGGGTAAAACCAAAGTTATGGTGTTTAACACCACACCGCAGTGGGTTAGAAGATCGGCACCTACATTTGCATATGGCCAGGATACAGTAGAGTACACAGAGGCATACACATACCTTGGTGTGGTATTTGCAGGACCGAAGTTTACTCTTAAGAAAGCAGCGGATGCTAGATTGTCCAGAGCCTTTGTGGCCTTGGGAGGGTTGGAGAGGATGTATTCACAAGTGCAGTTTCAGGAACCACGACAAAACTTTGGCTCTTTGATACTGTGGTGGCTTCGGCTATGCTTTATGGGGTCCAGATTTGGGGACCATCTGTGGATCAGGATAATTGGAAGTCAATGGAGAGACCATTGGTATCTATGATTTCCCGAATGATTAGAGCCAAGGCCTCCGTACCACACGCGATTACCCGAGCGGAACTAGCTGCCCCTCCGATAGAAATTGAAGCTCTTACCAGATCAGTGTCCTTTATACATGGTTTGTGGGATACAAATAATTGCCAATATACTAGACTCGTCCTCGAATCCTCTCGACAATTAGCAATGAAAGGGGATACATCATGCTGGTATGCGCAACTGTCTTCATGGTTTCAGAGACACAGATTCAGTATGGAAAGATTACCCCCCTTCCAATACTCTCTTGAGGCTCCATCACTCGCAATTACACGAACGGAGATTAATAAAATCATCCGTCAGGATCTTATACAGTTGGATACTAAGAGGACATGGGTAGACCCTACACAAGAATTGGGCATGAAGATGGCCGACTACAAAGAAAACTTCCTACAGCTATCTGAAGATGGATTTGTGATTCGCCCGAGCTACATGGATACCCACCTGTCTCATGGTTTGAGATGTGCTATTGGTCAGATTCGTACATCCTCACACCAGTTAGAAATTGAATTTGGCAAATTTAGGGGAATCCCACCTGAGAGCAGAATTTGCAAGTTATGCGGAATGGAGCCGGAGACAGAATTACACTACATATGCCACTGCACCGTATACTATGAGATACGTGGGCGTTTCCATTGCCTATTTAAAGAAGGCTTTGGACCTCTAGATAGAGTCATGCAATACCAAGATCAAAGATGCTTAGGCTTGTACCTACTGGAACTACATCGGCATAGGGATAATCTAATGAGAAGACAAAGAGCACTATAGCCTCAGAGGCAGATCACAGATTTCTTCAGATCGAGAGAAGCAGGAGTGGCACGAGAAGCAAGAGGCCAGCAGCCAGCACAAAGGAATACCCACATTCATACCAAAGGCACCCTCATTGACAGGGCGATTGAGCTTAGGAAATCGAGACGACCACGACTGAGATGCAGAAGCAGACTTCACCGGAGGAGACTACAACAAAGGATTAGAAGCATTCTAGCCAGACACCCAGAATGCTCCTAAGAAGTTTATTTAATGCTTTGTATTTAGTTTTTCACATTTATTTTCACACTTTCACACTTTTCAGTACTTTAGTACTAAGGTACCCAGACATTGTAACAGATTCACCACTTTTGTATCAGTTTGGTCTCATAGGTCATTCTGGCCTTTTGAAGACATTAATATAACATTTCATTTCATCTCTCTCTCTCTCTCTCTCTCTCTCTCTCTCTCTCTCTCTCTCTCTCCATGGAAGAGAAGAAGTCCTTCTTGAAGAAAAGACCAACTCTTAAAGAGACTGGCATCTTTCTCGGGGATGATCTCACCCTCTCGCAGATCGCTCATATGCAGGAAGTAATGCCGGAGATTAGAGTGGCAAGGGAGAAAGGCAAGATTGCCTTTTACCGAGATGGAAGAGTGGTAATACTAGAGCGACGCTCCACATGACGGTGCGAGACTTATGGGACCACACTCAAAGTGGCTGCCTGGAACTGTAATGGATCTATGGCTCTTGATGTGGGTGCTTTTGAGGATAGCTTTACTGGAAGAGACATCATCTTTTACTCTGAGACACACCAGGGCCCTGGGCAATCCATGCCTCACATCAGTGGATACAGGTGGGAGACAGCTTACATACAGGAGACACGCTCAGAGCACAGAGGACGGGGCTCGGGGGGAGTGGCAGTGTTATTTAGAGAGGATTTACAGCCATTGATACATATAGCCCGCAGGGATGAGCAGGCTAGGTACATGTGGGTGAGATTGAAAGCAGAGACAAGAAGATATCTCTACCTTGCTATTTGCTACTTTCCCCCGAGTACATCAGTTTATGCATCACCCAAAGGACAGTCCCCTTTTTCTATTTTGGATGATGACATATGGGAGTTCTCTAGGGATGGTGACATTATCATCCTAGGGGACTTCAATGCTAGGACTGCCCATCACCAGACAGTGTTTTATGATACTTCAGAGGAGATGCTAAGAGAGGTAGATGTAGAGACGGGCCTGTCCAGACTATCACACGATGTGGAATATACTGAGTATGGGCGACACCTGATAGACATGGGCACCGCGCATGGATTGGCCATCTTGAATGGCCTACAAAGAATTCCTGCTGCGGGAGGTTTTACATGCTTCCCACACAGACATGGAGCCAGCACAGTGGACTATGTCATGGCACAGCCGAATCTCATCTCTAGTATCCAGGATCTCACAGTTGGGCCCGGACTGGTCGGGGTGGCAGTGGATCATGCTCTGGTGTCGATGACCATCTCCTTCTAGTTCAATGTAGCACACAGGCCACGGGTAGCAGCCCCTACTCGCTACACCTTCACGCGGGAGACGGATTCTGTATACATAGACGGGATCTACTGACGCCTATGCACTGAGGACCCGGGGCGACCTCTGGAGGAACTAACTACTATACTAACACAGACATTACATGATGCAGCAGCAGAGGCATACCCACACACCTAGCCTGAGCAGAGACGCCGATCAGGGAGCATGCCTCAGAACAGTTGGTACGATGAGGAGTGCCGCCAGACTAGAGCCAGACTTCAGAGGGAGGTGCTTTTGGGGGACGTCACTCACAGACAGTCACAGATTGACTTCCGGCGCCTGGTGCGGCGGAAGAAGAGGGCTTTTTTGGCTCGACTCGAGCAGGATCTATACCAGCTATTCTTGAGTCAGGACTCGCGTGAGGCGTAGCGGCTCTTTCATGAGCAGTCCCCTCCCCCTGCTATTTCCTCCACGGAGACCTGGGATCAGTATGCATCATCTTTGTACACAGTACCCGGACAACCGCCCCTTCCCAACCCCCCCGATCCATGCCCACACACATGTGCTTTTTTCACCGCCGCTGAGATGGTGAAGAAAGCTATTGACAGGATGAGGACTAGGAGAGCATATGATCATGATGGCTTAGTCGCTGAGCATTTCATGCATGCTAAAGACCTACTAGCAGAGCTTATAGCAGTTATGTTTAACCGTGCCATGTGTGAGGGCCTACCGGACACTTGGAGCCTATCTACGATCATACCTATTGATGCATGGTTTTTAGGACCCCTTCTGAAGATGCAATAAAGGCACAGTCAGTTGTTGGGGAGATGAGGATACTCTAGTCCAAGGGATCTCGAAAGAGAAGAAAAAATCTACTTCATAAGCACCAAAGAGTAAAAAGTGCCATGGACAGAAGATACGTGGGAACGAGCTCTTATGCATGCCTACAACCTATATCTTACAGAATAGCCCATTCTAGGTGTGAATTTCTAGTGAAATTTACACAAGGATGTTCGTGTGGACTCACAGCACAGCATACTCCGTTTTCACTTTTTTACCGACAATAAATATTTTTTACCACAGTAAATATTTTTTACCTACAGTAAATATTTTTTACCTACATGGTAAATACAAATCACTTTTTACCTACAGTAACTTTTTTACCCATGGTAAATATTTTTTACTGCACCATAAGTATTTGGTAGGTAACAGTTCACTGTTACTAGAAGCAGTGATTGGGCATCAACAATGCAGTTACAGGAGGAGAAAAGGAGAAAATGTTATGGTAAAGGTGAGTCAACAGGGATAAAGACTTTTGAGTTGAAAAGAGACATGCTGATTTTTTCAAAGAACACATGTCAAAAGAAGCCATGGTTGAGGATTTTTTGAGAATTTGATATTCAGGAGGACCCAACTGCCACCTCCCCCCCGCAGGTCCTCCCCTGACATGTGCAGAACATCTAGTTTCAACAGCCACCTTACCTGCTCTTAAATGCTGGTCAAGGCCTTATCCCCATGTGTCACAATCAAAAAAATCAGCATTTACCCTCCCCTCTCACATCACTCTAGAGAATATCTTGATGGTGACATATCAGGTGACCTCAATCTGTTGACCACCCTAAGCAAAAAGTAACCCCAATCAGCGGATTTAAGCATGTTTATCCCTAATCCTAAACCCTCTCAGAAACCTATATAAGGAGGCCTTCTCTCACTCAAAACCAACACTTCACCCACTTCACCAAGCAACGAAGCTGACGACATTGCTCACAACGAGGAGCTATTTATGGAGCTCTACTCTCTCTCCCTCTCTCTCTCTCCCTCTAGTATGCTACATTACTAGCCCTAAAACCTAAATAAGGAGTCTTCTCTCATGCTCCATGGCCACCATCCTCGTCATCATTCTCTAAGGTATTGATGTGTTGCTAGTAGGATCATACCTACTTGCTGGGTTGATTGTTTTTGACACGGGATTATGCCATCCTTGGCTTGCTTCTCTATATCCTTGTTATGTATGATCAGATGCCGTTGTATTGTTAAGTTGATGTCTTGTGTATATATATGCTACATAAGGTCCCTAAGCTTCGTTTCTATGTGTTTTGCCATATGTTTTGATGCCATCATAATGCCAGAAGTCTCACTTGCCTATGTGCGCTATGTGTGAGGTCCCTAAACCTCTTAATTTAGGGTGGTGCCCCCTTTGTTTTGTTCTTTGCTTGTTTGCATGAGGCGTGGTTTGTGGAGTGTGCACGAGTACAGAGGCCACCCGATTGCACTGCTCTTTTTCCCGCTATCACCTATCTTCAAGTCAGGAGACCCCATGGAGCCTGGGAACTATCGCACTATCATGATTTGACACACACTGGCACGGTTGTGTGCATCCATTCTTGAGCAACAGCTGAGTAAATGGGCAAAGAGGGAAGGAAGGCGTGCAGTTGGGCAGGCAAGGTTCAGGAGAGGCTTCTCTACTCTTGACCATATCTTGACACTCAGGGCCATCATCGAGGAGGGCAGATCTCATGGGAGACGGATCTATTGTAGCTTTGTGGACTTCCGCAAAGCTTTTGACACAGTACCCAGAGCTAGATTGATGCGCAGATTACAGGAAATGGGAGTACCCACAGAGCTCATTTGGGGGATCATGGCATTGTACAGATCAGTAGTAGGGTATGTACGCACCCCTGAAGGACTTTCTACACCGGTTCACTCCACTATTGGGGTGAAGCAGGGCTGCCCGCTCTCTCCTACTCTTTTCGGTATGTATGTGGATGAGGTTTCTGACTACATTGAGAGCGATGGTGATAGAGGTGCACAATTGGCAGGGACATGGATTCCACTTTTGTTATATGCTGATGATATAGTGTTGATCTCCGAATCTCCAGAGGGAATGCAACGTCAATTGGATGCTTTGCATAGGTGTGCCCACGAAAGTGGTTTGTCTGTCAACCTTGGTAAAATCAAGGTTATGGTGTTTAATACCACCCCGCAGTGGATCAGGAGGTCAGCACCTACATTCACATACGGCCAGGAGACTGTGGAGTACACAGAGGCTTACACTTACCTTGGAGTGGTTTTTAGCGGACCTGCATTCTCACTCAGAAGAGCAGCAGAGACCAGACTGACTAGAGCCCACGCAGCATTGGGTAGATTAGAGAAGATGTGTTCGCAGGTTCAGTTTCAGGAGCCCCGGACGAAGCTCTGGCTCTTTGACACTTTGGTGGCATCAGCACTGCTCTATGGAGCTGAGATATGGGGACCTTCATTGGATCACCACGCGAGGCCGGGGCGCACAAATGGATTGGGGAACATGGAGAAACCTCTCGTCTCTATGATCTCGCGGCTCATTAGAGCCAAGGCATCAGTACCACGGGCCATTATCCGAGCAGAGCTAGCGGCCCCCCCACTAGTGGTGGAGGCGCTCACCAGATCAGTCTCCTTCATAAACCGCACATGGGAACTTCCTAGAGACAGATATGCTCGCATAGCACTTGAGTTCTCTCGACAGTTAGCCATACAAGGAGATACAACATGCTGGTATGGGGAGATGGCATCATGGTTTCAGGCGCATGGGTTCAGCATAGACAAGCTGCCACCATTCCAGTACTCATTGGCTGCACCATCTCTCACTCTTACACAGTCAGAGATCACCAAGCTCATCCGCCAAGACCTGACCCAACTAGACACCAAGATGACATGGATACAGCCAGCACAGGAATTGGGCACGAAGATGGCTTTCTACAGAGACCACCTTCTCCAGCTTGCGGAGGATGGTTTTGTGACGAGACCCAGATACATGGACACCCACTTGTCCCATGGGATACGATATGCTATTGGCCAGTTACGCACATCTTCTCAACAGCTGCGGATTGAGACTCGGAGATACAGCGGAGTACCAGCAGAGGCCAGGACATGCCCGTTGTGCGACATGGAGCCTAAGACAGAGTTGCATTATACATGCCGCTGCCCCGTCTACTACGAGATATGAGGCCGCTTCCATTGCTTGTTCAGAGAGGGTTTTGGACCACTCTCAAGAGTCATGGGATACGAGGATCAGAGATGCCTTGGTTTGTTCTTGCTCGAGCTACGCAGACATAGAGATAGCCTGATGAGTGGCGAGGCTAGCCAGTCTCAAAGACGGATCACAGACTTCTTCAGAGCAGACATGGGACAGCCGCAGGAGCCACTCCCACAGCAGAGATCCCCCTCGTCTCACACCAGAGGCACACTGATCGACCGAGCGACTGAACTGGGGAAATCCAGGCGCCCACGACTGCGGAGGACCACACAACATCGACGGAGGCTACGTCAGAAGATTCGGAGCACTCTGGCCAGGCATGCACGACGCCCAGTCAGACTACTAACCATGGAGGAGATTGATGAGATCCGCCAACGACCGATGCTAGATCTCCTGTGATTCAGCTATCCCAGCAAGCCGCCCCTTTTTTGCTTAGTTCACATTGACTAGTCTAGGATCCCATAGTATATATCTTTGTTTTGTACTGTTGTTAGTTTGTTACTTTGACTTTGTATCAGATCCACCACCTTGTAACTTTCTGGTCTCATAGGTCACTATGGCCTTTTGAAGACGTTAATATAACATTTCATTTCATTTCATCTGTGTGTGTGTGTGTGTGTGTGTGTGTGTGTGTGTGTGTGTGTGTGTGTGTGTGAGAGAGAGAGAGAGAGAGAGAGAGAGAGAGAGAGAGAGAGAGACAACGCACTAAATTACCAATCAAATGGAATTTTTAATTTGCATGCATTCAACCACAAAGTCAAATATTACATATTCGCAAGAATGACAAAATCCATGTTTAACTGTCTTTTGAGCTTTTTTAGAAAGTGTTTTGATACAATAAAAGAACAAACAACTGCCAACCAGACCTCCATCGGCATGACAACAAATCTGAAAGATGTGTCACCCTGACCCATCCATTGATTGCATCAAAAGATAGCATGGTTAGGTAAGAATAAAATACCAGTCTTCCTCACAGTCCTGCAACTTCTTTTCATAAGTACTCTTTTTATTGCGCCCCAGGTGAAAGTTTTGATGATCAGAGGGAACACAGACCCAATGATCATTCAGCACTGCGGCTCTCAATGGATGAAGAGTGCTTGCTTGTCTCATATACTGATGGTTAGAAAACAAGTAGCCAAGTTAAAAGTTGAAAGTCTGGCTGAAAATGGGACAAGAAATGTATACAAAGTGCACCTTGATTGGTAGCAAACGATAGCTGGGAGTACAGGTCATGCTACTAGAAAGATCAAGGTTCAATACAGATTTACACCAAGGTTGCACCTTGGACAACGATGATGTTCTCAAATCTCTCTTTCTGCTCAAGCTTTGCAATTGCCCTCTATGGACAGCATCCCTTTTCTTGTTTCTGATAGGGTGATTGGCACAACCCATGTCCTTTGAGAAGCTCTTGTCAAGAACTATACTCTGCCCTTTGCAAGCATCCTTTGTGTCTACAACCACAAGGCAAGTCTAATTCGCTTAGAATTAAACCTTGTTGATTTTTTGCAGTACTTTACACACATGAATGACCTCCAAGCACATTCAGTCCAAATAGAAGCCACCGAAAATTCTGTGTCTTTGACATTATAAAGTAGAATACAATTTCATGATTACGCTATCAAATCACATTGCTAATCTTTGTCCTAAAAAAAGGTTGAACAGTTTGTTCCATGCGTTCTTCATTATGCTATTAAATCACATTGCTAAACTTTGTCCTAAAAAACAGGGCAAATGTTAAGTATCGGGGTGCTTGCCCCTGTGTAGGTTCAGGTGACCGACACAGCCGGTCACGCACCTTTTGGGGTGGGCGAGCACCTCGGATAACATTATATGCAGGGGCAAGCAGCAACTCTCGAGTGCCTGCGTGCGGGCGTAGTAGTAGAGGCTCAGGCTGCCATCACTCAGGTGCCCGGTTCGAGACGTGTCAACTCCGCGTTGACCTCTGTTTTAGTCAACCGGTTTTTGCCTGCTCAGTTTGACTGGCAACCGGCTGGGGGTTGCTTGCCACGATGGCAACCGACTTTGTTTTGAGGGATCCGTGCAGACGTGCTGGACTCTTAAGGCTGAAATTATGTAACACTTAAATTTTGGACGCTAGAGGCAGGTGATAAAACTGGCTGACCAAATCTTTCAGCTCACAAGCCACTCTGATATAGAAATTATCAAATTCATATGTAGCCTGCAAGTAACCAGCTTCTGACTGTGCAGCAGCAAGACAATATACTGCATTGTCCTTACAGAGTAAGAATATACAGCAATTCAGATGAGCTTCAGAAACTTGAATAACAGAGTGATAAGGTTGAGGGAATCGAACACAGCGCTAGAGTGCTCCACGACAAGATGGTAGAGTTTGTATGTTCCAGCAAAAGACCAGCATGCCTCTACTCTCTTAAGTACTGCATGCTAGTGTTGATTTGACTTGAATAGCTCTAAGAATTCCTACATGCATATTAGAGATCCCTTGCAATAAAATTGAGCTTATACAACAGAACAGGTGAGAAAATCCAGAATGTACTAGAAGAAAATCAGTAATCTCATGCTGGGATCACGCAGCTCCGTGTTTATGCACGCACGCGCGAGAGAGAGAGAGAGAGAGAGAGAGAGAGAGAGAGAGAGAGAGAGAGAGAGAGAGAGAGAGAGAGAGAGAGAGAGAGAGAGAGATGAAATGATATATTAACGTCTACAAAAGGCCAAAATGACCTATGAGACCAAACTGATTACAATGGTGAGTCTAGTACCAAGTCTTGGTACAAACAAAGAAAACTACAAACTAGAAACTGAGATAGGAGTGCTACCGACTCCTATGGGTGGCTGGTAAGCTGAGCAATGGTATAATTCCACAAAGGTACAAAGTGGGGATAAGTGTCACCATGATACAATATAGCAATAGCATGAAGCCTATCCTGATCGACACTCTGGGTGTCGTGCTAGAATCTTGTGGATCCTCTGCCGCAATCTCCGTCGGTGTTGCGTGGCCCCCCTCCTCAATCGTGGTCATCTCGATCTCCCCAACTCTATAGCTCGGTCAATGAGAGTACCACTGGTGTGTGTATGGGTGGGAACCGAGCTCTGTGGAGGTGGTGGCCCCTCTACCTCTGTGGTACTCAAACTGAAGAAATCTGAGATGCGTCTCTAGGACTGTCTCTCTCTATGCACTCTCAATAGAGAGTCTCTATGTCTCTGTATCTCAACTTTCAAGTAGAAATAATCCGAGACATCTCAGATCCTAATATTTCATGACTCTATCTAACGAGTCAAAACCATCTCTGAATAAACAGTGAAAGTGTCTCTGAAACTCATGATAGATTGTGCAGTGACATATGAAGTGAAACTCTTGTCTCTGGCTCTGCATGGCATAACTGACATATTCTCCTATTTGCTGGTATGCCTCTCTCTGAATCTACCCGTCACGAGGACGTGGCAACTGCTAACCTTAGTTGTTGGTTTCTTTCCAATGATTTTTGTTTAATTTTTGAGACCCTCTTTTTGAAGTTGCAAATGGTCGGACATTGTATGGCCAATGTGAACGGTAGTTTCACCCGCAGACGGGAAGTTGGTCGGCACTGGAATCCATATGGTAAGAGGATGTCTAGGCTCAGAGCAAGATCATACAGGTCCCCCCCGTCGCACTTAGCAAGTTGGTGGATACTAGGAAGTGAACTCAATAAAGGCATAAAGTCAAGGTGGGATCACCAACAAAAAGTATCCGACAGTTGGGCCACATTGCACTTTTGGATGCGGTCCCAATGAGGATAGATGGTCAGAAGACCAGCGGGAGCCCAACGGAAGCATCTCCTAAAAATTAGGGAACTGCTATTTTGGGCCGTGAAATGTGTTCGCGTCATTACCTTCGGTATGACCAAGGGAACATTTTATTACTCTGCTGCAAAGTCAACTGATGCACAAGTTGAGAGATTTTTAAGCAGGAAGCCCAATGCAGGGAAATTGCATGTATGAGTGCCAAGTGGCACTTTGTGGTCAATTTACAAAGTCTGGGAGAACAGAACCCGTAACTGACTTTTGAGAGCAGTTTTGGAGGCTGTTAACTCTGATTTTCAGCCATTTCTCTCCATTTTTGAGCTTCCCATGACTTTGCCTAGGTCCAAGGAGCTCATTTTCAGCATTGGAAGGCATCAGATGCATGTTTACAAGGCTGTTTTGCTGCGTTTTCAGCGATACGCAGGTTTTGGCAGCCATGGAAATCTTCTCCTTTTTGCATCTATTTGTTCACAAATGCATTACAGGTCAAGGGCAGAAGAGAGGGCGCTCGATTTATGCTGGGGGGATACTTCATTGAGAGCCTGTCACAGGTTAAGAGCTATGGAGTGCTTCCTTTCCCTCTCATGTATAGTGTGGTGCTAGGAGTGATGCCCTGCACACTACACACTGCTCTCTCTCCCCCCTACGTGCAGTTATGTGATGCCCCACAAGAGGGCTACTCATTTGACTAATGTACAGTTGTGTGGGTTCATGCTTTTGTACTGAGGCAAGAGCCTCCTTGAGCAGGAACAGGGGTAGCTAACTGTTGCTCCAAAGCAGGCACTGGTGAGGGTCATAACCTCACCGTACACGTGCAAAATCAGCGCTGTGTATGCGCTGTAAATTCACTGTTTTTCAGCCATACGGACGCCAGGATCATTGGGAATCGTGCCCCACTGGCAAAGGACAGATAGGAGACTGTTTGGGGCTGAAAACAGGGCAAAAACAAGTAAATACAGCGTGCTGAATTTACTGTTTTTGGACAGGAATCAGAGGGTATACAACAGTGCAAGCGAGTTCCAACAGGGGAATTGGTTTCGCGCAAGTTTTGGGGCTATTATGCTGCCGAAATTTGGCCAAATCAAATGGTATCTAGGTGGATACACGTGAAGGATTCCCGGGACCTTACCTTGTAATTTACCCTCCTAAAGAATAAAGAAATACCGAAAGGGGCGCAATTTTGGGGCCTACTGGTTGTCGGCGTCTGCTCGGAGCATTCTAGCTTCCGAGCCGTGTGTGTATTCAAGTGTTAACTCCCGTCGCAGGTTTTCTTTGCAAAGTGCTCCGTGTGTGTGTCTAAAGTAAAGAATTTCGGGTGAAAGCCAACGCCTACCGCCCTACGGGCCAGTTTCACTACCTGTCTCAATCCCAAGCTGGTGTGAGGATGTGCGTATCTGGCCTATGGCACATCGTAACCCATGAGATAGATGTGTGTCCATGTAGCTGGGCCGTGTGACAAATCCGTCTGTCGTGAGTTGGAGAAGATGCTCTCTATAGAAAGCCCTCTTCATACCCAACTCCCGCGATGGCTTTATCCATGTCCTCTTGGTATCAAGCTGGATAAGATCCTGCCCAATGAGTCTAGTAATCTCCATCCGTGTAAGAGCCAAAGATGGTGCATCAAGAGAAAACTGGAAAGGGGGCAGCCTGTCCATGCTGAAACCATGAGCTCATATGTGCATACCAACATGATGTATCTCCCTGTAATGCCAGCTATCTGGATGACTCAAGAGCAAGCCTAGCATATATGTCCCTGGTGGTGTCCCATAAGCTGTGTACAAATGATACTGATCTGGTAAGTGCCTCAATCTCCATAGGTGGGGCAGCCAGCTCCGCTCGTATGATGTCATGTGGAACTGAGGTCTTGGCTCTAATGAGCCTAGAAATCATAGATACCAAGGGCCTCTCCATATTACTCCATCCAGCACTGTCAACAGATGGTCCCCAAACCTGAAGCCCGTAGTGCATAACTGAAGCGACCAAAGTGTCGGAGGGCCAGAGCTTTGTTCGAGGTTCCTGGAACTGAACTTGCGATCAAATCCTCTCTAAACCGCCTAGGGCTGCATAAGGACGAGTCAGTCTAGTGTCTGCTGCCACTATCAATGTGAACCTCGGTCCACTAAAGACCACCCCAAGATATGTGTATGCATCAGTGTACTCCATACTGTCCTGACCATATGTGAATGTAGGTGATGATCTCCTGACCCACTGTGGTGTGGTATTAAATACCATGACCTTGGTTTTACCAAGGTTGACAGACAATCCACTATACTTTGCCAAACTATGCAATGCGTCCAAATGTCTCTGCATACCCTCTATTGAGTCTGATATCAACACAATATCGTCAGTATACAATAAAAGAGGGATCCATGTCCTTGCAAGCTGAGCACCTCTATCTCCTCCTCTGTCAATATAATCAGAGACCTCATCAACATACATACCAAATAAAGTAGAGGACAATGGGCATCCCTGTTTCACTCCAATAGTGGAGTGAATTATGTCAGATATCCCCTCTAGTGTGCTTACATGACCCATCACTGAACTGTACAATGCCATAATCCCCCATATCAGTTCCGTGGGTACCTCCAATTCCATAAGTCGGCGCATCAATCTGGCCCTCGGTACTGCATCAAAAGCTTTGCGGAAGTCCACAAAGCTGCAATATATCCGTTTACCATGTGCTCGACCCTCCTCAATGATAGCTCTGAGTGTAAAGACATGATCTAGTGTGGAGAAATCCCTCCTGAAACCAGCCTGTCCAGGTGCCCGTATGCCCATAATCTCTGCACAGTTGCTCAGCCTATGCTCAAGGATGGATGCATACAACCGTGCCAATGTGTGTCCTACCATGATAGTACGGTAATTCCCCGGCACTGTGGGGTCTCCTATCTTGAAGATAGGTACAATAGTAGACAATCTCCAAGACTCAGGAAAGCCCTCGCACATGACACGGTTGAACAACAGTGCAAGCATCTCTGCCAACAAGTCCCCAGCACGTATAATGTGCTCTGCTACCAAACCCTCATGATCCTGTGCCCGTCTGGTCTTCATCCTGTCAATGGCCTCCTTTACCATCTCAGTGGTAAAGAAGGTGCTCGTAGCCGGACATGGCTGTGGTGGATCTGGTGGTGATGGCTGTCCAGGTACAATGTATAATGATGTTGCATACTGCCCCCATATCTCCGTGTATGTAATCATTGGTGGGGGAGACTGCTCATGGAATAGACGCCAAGCCTCTCCTGAATCTCTACTAAGGAAGAGCTGATATAAATCCTGCTCCATCTGGACCAAGAAAGCTCGCTTCTTTCGTCGTACTAGTCGTCGTGTAGCAATACGAGACTGTCTATAGGTGATCACTCCCAATGTAAGCTCCTGCTGGATCAAAGCTCTCCTCTGTCGACACTCCTCATCATACCAGCTGTTCTGAGGCATGTGCCCAAAACGACGCCTCTGACCAGGCTGAGTGTGTAACAAAATGCTGACGTGTCAAAGCCTAAAGAATGGAGCCAACTTACAGATATGGCCAAGGTGCCTAAATTGTCACAAAGTGATGACGTGGCTGCCCGAGAGCAGAAACCCTAACCCTAATTTTTGCCAAAACCCTAACTGCTGAAACCCTAATTCTGAAAACCCTATCCCTAAAACCTGCAAACCCTAATTCTGGAAACCCTGACCCTAAAACTTGCAAACCCTAATTCTGGAAAACCTAACCCTAAAACTGCAAAAACCCTAACCCAAACCCTAAGAAGAAGAAGCAGAAGAAGAAGAAGAAGTTTTACAGACTTACAAAGTCTTGACGAGTGACCTATTTTTAAAGAAGAGTTCCCACCAACTTACGGGACCCCGTCCGATGGGGCCCAAGTGACATAAAGGCATTAAAAATAAAGCAGAATACACTCAAAGGACTTTGCACATCAAAGTATGATGACGTGGCACCTGTACGGACGTTTCGGAATTCACGGCGGATTTTTAGGAAAATCCTGAAATTTTAGAAAAGTGTCTTTTTGGGGTCAGCTTTTCATTTGATGCTTTTAGGCTTTGGGCCTTTACATATGAGCCTTGGGGCCCTCTCTGGCACTCTCAGCGCGCAGATTGCAGAGGAGGTGCTCCCCGGTTGTTGTACTTTGCGAATCAGCAGTAATATAAAGAAATGTCGAAAGGGGCGCCAAGGTTTGGGGCCAATACTCTCTGGGATGGAATTCCGCCACTCTGTGTCGCGTCGTCTCTCTCTCTCTCTCAGTTCAGTTGTTATTGAAGTGCTAAAAGTCTGTTTAGTTTGTTCTTTTCTATTGGCACTTGGTGCCCGTCTTGTGAGTGGTATCAGAGTATCAGGCGTGTGCTTTTCTGAAAGCATACCGGTCCTACAAAAGAGCAGACAAAGCTATTGGAATTTTATTTGAGGCATCTTCACCCTCCACTTCATCGCGCATCGGGCACGCTCCAGTCTTCACCGCTCATGTCTTACAGGGCATAAGCCAATTAAGATCACTTGCAAGAGAAGGATCCATATTTGTTTCAAGTCACTGTTCTTCTCAGAAGCAGTGCCATGCAGATGTTGATGTCTACAGCTACCGAGCAGCATACTCCAAGTACTTGGCAAGCTTTCAAGGAAAAAAAAAAAATTGTCCGAAGTTATATGGTTTCTGACAACTTCCTTCAGAGTGCAACTTCTGGCAGAGTGGGGTATCTTGAAATGCTTGCCATGGAAACCCTAGCAGATTATATCTTGAAATTTCTCGACATCTCTCAGTAGATGTCTCTTCACGAGCAGATGACCTTGGAGGTTCGATGCGATTGTTATCTCTTGGGACTACCATCGCTGCCAAAGAAACACTGTCTGTCCAAGAGCTGATGGACCATGCTGTGCTAGGCTACGACCTCATGAAAGGAACCTAACACTAATTTTTGGTGCAGGTCAAGATGGAAAATCAGTCGACTTTTTAAGCTCGACTAATGTCGAGATTGCTTTTTTAAGTTTGAGTTCTGTTTGATGATCCTGTTTGGAATTTGTTTGAAATGGATAGTATCTGTTTTGAACCTGTTTTGGTGCCGATTTGAATTGTTTTGACTCTGGTTTGATACTGGTTTCAATGATTGGTGATTTTACTCCCGGATGGAGAAGTGAGAAATACTGTTTTGGTACTGTTTGAACCTCGGAATGACGCATGCCGATGCCTGGGGAGCGTTTCGTTGTATGTTTGAAAACCTTGGAACGACGCAGGCCGATGCCTGGGGAGCGTTTCGTTGTACCTCCGAACGACGCACGCCGATGCTTGGGGAGCGTTTGGTTGTATGCTTGAACCTCCAAGCGACGCAGCCTGCGGTCTGGGGAGTGTTTGGTTGTACAGTCCTCAGAGCTCATGGTCCAGACCTTTTTAGGTTATTTGCAGGGGGAGTGACGAGGTAGTCGTTGAGTAGCTTCATATCGCAGACCGTTTGTCTGAAAGGAGTGCTCAGCGGCGTTGTTTGTTGTGTCTTGTAACTTGCATATGTAAGCATTTGTGTTGCATTGTGATGTGCCAATTACTGAATATTCCTAATTGGATGAGATTGCCTGGGTATGTAATTTTAGTGCATCAAGACACCCGTGGAAGATCAGTACGGTCTGGGTGTGATGGCTAATATTACTATACTACGCCGGAATATCAAGAGTTCCGATCTGGAAGAAAGGAGAAGCTAACTCCTTGATCAAAAGAGCAGAAAGGAGAAGCTAACTCCTTGATCAAAACAGCCGAAAGGAGAAGCTAACTCCTTGATCAAAAGAGTAGAAAGGAGAAGCTAACTCCTTAATAAAAAGAGCAAACTCATTGTCCCTCGGAATGACCCTCGGAAATTTTTGAGCTAACTTGAGTTGTTTTGCAGATATGCTGTAATCGCGGACGATTACTCTCTTTCAAGAAGGGGAGATGTAACAAAATGCTGACGTGTCAAAGCCTAAAGAATGGAGCCAACTTACAGATATGGCCGAGGTGCCTAAATTGTCACAAAGTGATGACGTGGTTGCATGAGAGCAAAAACCCTAACCCTAATTTTTACCAAAAACCCTAATTCTGGAAACCCTATCCCTAAAACTTGCAAACCCTAATTCTAGAAACCCTAACCCTAAAACTGCAGAAACCCTAACCCAAACCCTAAGAAGAAGCAGCAAAAGAAGAAGAAGAAGTTTTACAGACGTACAAAGTCTTGACGAGTGACCTAATTTTTAAGAAGAGTTCCCACCAACTTACGGGACCCCGTCTGATAGGGCCCAAGTGACATAAAGGCATTAAAAATAAAGCAGAATACACTCAAAGGACTTTGCACATCAAAATATGATGACGTGGCACCTGTACGGACGTTTTGGAATTCGCGACGGATTTTTAGGGAAATCCCGAGATTTTAGGAAAGTGTCTTTTTGGGGTCAGCTTTTTATTTGATGCTTTTAGGCTTTGGGCCTTTAAATATGAGCCTTGAGGGCCCTCTGGCACTCTTCAGCGCGCAGATTGCAGAGGAGGTGCTCCCCGGCTGTTGTACTTTGCGAATCAACAGTAATATAAAGAAATACCGAAAGGGGCGCCAAGGTTTGGGGCCAATACTCTCTGGGGTGGAATTCCGCCACTCCGTGTCGCATCGTCTCTCTCTCTCTCAATTCAGTTGTTATTGAACAGTTGTTATTGAAGTGCTAAAAGTCTGTTCAGTTTGTTCTTTTCTATTAGCACTTGGTGCCCGTCTTGTGACAGAGTGTGTGGGTATGCCTCTGTCGCTGCCCCATGTAATGTCACTGTCAACATAGATGTGATCTCCTCCACTGTGTATACTGGCTCTGATGTGCATAAAAGTCTACGTATCTCCTCTGCATAGACTGAGTCGGTCTCTGGTGTAAAAGTATAACGTGGATATCTACCACCCCGTGAGGCTTGAGATGCATTGAGACTTATAATGTCAAAAGTGCATGATCTACTGCTATCCCAACAGGCCTAGGCTCCACTGTAAAATCCTGAATGTGAGCGATAAAGCTCGGATGTGCCAGAACATAGTCTACAGTACTGGTCCCATGTCTGTGTGTGTGGGGGGAGAGAGAGAGAGAGAGAGAGAGAGAGAGAGAGAGAGAGAGAGAGAGAGAGAGAGAGAGAGAGAGAGAGAGAGAGAGAAATGAAATGAAATGATATATTAACGTCTACAAAAGGCCAAAATGACCTATGAGACCAAACTGATTACAATGGTGAGTCTAGTACCAAGTCTGGATACAAACAAAGAAAACTACAAACTAGAAACTATGATAGGAGTGCTACCGACTCCTATGTGTGGCTGGTAAGTTGAGCAATGGTATAATGCCACAAAGGTACAAAATGGGGATAACTGTCACCGTGATACAATATAGCAGTACCATGAGGTCTATCCTGATGGACACTCTGGGTGTCGTGCTAGAATCCTGTGGATCCTCTGCCGCAATCTTCGTCGATGCTGCGTCACGCATAGTAACAGGGAATGGCCGTTTTCAGGTCTCCGTTTCCCGTTCCCATTCCAAGTTCCCGTTTTGAATCCCCGTTCCGTGTTTCAAACGTGAGTACCCGTAACAAGGAATGGCATTTTGTTCCGCGTTCCCGTTCTGTTTTCCCGTTCCTGGTAACTATGGCTGCGTGGCTCCCTCCTCAGTGGTGGTCGTCTCGATCTCCCCAACTCTATAGCTCGGTCAATGAGGGTACCACTGGTGTGTGTATAGGTGGGAACCGAGCCCTGTGGTGGTGGTGGCCTCTTTGCCTCTATGGTACTCCAGCTGAAGAAATCTGAGATGCGTCTCTGGGACTGTCTCTGTCTATGCCCTCTCAATAGAGAGTCTCTATGTCTCTATATCTCAAGTAGATATAATCCGAGACATCTCTGATCCTGATATCTCATGACTCTTATCTAACGAGTCAAAACCATCACTGATTAAACAGTGAAAGCGTCCCCGTATCTCATAGTAGACTGTGCAGTGACATTTGTAGTGAAACTCTGTCTCTGGCTTTGCATGGCATAACTGACATATCCTATTGTCTGCTGGTATGCCTTCAGCCTGAATCTACCTGTCTCAATCCCAAGCTGGTGTGAAGATGTGCGTATCTAGCCTATGGCACATCGTAACCCATGAGATAGATGTGTGTCCATGTAGCTGGGCCGTGTGACAAACCCGTCTGTTGTGAGTTAGAGAAGATACTCTCTATAGAAAGCCCTCTTCGTACCCAACTCCCATGATGGCTCTATCCATGTCCTCCTAGTATCAAGCTGGATAAGATCCTGTCGAATGAGTCTAGTAATCTCCATCCGTGTAAGAGCCAAAGATAGTGCATCAAGAGAATACTGGAAAGGGGGCAGCCCGTCCATGCTGAAACCATGCCTCTGAAACCATGAGCTCATCTGTGCATACCAACATGATGTATCTCCCTGTAATGCAAGATGTCTGGATGACTCGAGAGCAAGCCTAGCATATCTGTCCTTGGTGGTGTCCCATAAGCTGTGTACAAATGATACTAATCTGGTAAGTGCCTCAATCTCCATAGGTGGGGCAGCCAGCTCCGCTCGTATGATGTCATGTGGAACTGAGGCCTTGGCTCTAATCAGCCTAGAAATCATAGATACCAAGGGCCTCTCCATATTACTCCATCCAACACTATCAACAGATGGTCCCCAAACAACCTGAACCCGGTAGTGCATAATTGAAGCGACCAAAGTGTCAAAGAGCTAGAGCTTTGTTCGAGGTTCCTGGAACTGAACCTGCGAACAAATCCTCTCTAAACCGCCTAGGGCTGCATAGGCACGAGTCAATTTAGTGTTTGTTGCCACTTTCAGTGTGAACCTCGGTCCACTAAAGACCTCGGTCCTGACCATATGTGAATGTAGGTACTGATCTCCTAACCCACTGTGGTGTGGTATTGAATACCATGACCTTGGTTGTACCAAGCTTGACAGACAATCCACTATCCCTTGCAAAACTATGCAATGCGTCCAAATGTCTCTACATACCCTCTGGTGAGTCTGATATCAACACGATAGCGAGGCCAAACTGATACAATCTTGGCGGATCTAATCCAATGTCTGGGTACAAAAATAAAAATGAAGTAAAGTGAAAGACTAAAATCATCATCATCATCATCATCTTCAATGCCCAAGGATGCCCGGCATCGGGCGTTGTCCGAGAAAGTACTGCATCGGTCGCTGAAGAGCTTTGTCAATGTCCACCTCTGTAAATAGTCATATTGGGCATCTCCCATGTCATGCTAGAATAGTCCTGATCCTCTGATGGAGCCTTCGTCGATCTCGTGGTCGCCCTCGTAGACGTGCATCTAGCTCTCCCGAGCTCAATGGCTCAGTCAACTAATATACCTTTGGTATAAGTAGGCTCTAAAGTCCGTTGTGAAGTATGCTCATTTGGTTGTTGAGTCCCTGCTCTAAGGAAGTCAGTTATCTCCCTCTGTGAATGTCTCCCACTGCCTGAGCTCCTCAAGAGACTCTCCCTATGTCTGCGCAGCTCTAGCAAAAACAAACCGAGGCATCTCTGATCCTGATATCTCACGACTCTAGCCAACGGTCCAAAGCCCTCTCTGAATAGACAATGAAAGCCGCCTCGTATCTCATAGTATACCGGACAATGACAAATGTGATGTAACTTTGTCTTTGGCTCTATATGACACAACCGGCATATCCTGGCCTCTATCGGTACTCTCCTAAATCTGCCAGTCTCATTGCTAATATAAAAAGTAGTACTGAAAGGCACGCCAGACTTTGGGGCCATTACATCTAGAAGCGGAACTCCGCTGCTTCGTGTCGCGACTACTTCAAGATTTTAAGTTCAAGTAATAAAGTTTTCAAGTTTTGTTCATGTGTTGCGGTGTTGATCAGTGGTATCACAGCTTCAGTTGATTCTTCTTGTACAAAGGATCCCGTCCGACTTTTTGCAACATGTGCCATGGATCCTACTAGAGAATCTGATCAAGAACGTGAGCGTCTCCCGCCTACACTTTTGCAGAAAGATGACTCTACTCGTAATGGAGATTCAAACAACAACACATTGACAAATGCTGAGTTTGATGATCCCCTCGAGGAAACTCCCATTAAGGATCCACAGTTTGCAGATCCTCACCAGCAATTGCAAGTTAGCACCTGTGCGAAGCAGTTGATGAGGTATGCAAAGGATCCAAATTATGCAAAGTTTCTCAAGAATCAACCAGTTCCAAAATTCTATGAGAGGTGGCAGAAGGTCGCCAATCTGCCATAAAAGTGGAAGCACAGCCAAAAGCGGACAAGACGCTCCTTCTTTAGACAGAAGAAGACACTAAATGATCTATGAAGCGTAAAATCAACAAACAGCTAAACCACAAGAAACACTCACCCAAGGGACGAAAGTCCAAGTCTTTCTCCAACCATCTGGCCAGCAATCTACTTTTGAAGAGCTTACAAAGAAGGGGTTACAAGAATAATCGTCGTTCAGACATCGACACTACTAAAGATTCTGATTCCTACACCTTTGGGACCACCTTTAGCAAAAAGAGGAAACATTTGAGTCAAGAACCAAAGTACGACAAGTTTGGGCAATAAGGAATTCAAGGCTAGGAGCCAAAGTATTAAAGTTTGCCACTTTCTCTGGCCACAAGGATAACTATCAAGCCTTGTCTTTTATTCAGCAGTCTGACTCGCTTTCACCAGTGGCAATTTCACTAAAGCCTCAAAGGTCTGGAAGGTTGCATCCCACCTAAAAGGGAATGCCCAAACTTGGTAGTCTACACTTTTACTACCTGGGAAAGCTCCTAGAAACTGGGAATATATTTGGTTAACTCCCCAATTTGAAGCCGATGTTTTGATGGCTTGGAATTATCTGCAAATGGAAGAGGAAGACAATATTTCTACTTACAAATCAGAGGTATTGGGATACGTTTTAACCAGTGGCTTCTTTTCGTAAAAGCCTCTCTGAAAGAACAAGTGGAACGATATTATTGCGGTCTACCTAAAGAGATACAATGTTACTGTCTGAAGCAAAGATCTTTAAGTGTCAACAACTCATGGAGCATGCTGTGGACAGTTTCTCGTTGAGAACGGGATCATTGACTTATGTTATGGATGAGCCATTGACTAAAGCTGCAGATAAAGAAGCATCAAAGGATAAAAGAAATCCAAAAAGTCAGTGCAAAAGAAGAAGTCTACCACCCCTCACATGTCTACCGAGCAGAAGGCAGGGTATTTCAAGCAAGAAAAGTGCTTCAAGTGTGGAGAAACACGACATATTTTGGCCAACTTCCAAGTGTCCTAAGAAAGAGAAGAAGCCTCGAGACTAACCGGAAACATCAAAAGTGGCAGAGGAGCTAAGAAAGGGAAAACCAAGGCCAGACTTGTACCAGATTTCATGGGGATGCATGAGGATCACACTGCTCTCAATACACACTTTAGGATCAAAAGCCCTTATTTTCTTTGACAACGTAGCCAAGGCAAACTTTACCTCGAAAAACATTGCTGCTCATATGAGAATCAAGCTTGAAGACATGGGGCCATAGATGGATGTAGTGTTAGCGGAACCCAAACATGAAGTTGCCATAACTCCTATCATTGGCAAGCTGAGGCTGCATTGGCAAGATTACGTAGGGCACGAGGACTTCAACCTTTGGAAGGGTGTCATGTTCTTTTAGGGATGCCTTGGCACGCCCAAAATAGTGTTGTGGTGGACTATGGAGCTAAGAAGATTGCGCTCAAGAATATTAAGGGTAGGGAAGTAATGATTGATGTAAAACTCAAAGGCAAGTCAATTCCCCCTGTATCGGCTTCAGCCGTTTCAAAATTAATAAAATCAAGCCTTTTTTATTTCTACATCTTCCTCAATGATGTGGATGATCGTAAGGAGTCCAATTTGTCAAGAGTTAGAGTCAAAGCGGCATATTTATCTTCAAGCTCATGTCGATTGTTTCTCAAAGGGCTTGCCTAGTGAGTTACCGCCTGAAAGACCAAAGGATCACACCATAGAGCCGATCACATGCAATACTCCTCCGAATCGACCCCCTAACCAAGTACGTTGGGCTCAACAAGAAGAGATCATGAGTCAAGTACAAAACCTTCTTGAGGAAGGATTGATCCAACATAGTACCTCACTTTTTTGTTCTCCGGTATTGCTTGTTCAGAAGAAAGACCGATCTTGGGGGATGTGTATCATTTACAGGGCTCTCAATAAGATTACTATCAAGAACAGGTTTCCAATACCCAAGATCGATGATTCACTTGATAGATTCTAGGGTTCTACTTGCTTTAGCAAAATCAATCTTAGAAGTGGCTATCATCAGATCAAGATTTCCCTTGGAGATGTATACAAGACCGCGTTCACGACATCCTCGGGATTGTACAAGTATTTTGGTGATGCCTTTTGACTCACAAATGCTCCTGCAACATCAAGATGATGGCTCGGATCTTTAGAGTATATCACCAATTTGTGGAAATATTCTTTGATGATATCATTGTTTTCTCCAAATCCGAGAGAGAACACTGGGAGCATTTGTTGAGAGTGTTTCACGCATCAAGGGAACAAAGATTGGTTATTAATGGGAAGAAAAGTGAGTTCTTCCTCCCAAAAATACAGTTTTTGGGACACATTGTCTCGTCAAAGAATGTTAGCATGGATCCTATGTCACAAAGTGATGATGTGGCAGAACAATACGAAGAAGAGACTCTGCATCAGTGGACAAAAGCAACGAACGATCGAAAAACCCTAAAACCTGCAAACTGTTGGCATGGCAGCATGCCCATAATTTGTGCTGACATGCTAAAGTAGCGAGTTGTATGGATAGCCTTGAAGGATTTTGAAACGTGAGCTTTTGGAGCAAAAGCTTTTAGAGCAAAAGCTTTTAGAGCAACAGCTCTCAGTGGCCCTTGGCGCCTTGTTTTTAAGGCCTTCCTACGTCTTTATAAGTGAGCCCTTAGGCCACTCTATGGGAGAGAAGCTATGGAAGCTTACAGAGAGACGGACCCTCCGGAGTTGTAACATTGTAAACATCAATAAAGAAAGAGATACCGAGAGGGAGCCAAGCATTGGGCCAGTGCATTTGGAAGCTCTCTCTCTCTCTCAATTCAGTTTGTAGCAGTTTTTGTTTGTGTGCTGCTATTGATTTCTCACTTGCGTATCCAAGCATGTTACAGTGGTATGAGTGTAATAGAGTTGGACACGCCACGCCAAAGATCGAGAGCAACACGTGTGAGAGAAACTGAAAAACAATTGAATTGAACTAAGAGAGAAATGAAATGAAATGAAATGTTATATTAACGTCTTCAAAAGGCCAAAATGACCTATGAGACCAATCAGTTACAAAATAGTGAATCTAATACCATGTCTGGGTACAAAAGAACTAGAAAAGAACTAGAAGTGGAACAAAATACTACTACTACTACTACAATCTAAAACTACGTGGGTGTAGCAGCTGATACAATAGGTACCCGGTAAACTGGATGTAACAGTGTGTGAAACAAAGATGGAAGAAATGGTGAGAGAGAGAGAGAGAGAGAGAGAGAGACAACACGGCGAAGTTCCACGCCCAGATGCACTGGCCCCAAAGACTAACGCCCCTTCTTGGTATTTCTTATTATTAAGCTTCAACAAGTACAAAGTCCTCTCTCTGGCAAGCTAATCTCTCCTAAGAAGAGGCCCTGGCACATTTAGGGCAAGGCCCTTGGCCTTGCCCAAAAGCAATTATGTTGTTAAATGGACTATTTTCTTTTTTTGAGTACTTTCTACTTATTGAAATTAGGATATTTAAATGTATACACCTGAACTGTAAAGGTTAGAAATTGTAGATCTACTAGAATTGATAAAAGCCATCAGGAACGGAGAACTCTGATGTGTCATATGGTGGGTGACATTAAGCATCGCAAAGGAGTTGCATCGTTAATTCGGTGGGAGTGACCGGAAAGCGGATATTCTTGATGCGTCACATGATGGGTGACGGGGAGCATCAGAAAGGGAATATTTCATTGGTCTATCACGAAATCCGAACTGGAAAAAGAAATACGCGTTAATGAGAATCTTTTTCTAAAAAGTGGAATATTTTGAAGTGCTTTCGGGAAAAGCAGATGCTTTCCCGCAAGGAATCCGTGTTTGCATTGCATCGGTGCTTGAGAAGTGCATTCAGGGACACCTTGGAAGTGTTGTCTAGCATCCATTTATAGCTCACTGAGTTTGATTGAGTTTTTTAACAAGTTCACACGTGTTAAAATTGAACAACCGCCCACTTAATAAGTGGACAGCCAGTAATAAAAAAAAGCAAGGCTCTTTTTAGGAAAAAGGGAGCGCTAACTCTTAGGCTGAAAATAATCTAGTGATCTCTCTTCTCCCTTGCACAGCCAAAACTGTCGTTAGTCTTCTCTCTCCTCTAGCGCTCCCTCTACAGCTATTGTTGCCGGCTTCCCACCCTTTCTCAGGAGTTCATAAATTTAGCCAGCCTTCTCTCTCTATCTCTTAGTTTTGCCAGCGCTATCTGCTATCTCCTGAAGACTGTCGTCGGGAATCTGCCAACGAACGTGCAAAGCCTACATGCGAAGGTCGCTTTTCCGGACTTGGAGCGACAAGTACTGATTGTGAATACGCTCTACGAGTAGCTGTTTCGTGCTTGTGCTTTTGCAAGTACTCCGTCGCGGAGAAGAAGCAAGGAGGCCTCGGCCTACGCTCAAGGATTCCCGGAACGGAATCACGAACGGTCTGCAGAGTTTCACACTCCATGTGCAAACGGAATTGAGAGCTCGCCTCTAGAAATTTCCCGCACGCGAAGGAATTGACCATCAAGTCTGAGATTTAGAATGGAGGGGTTAGGGGTTACTCCGGTTCTTGTGCTTATAAAAAGATTCTTCCTAATAAAGATTCTCTTTAAGGGGGGGAGGGGGGACCAACCCATCTTCTGGTCCCCAATACTATGTCGATCTTCTTCCTCGTCTATTTTGGTTGAAAGTATATTTATTTTCAGCTTGTTGATTATTCGTGTGCGCCCCCTTTTGTGACAGTGGTATCAGAGCTCTGATTCCTCCATTTCTCTGTAAAGGAGGACGATTCCGAGAAGGAACGGGAAGAACCATGACGAGCCACGTAAGAACAGCTGAAGACGAACTTCAGCAAGTATGAGTTCATGTAACAAACTTGGACACTCCAAGTCAAGATTCTACCGCGACACAGCAGAGATTCACTTCAAAACAATTCACAATTCACAATTGGTTCGAAATGGCCCGGCGGAGTTCCGTGCCTAGAGATGTTGGCCCCAAAGACTAGCGCCCCTTTCGGTATTACTTTTTGTATCGATCTCTATTCAAAGTACAAGAGAGTGGGAGGGTTCTCGCTCTCGGAATATGCATCCAGATGCTCTGCGGAGTGAGGGCACTGCCCACCTATTTATTTGTTACAAGGGATGCCCAAAAGCAGTCTTTTAAAAGCTCTTTAAACATAAAGCAACTGTAACCAAAAGCTGCCAATTCAGCCAATGAGCGCTAAAGCGAAATCTCCGTACAAATGCCCTCTTTTTGCGGCGCAAATCACGGAAGTCCGTACAACATGCTACGTCACCAACCCGCCGCATTTCACGAAATCTACCACGTCAGCCTGTCTCCGCAATTCACGGGCCTGCCAGCCGGGGTGTATGTGTGTATCCAGGCTGCCACGTCACTGGTTTGTGACATACCTCCCTCTTGAAAGCATTGTAATCGCCCTCGATTACGCCTGCAAAATAGACAGAAGCCAGAAACTCTCTTGGCAAACACTGACTGTTAGTATCGACACACTAGGAACAACACATCTAGCGCATCGACAGTCACATCACAGGACATCACTTGACATCACATGACAAATCACATTCAACAATCATTCTAATCTCAGACCATGATTAATAGGCAACGTATTTAGCCATCTCATCTAGATCCAGTCGGGACCTCTCAGATGGCCGATTGACTAATCCTTATTGCAATCATGTCAGTTATCTTTGGACCAAGAGGGGGATTTTTCCCTCTTAAGATTGGTTATTGGCAATGGTTGATTTAGGCACATGACTTTTCTTGTGATTTGATGTACGATCTCGGGCAGTTTGAAGGTTCAATTATGTTTGGAGACAAATCAGTGGCTCTCGTACATAGCGAGGGAACAATGGAGCTTATTCTCGATGGTAGAGAGGGAATGTACATCTCCCATCTCCCAAGTTCATTATGTGTCTCGTCTTCGTTACCAAATCTTGTTAGTGTATGAGCTTTGCAAACTTGGCATCATTGACGAGCATAGCGTGTCACATGACACATCCAACCCTATGTGTCTGTGGACAAGCTACAGCATGACCAGGGTTCAGTTCAGTCAAGTCAGTCTAGAATAGGAAGTGATCTGGCACTTTTGTGAGTATGTTCGCAGACCGTGCAGACCAGTCACGTAGAGTAGATGCATATCCTCCGGCTGCACACAACATGATCATCACATTACCATCAGAATCCATCAGGGGAATTTTCCAGTGCATTAAATCTATTTTCCCTACTTTTGACATTTCTCACTTATTATTTTAAGTGACTTTTGTTGGGAACTAGATAGGGCAATTTTACTAAGATAATATATAAGCAAACCAGAGTTAGCACTTTCTCGCAGAAGAGGCAACAGGAGCATTGCTCAGCAGGCACCTTCTCAAGCAAGACCAACCGCAAGAACCCCTAGCGTTTCCAGCACCATACCACAGCCTGGCGTTTTTCCACAAGGATTCCAGCGTTTTTTGACCCTAAAGCCCAGCATTTCCATTCCTTGGAGCCTGGCGATTTCAGCCAGCAAATGGACAGGATAGCAGCGATTTTCAGCAGCCTATAGACAGCCTTATCTTGTGTTTTTGAACCAGCCCATGAACCTGCGTTTTCAGCCAGCATACATGGCGTTTTTCAGCAATGCAGGCCAGTGTTTTTGCTAGCAGATCCAGCGGTTGGAACAGCCATAAGAACAGCGTTTTCAGCCAAAGAAAGCAGAGTGTTTTCAGCCCTCAAGTCGGTGCCACAATTACAAGTTCGAAGCATTCAGTTTTCAGCATTAGACTCGTCCTTGTCATCACCTCCGTCGGCCTGGACATAGCCATTAGATTTGAATCAGCATCTTGACCAGATTGCGCAATCAATAGTAGACCACTCTCACCTTCGAGAGTGGGGAGCTTGGAAGAGGGTTTTACAATGTCTCTGGTGTCGTATTCTCTTCTCTCTCTATCTCTCAGTCTCATGCACCTTCATTCACAGTGTCCAATCACTTTGTTTGTGATCACTTGCACTCTCTCATTAGAGCACGGAGGGCTCTCGCTTCCAAACCTTGAGCACAGTTCAGAGCACTCATCTTGAGCAAAATTCAACATTCATTCCGTTGCACCTTACATTGGTATCAGAGCTTTGGCAGTGTTCTGTATCACTCAAGGAAAGAACCACAAGAACCACAGAATTGTTTTTGCTTGTTGCGGTCGGACGTAACCCAAGACTTCTTGGGCATGTCGATTCCTAATCTTGTTTTTGAAGAGTGACAGGAAACCCAAGAAAGAAGGGTTTGTCCAGCCTCCCCTTGTGACTCTTTTCACTCATTGAGAGCGGACCGTGCACTTAGTGGCCGGCCAATCGACGTGAGGTGGGAAAAAGCAACCTTGGTGTGAGCGCAAAGCGCAAGGCCACCAAGCGGTACGCCCGCGGAAAAGAGCAGAACTTGGGTGAAGAGAAGATCTTCTCTAACACAGATTGCAAGCGAAAGAAGAACCCCAAGAACCTCAAGAACTCAAGACCCCCAAGAACCACAAGAACCCAAGTTCCTCGTGAACTTAAGAACCAAAGATCACAGTGTATGGTCATCACCCGAAGCGGAATGATACTTCGCATGGAGGTGGTGAGCATGGGAGTGGCGAAGAAGAGTTTTCCCCACCAGGAGGTTTTCCCGACCCTCCCCCTTCCCCATCTACGCCACAGATTGTACCAAATCCTATGGAGGCTTTGGTCAAGACAATGTTGGACATGATGGCACAACAAGAAGCGAATCGTTTGGCGGCCGAGGAAAGACATGCAGAGCGTGCGGCACAGAGTGAACGTCGCATGCAAGAGTTGGTCCGACATGTTCTCACCTCGAAGTCCGAGCCAGCCAAAGATTTCGGTGTTGGCGCAAGCCGAGATTCGGACTCCAACAACCCAGTCACAGAGAAGATCAAGTTCCGTAAGTATGATGGTAAGATGGATGCTACGGTTATTCATTCTTGGTTGCATCAATTTAATGCTTATTTTGCGACAACTAAGAAGACATGAGATAGCAAGGTTTTGACGGCAGCCACGTACCTTGCCGGTAATGCCATAAATTGGTACCACGCATGGCAAGAGGCACAGTTAGCCGCGCACCTAGAGGAAGCCAACGAATTCATGCCCCTTTCCTTCAATTAGGCTGATTTCCAAGACAAGCTCAAGACACGGTTTATGCCCCCACAATACCTAGCACGATTAAAGGACGATTGGCGCGGTCTCAAGCAAAATGGTATCCAAGTTATGTCTTTGTCTAATCGTGTTTTGCAGCTCGGCACTCAATTACGCAAATCGGATGCGGAGCGCAAGGAGGCATGATGTCGAGTATATCAAGTATGATGTCGAGGTGCTCGATCCAATCGATCTCAACAAGGCGGTAGTGATTGCTCTCGCACAGGAGATGAAGCACAACAAGGGAAAGCCTAAGGAAAACAAGACTTCGACAAGTACCTCTCAGAACCCTCAGAACAGTAAGAACCATAAGAATGGTAAGAATGGTAACTTTTCTAACCAATCTTCCAATAGTCTCTCAGAAACGAACTCTCAAAATGAACCTAAGGGTAAAGCTAACACAATTGCTAAAGCTAAGCTCACTCCATATGAAAAGGTAGCACAAGGAATTTTAGGAGGATACATCACATCGGACGAGCAAAGCACTTATTCTAAGGAAGGTCATTGTTTTCATTGTCACATTAAGGGTCACATAAAAAGAACACGTCCTAAGCTTGACTCTAATGAATCTAAAGAATCCACAGAACCCACTTCCTCTGTCATTGCAATAAATGACACCACGAGTGTGCCCCAAGTTTCTCATGACCCTCCCCTTGATGAGTCTCTCATTAAATGTTATGGTCACATGACGGGGCAGCCTTTTGTCATATTGTTTGACCCAAGCAGTATGCATGATGTGATCAATCTCTCTCTTCTTGAGAGAGCCCGCCTAGAGGTTAGTCAGAAATCTCCTCTCGAGGTCTCTGGCTTCGCTCCCGGTATGACTCTCTCATCACGAAGGAGTGCCTTGATGTGTTGTTTACAATTCAACAAGCTGCTTTCCGTAGAAAATATTTCATCTCTCCTCTTTCCGGATGTGATATGATTTTGGGCATTCAATGGTTTCGTGAGCATAACCCTCTCATTGATTGGGCGGAAAATACGTTCATTTTCAATGCCAAAAGTGACTCTCCCGTTGTCATTTGTGGAGAGCAAGTTATTCATTCTCCATCTCTCATTTCTAATGTGCAGGCGAAGGTTGAACGGATTCAGGAGAAGGAGACTCTCTCGGTCTCGTCTTCTCCAATGCATGATACACAGGATTTGCATGATTATAAGCATGATGATTTGAATGATAATGATGAACATGATCATTTGCATGGTCAAGATGTGATTTTTCACGAGCATGATAATTTGTATGACCATGATGTAAATGTGCACAAGAATGATGGGTTAGTTGATACTTTTTCTAGTGAAGCTAATCTCATTGCAGAATCGATCGATCACGAAGAACCGATCTTGGCTCTCGAGCCTAGGTCCAAAGAACGCTTACACGAAGTATTATGTGTTCGTATGATTCGTCAGTACGCATTGTTCGAGTGTTTCATTCGTGATCGTTTCCTGTATTTTAGTCAGCGTCGACAAGCTACAGCATGACCACGGTTCAGTTCAATCAAGTCAGTCTAGAATAGGAAGTGATCTGGCACTTTGGTGAGTCTGTTCGCAGACCGTGCATGACCAGTCACATAGAGTAGATGCATATCCTCCGATTGCACACAAAATGATCATCAGAATCCATCAAGGGAATTTTCCAATGCATTAAACCTATTTTCCCTATTTTTCACATTTTTCACTTATTATTTTAAGTGACTTTTGTTGGGAACTAGGTAGGCCAATTTTGCTAAGATAATATATAAGCAAACCAGAGTTAGCACTTTCTGGCAGAAGAGGCAACAGGAGCATTGCTCAACAGGCACCTTCTCAACCAAGACCAACCACAAGAACCCCTAGCGTTTCTAGCACCATACCACAACCTCGCGTTTTTCCACAAGGATTCTTGCGTTTTTTGACCCTAAAGCCCAACGTTTCCATTCCTTGGAGGCTGTCGATTTCTGCCCATTCAATCTGGCAATTTCAGCCAGCAAAGGGACAGGATAGCAGCGAGTTTCAGCAACCAATAGACAGCCTTATCTTGCATTTTTGAACCAGCCCATGAACCTGCATTTTCAACCAGCATAAATGGCATTTTTCAGCAATGCAGGCCAGCGTTTTTGCTAGCAGATCCAGCGGTTGGAACAGCCACAAGAACAGCGTTTTCAGCCATAGGAAGCAAAGTGTTTCCAGCCCTCAAGTTGGCAGATCATCCCCCGACTTGGTGCCACAGTTACCGGTTTAAAGAATTCAGTTTTCAGCATTAGACTCGTCCTCGTCGTCACCACCGTCGGCCTCAACATAGCCATTAGATTTGCATCAGCATCTTGTACCAGATTGTGCAATCACTAGTAGACCACTCTCGCCATTGAGAGTGGGGCCCTTGGAGGAGGGTTTCACGTCGTCTTTGGTGTCGTATTCTCTTCTCTCTCTATCTCTCAGTCTCATGCACCTTCATTCACAGTGTCCATTCACTTTGTTTGTGATCACTTGCACTCTCTCATTAAACAACGGAAGGCTCTCCCTTCCGAACGTTGAGCACAGTTTCGAGCACTCATCTTGAGCAAAGTTCAACATTCATTCCGCAGCACCTTTCATTGGTAACAGAGCTTTGGCAGTGTTCTATATCACTCAAGGAGAAAACCACAAGAACCACATAATTTTTTTGCTTGGTGCGGTCGCACGTAACCCAAGACTTCTTGGGCGTGTCGAAGAGTGACACCCCTTGTGCCTCTTTTCACTCATTGAGAGCAGACCGTGCACTTAGCGGCCGGCCAATCGACGTGAGGTGGGAAAAAGCAACCTTGGTGTGAGCGCAAGGCCGCGAAGGGATGCGCCCGCGGAAAAGAGCAGAACTCAGGTGAAGAGAAGATCCTTCTCTAACACAAATTGCAAGCAAAAGAAGAACCTCAAGACCCTCAAGAACTCAAGACCCCCACGAACCCAAGAACCCAAGACCCACAATAACCCAAGTTCCTCGTGAACTTAAGAACCGAGGATCACAGTGTATGGTCATCACCCGAAGCGGAATGGATACTTTGCATGGAGGTGGAGAGCATGGGAGTGGCGAAGAAGAGTTTTCCCCACCAGGAGGTATTTCCGACCCTCCCCCTTCCCCATCTACGCCACGGATTGTACCAAATCCTATGGAGGCTTTGGTCAAGACAATGCTGGACATGATGGCACAATAAGAAGTGAATCGTTTGGCGGCTGAGAAAAGACAGGCAGAGCGTGCGGCGCAGAGTGAACGACACATGCAAGAGTTGGTCCGACATGTTCTCACCTCAAAGTCTGAGCCAGCCAAAGATGTTGGTGTTTCATCAAGTGGCGCAGGCCGATATTCTGACTCCAACAACCCTGTCACAGAGAAGATCCAGTTCAGTAAGTATGATGGTAAGATGAATGCTACGGTTATTCATTCTTGGTTGCATCAATTTAATGCTTATTTTGCGACAACAAAGAAGACAAGAAATAGCAAGGTTTTGACGACAACTATGTACCTTGTTGGTGATGCCATAAATTGGTACCACGCGTGGCAAGAGGCATAGTTAGCCGCGCACCTAGAGGAAGCCGACGAATTCATGTCCCTTTCCTTCAATTGGGCTGATTTCCAAGACAAGCTCAAGGCGCGGTTTATGCCCCCACACTACCTAGCACGATTGAAGGACGATTGGCGCGGTCTCAAGCAAAATGGTAATGCCAGTTATGTCTTTCTCTAATCGTGTTTTGCAGCTCGACACTCGATTACGCAACTCGGATGCGGAGCGCAAGGAGGCATTCCTTTATGGATTGGACGAATATATCAAGTATGATGTCGAGGTGCTCGATCTAATCGATCTCAACAAGGCGGTAGCGATTGCTCTCACACAGGAGATGAAGCACAACAAGGGAAAGCCTAAGGAAAACAAAACTTCGACAAGTACCTCTCAAACCTCCCAGAACGGTAAGAACGGTAACGTTTTTAACCAATCTTCCAATAGTCTCTCAGAAAAGAACTCTCAAAATGAACATAAGGGTAAAGCTAACACAATTGCTAAAGCTAAGCTCACTCCAGATGAAAAGGTATCACAAGGAATTTTAGGAGGATACATCACGTCGGACGAGCAAAGCACTTATTCTAAGGAAGGTCGTTGTTTTCATTGTCACATTAAGGGTCACATCAAAAGAACACGTCATAAGCTTGACTCTAATGAATCTAAAGAATCCACAGAACCCACTTCCTCTGTCATTGCAATAAATGACACCACGAGTGTGCCCTAAGTTTCTCATGACCCTCCCATTGATGAGTCTCTCATTAAATGTTATGGTCACATGACGGGGCAGCATTGTTTGACCCAGGCAGTATGCATGATGTGATCAATCCCTCTCTTCTGGAGAGAGCCCACCTAGAGATAAGTCAAAAATCTCCTCTCGAGGTCTCTGGCTTCTCTCCCGGTATGGACTCTCTCATCACGAAGGAGTGCCTTGATGTGTTGTTTACAATTCAACAAGTTGCTTTCCGTAGAAAATTTTTCCTCTCTCCTCTTTCGGGATGTGATATGATTTTGGGTATTCGATGATTTCGTGAGCATAACCCTCTCATTGATTGGGCGGAAAATACGTTCACTTTCAATGCCAAAAGTGACTCTCCCATTGTCATTTGTGGAGAGCAAGTTGTTCATTCTCCATCTCTCATTTCTAATGTGCAGGCGAAGGTTGAACGGATTCAGGAGGAGGAGACTCTCTCGGTCTTGTCTTCTCCACTGCATGATACACAGGATTTGCATGATGATAAGCATGAGTATTTGAATGATAATGATGAGCATGATGATTTGCATGATCAAGATGTGATTTCTCACGAGCATGATGATTTGTATGACCATGATCTGATTGTTCACAAGAATGATGGGTTAGTTGATACTTTTTCTAGCGAAGCTAATCTCATTGCAGATTCGATCAATCACGAAGAAACGATCTTGGCTCTCGAGCCTAGGTCCAAAGAACCCTTACAGGAAGTATTATGTGTTCGTATGATTCGTTAGCACGTATTGTTCGAGTGTTTCATTCGTGATCGTTTCCTGTATTTTAGTCAGCGTCGACAAGCTACAGTATGACCAGGGTTCAGTTCAGTCATGTCAATCTAGAATAGGAAGTGATCAAGCACTTTTGTGAGTCTGTTCGCAGACTGTGCATGACCAGTCACGTAGAGTAGATGCATATCCTCCTATTGCACACAACATGATCATCAGAATCCATCGGGAGAATTTTCCAATGCATTGAACCTATTTTCCCTATTTTTAACATTTTTCACTTATTATTTTAAGTGACTTTTGTTGGGAACTAGGTAGGCCAATTTTGCTAAGATAATATATAAGCAAACCAAAGTTAGCACTTTCTGGCAGAAGAGGCAACAGGAGCATTGCTCAACAGGCACCTTCTCAACCAAGACCAACCACAAGAACCCCTAGCGTTTCCAGCACCATGCCACAGCCTGGCGTTTTTCCAGAAGGATTCCAGCGTTTTTTGACCCTAAAGCCCAGCGTTTCCATTCCTTGGAGCCTGGAGATTTCATCCAGCAAAGGGACAAGATAGCAACGATTTTCAGCAGCCTATAGACAGCCTTATCTTGCGTTTTGGAACCAGCCCATGAACCTGCGTTTTCAGCCAGCATACATGGCATTTTTCAGCAATGCAGGCCAACGTTTTTGCTAGCAGATCCAACGGTTGGAATAGCCATAAAAACAGCGTTTTCAGCCATAGGAAGCAAAGTGTTGTCAGCCCTCAAGTCGGTAGATCATCCCCCGACTTGGTGCCATAATTACTAGTTCGAAGCATTCAGCTTTCAGCATTAGACTCGTCCTCGTCGTCACCACCGTCAGCCTCGACATAGCCAGTAGATTTGCATCAACATCTTCTACTAGATTCTGCAATCAATAGTAGACCAGTCTCACCATTGAGAGTGAGGCCATTGGAGGAGGGTTTTATAACGTCTCTCGTGTCGTATTCTCTTCTCTCTGTTAAAGAATAAAGAAATACCGAAAGGGGCGCCTAATTTAGGGGCCAATCTGGTGTCGGTCTTCTCATCCAGGTGCAATCTGGCAGCCTGTATCCCTTTCCCCTCTCTTGTGTCATTATAGCACAGGTAGAATAGACGACTAATAATGGGTGAAAGCTAGATCAAGGTTTGAAGTAAAGTCTACCACCCTTTTTGAATCTAACAGACCGATTTCATGGTTCCATCGACGGGATTAAATCACTTTTTCCTCAAAAAGTGAGCCTTGGTCAGTTTGGGTTAAAGACACAGAGAGAGTTTGGGATGACCTTGAAAACACAGAGAATTTGAAAGTAGATCGAGTGGATTTACAGGTGAGAAAGGCTACGAGAGTCTTTCTTTGGATACAGGTGAGAAAGGCTACGAGTCTTTCTTTGGATTTACAGGTGAGAAAGGCTACGAGAGTCTTTCTTTGGATACAAGTGAGAAAGGCTACGAGTCTTTCTTTGGATACGGGATGGATGGCAACAAGGAAGAGGGTTACTCTTCAGAGGATAGACAAGCTATTCCAACTGCACATTGACGAGAGTTCAGGCCAAGCAGAGAAAGCTTTGCAGGTTGTTACTGCTATGACCATGTTCAAGCAATTGATGGAGAATCCAAGATTTATGGAGTTCATACAATCTTCATCAATAGCACATCAACTTCAAGGCAGTTTTGGCATGCCAGGAACAGTGTTTAGGGGTATGCAAGGCATGGTGCCCAACCCCATGTATGCAAACATTGGTTTGCACCCAGGATTTCAGGGCACACAAGGTCAGTTTGGGGTGTCACAAGGCAACTTGGGTATGGCTGGTTTTGCAATCCCATCAGTGAATATGACACCTGGACATCAACATGTTACTGGCCAGGGAGTACAGATGGCTCCCACAAGTGTACCCATTATGCAAACTCTCTCTTTTGACAATTTGGAGTCAATGGATAAGCTAAAACCATACAAAGAAGATGATCAGTGAGAGTCCATTGACACATTCAATGGCTTTGATGAGAGGACAAAGGTTTTCTCTTTCCTCGAACAGTTTGACAAAGCATTTGTTCGAAGGAGCATTTAAAGTCAGGAAAGCTGCCACTTTTCTGAAAAAAAATGCAAGTCAATGGTGCAAATACACTGTTGTTACAAGGACAGATTCCTTCCACTTTGAATGATTTCATACAGGTACCGAATTAGCTAAAGGCTAATTCAAAACAGGTACAGGATGATTTAACAAGATTTCTTGCGAGAAATCTCGTGTAAATCAAAGGGCAAGTAGTCCTATTGATGCAGAAGATCAAAGGCGGCGAATTGGTGCGATTGGCACGCAAAACAAAGCCCGAAAGAAGAAAATACAGCTTGCTGTATTTTTCTACAGATTTAGGGTTTTGACCCTATTTGATGCCTTTTTGTCCCAAGAGCTTCGGGGAAGCTAGAGGACAGTAATACAAGTGATCTGGAGCATTTTAGGAGCTAAAAACAGAGAATTCAGCGTGCTGAATTTCCAGGACAGGTTTGCAAAAGTGCTCTATTATGCGTGGATAATCACTTGGATATGTGGATTTTTGGTTGTGAAGGTTTCTACTACAGTTATGCTGTCAAAATTGGATCAAAAAGAGAATTCTCGGCCCAATAAAAGTGACAGCATAAGGGTAGATCACAGGTTAATCTCCAAAGATCAAGATGAAGAGCAGAGAAAGATTGTTTTCGATGCTCAGTATGCAAATCAGTGATTTTGCATAAAAACTGAAATTGCCTGAGAGTTGGAAGATTCACAATGCGTTTCACGTGAGTCTTATCAGACCCTATGTGGGTGATGTGCCAGAAGATATGCCAGCTGAAGATCAGCCGGAAGTCGAGGAACTTGACGAAATCTTGGTCCCGGAACAGATTTTGGCACATAAAGAAAGAAAAGAGAAGGCAAGGTTGCAAGGTGCTGTTTGGTAAAGTTCAAAAGCTATTCACCTCTGGATGTCAAGTGGATGGAAAAAAGTGAACTTGCAGAGTCACTAAAAGTATGGGAACTTAAAACCTTGGTTTGCAACCTACCTTGACCCCTTGAGATTCAGAGCTACATGGATTGTCAGTGTGACAATGGCTTCTAAAAGAAATGATGTATATGTTACTTACAATGAGCTCAAATGAAGTGCATGTTACATGAATGTTAGAGCTGTACAGATTGTTACTTTGGCAATTGCTCTTATAGAATGTCCAAAAGTTTGTTTAGTGCTATAGAAGTGAATATTTCTTGTCAGTTTGTCAAGGGTACAACAATTATTTCTATTGAAGAGTACATGTGTAACTGCATTCTTAAACTGTCGGTTTGGGTATGCTCGAAAGGTTACTGGATCCAACGTGTACTAAAAGACAGTGGCAAAATGTGACGCTTCCATTTTGTCATTGGAAAGTTATGGACTCAAAGCAATGGCACAGTGTGACGCTTCCACTATGTCATTGGGACAGGGTTCACACGCATGCAATACATGTGTCAACGAGGTGTTGACTGTGAGCATGTATGTGTCGTACATGTGTCGACACGGTGTCCGGACACCCGAGTGCTAACTTTAAGCATGTACGACATAGGTGCAAACGAGGACGTTTGAGATTTCAAGAGGGGGGTATGTCACCAACCAGTGGCAATTCCATTTTTGTTTATTTTCGCTTTCTTTGGGGAATTTATTTGTTTTACCTTTTGGAAACACCCCTCTGGAAATCTAATTGTCCTGCATTGCATAGCTAGTGTGGAACTGTTCAGAGAGAGTCCAGGCCTAAGGGCTAAAGAGCACTAAGGTTGGACAAGGACTATGGTTAGCCAAAGTGGGGTCATTGGCCAGCCAAAGCGGAATCCTTTGCTACATAGGCTACAATTGAGTTCTGGGTGTGGCTGCAGTGTACAAAGAGGGTCAGATGACCTAAAAGAATGTAATGGCAGAAACTGCTAAATTTTAGGGACTGCTATTTTTGGACGGCAAAATGTCTTCGCGTCATTACGTGCAGTTTGACATGGGGATCATTTTGTTACTCTGTGGCCAAGTCAACAGAGGCTGCAGGTGAGATATTTTTAGACCCGAGGGTCTAAAGCGGAAAAATGCACAAATGAGTGACACTTGGCACTCTGAGGCCAGTTTACTACTTAAAGAGAAGGCAAAAACGTGATTTTCAGCTGTGAGCTCGTTTTTGAGTGCTGTCAAAGGTGGGAGAGCTTCAATGGAGTGCTGGCTTACCCTCTATGTACAGTGAGGTGCAGGATGTCATGACCTGCACACCTCTCACTGCTCTTCTCTCCCCTATTCTTTATGGATATGCCCCTCTAGTGGGCTTTTCAATTGACCAATGTACAGTTGTGTGGGTTCATGCGCGATTGCCGAGGCAAGAGCCTCTTGCACAGGTACTGGATTAGCTAGCGGCTAATCCCTCGCAGGTACAGGTGATTCGGAGAGGTTTCACGTGCGAAATCTCGTCCGATTCAAAGGGCAAGTAGCCCTACAGGTGCGGGAGCTCGAGGACTTGCTACGGATGCGACCGGCACGCGAAACGGAGCCCGAAACAGTGAATTACAGCCTGCTGTGTATTTTTGCAGGTTTAGGGTTTTGGCCCTAAATGGACCCTAATACCCCCACGAGGTTCGGGGACGCGAGGGGACCGCTGTACAGGTGATCTGGCGCATTTTCGGGGCAGAAAACAGAGAATTCAGCGTGCTGCAGATTCTCACCAGGTTTTGCAAAGTGTCCGTATGCATCGGGAAAGTCATCCAATGCGTGGGAATATTGACTGTGAAGGGTCCTAGTACAGTTATGCTGCCGAAATCAGGCCAGAACAATTGAAATTCAGCCAAGATTATGCGGGGCAGCTTGTAGGGAACCACAGCTTTTATTCCCTCTGTTAAAGAATAAAGAAATACCGAAGATAATATACACGTCTTTGAAGGGGACCTCTGAGCTCGCTACTATTGCCCACCTGCGCACGCCTAGCTTCACTCCCCCCCCCCCCCCCCCCCCTCCTCAGCCTGCTGCCTCTCCCCCCTCCCCCACTGCCCCGCTGCCCACCCCCGTGCTGCCTGTCATCCTGCGCCGCCCCCTGCCTGCCCGCACTGCCTCCAGCCCGCCCGCTGCCGCCCTCTGCCTGCCCTCCGCCGCCCCCCCCCCACCCCACCCCACCCCACCCCGCCTCGATTTCTCCTCGTCATCTACTGCAGTTCGGCCTCCTCGGCATTGCTTCGTTTTTGGGGCAGTGTCTCCTGCGCCTGATTGCAACGTCCGTCCGTCAACCTCTTCTTACGACACAGCAGAAGACACAAATGGAGGCTCCAGCTTCGCCACAGAGGGACTCGCCAGAAGCCCCCTCGCCCGACCCCGCTGAGCCCACCATTCGACTTGCTCTATCGCCGACAGAGCAAGCGAGCCTAGCCGCTAAGGTAGAGCGTTTACAGGCGACTTCGGTCATCTGCAAAATTCTCGGCACCCGTCCTAGTAGAGGAGAGCTGCGAGACCTTCTCCAGGCCCGCCTTCTCGAGAGGTGGGCAAGGTCTTGGATGTCCAGATTCTCGAACGCGCGTACTACAAGATCGAGTTCGAGACCTCCGAGATGGCTTCCAAGGTCATAGCTATGAGTCCACTGGCCATCCGAGCATCACGCGTCCACTTTCGACAGTGGCGACATGGTTTTGACCCGACTTCGGATGTGCTAGTAGAGGAGGCAGACATCCACATCTCAATCTGCTTTCCGGGTTTACGGAGGGAGTACCTACCACTTCTTTCCAGGATTGGCTCCGCCATGGGGACTGTCCTGGAGACACCTCATACGGCAGCATCAGTAGCTGCCAAGGCGGCTGGCATCCCCTCAGTTCGAATTTTGGTCAGAGATACCCACACGCTCCCGAAGGTCATCCTTTTGCCTCGGGTGAGTGGGGGTTGGTTTAGACAGAGTGTGGAGTACTCGGGCCTCCTAAACCAGTGCTTCATTTGCAAACAGATGGGCCACCTAGCGAAGGCCTGTCCATGGAGGAGGCCACGACCTGCATCTCAGCCTCAGCCCCAGCCTGCCAAGGCTGGGCCGCAGCCACAGCAAGCGGCACAGCGCACAGATTCAGAGCCACCCTCCGAGCCTAGGGCTCCAGCGGAGGAGGGGTGGCAGCAAGGCCATGGCCGTCGACGCCAGGGGCCACAGCGACAACCTGGCACTCAGAGTGGCCCTCAGGTGCCTACTCAGCAGCAGTGGGTTCCCACGGGGAACTCCTTTGGTCCTCTTGAGCAGGAGGAGCCCCCTACGCCAGCCTCCACCTCCGCTTCACCCTCGCTAGCCGCCCCCCCTTCAGAGTTCCCCTCCTCCTCCTCATCCTCCCCCCCGCCCTCTGCTCCCGTCCACTCCCCACCTCGCCCCTCTACCTCTATCGCCCCACCCCGCTCCTCTTCCCCTCCCCCCCCCCCCCCCCCCCAGCTCCTTCTCCCCCCTCCTGCTCCAGTTCCACAGTCGACTCAAGAGACTGGTCCCTCGCCGACGGCTAGGAGATCTCTTGGCTGCGCCTTTGCCACGAGTCGCCTAGCGAGAGAGGGTCAGTCCTTCTTGCGGCCTCCTCTGCAGATTCAGACATCTTCCCTTGCAGCTATCCCTCGTGGTCTGACGAGCATTGACCTCCGACGCCGCTGGGATTTCTTCGACTACGGGTTCACTCGCTTTCTCGGCGATTCCGCAGCAGACCATGAGGCAGCCTGCTTCAGGGTCGATGCTTTGTTCCTCGCCGCTAGGGGGACAGAGGCCTTGGACTCAGCAGTTGGTTTCTCCTTCCCCCTCTGTGGTAGGGCCGAGACACAGTGGTCCCTCGACTCAGTGGTGGGATGGTTGCATACACAGGTTCTCGAGTTCTCTCACCACATGGGAGAACTTGGAGTTACAGATTTGCTGCAGACTTTGTGGCCACTGGCCAAGTTTGCGGTGACACCCCCAGACTCAGCAGGATGTAGGCACATTGTGGTGTACTTTTTTGTTGATACGCAGTGTTTGCCTTGCTATGTATACATTCATGAGGACTCCTGGACAGAGGAGGTTGCTTTACGCAGGGCTCGCTCTGCTTGGGCTTGGGCTAGGCACTCACTGCAGTCTCGCCTATCTAGAGGACGCTCGGATACGGATTACTCCCCATCCAAGCCTGCCTCGAAGATAGCCCGTCTTCCTGCTGCGGCAGCATCTGTTCTCTCTCGCTCCCCATGAGGATCGTCTCGTGGAACGTGCAGGGACTAGGTGGGCCCCAGTTTCAGCGACAGCGGGGCCCATTGCGTCAAGAGCTTCAGCGTTGCCTTGTGGGAGGAGAGATTGATCTCCTTATGCTTCAAGAGCACCATCTGTCTGAGAGCCGCATTCGGCGATGTGGTCAGATTTTGCGTGGACGATATGATACCTTTTGGTCAGCTGCTTTTGGACCTGGAGGCATCCAGGGTGGGATATGTATGACTATTGCGGATTCATTGCAGCAGGCCATTGTGGGCAGAGGGATTATTGTGCCAGGCAGGGCTCAGTGGATTACTATGCAGGTTCAGGGTGGCCTTGTGGGCTTCCTGAACATCTATGCGCCCAATGTGGCGAGTGCTCGTGCAGAGTTTTGGTCACAGATTGTTGAGTCTTTGCCACAGGCTGACCATTGGTGTGTAGGAGGGGACTTCAACATGTTGGAGGACCCTTCTGACAGGATTGGAGGCAGCCATGCTACTGTGCATGGAGTCAAGTTAGCAGCTTGGGAGAGGTTGTGTATGACTTTGAGGGTCTCGAATACATGGCAGCACTCTGGCTTTGTGAGGGCTCCAGCCAGTCTTGCCTTCTCTAGATCGGACCGCAGAGTGGGAGGAGTGAATCTATCGCGGATAGATTGCTTCTACACTAGTGACCACTTCAGTGACTTGGGGAGATCAGTGGGCATCCTGGCAGGGACATCCTTCTCGGACCATGCACCAGTGATCCTCACAGTGGCAGACAGGCAGAGGAGTGGGAGCACGATGCTTCGCATCCCAAAGCGGGTCTTGTTGGACTCAGCACTCAAAGAGAGCGTAGAGGCTCTCTGGACAGAGGGCATGGACAGCCAGGCTCTACCTGCAGACAGAGTGGCCTTAGGCCTAGCTCAGCTTAGCCACTTTTTTCACCAGAAGTCTCTGGCTCGCCGGGCTGCAACGAGAGAGGAGGAGCAGCGTCTCAGACGAGGCATTGCTTCACTACAGAGGATGCAGGAGCAGCATCTAGACAATCCATGGTTGGAGGAGCAGTTACAGCACACTCGACAGGAGCTTGCTTGCACGAGGAGAGGCGTCATGAGTTTGCCTTTCACCAACAGGCATCTCAGTGGACTCAGGTGGGTGACAGAGTGACAGGTGCTTTTTTTGAGACAGTGGGACCTCGGCACTCGCATGCCAAGGTCAATCAGTTGAGGAGACCCGATGGGTCAGTTGTTTGTGAGCCCAAGGATATGCGTGCAATTGCTACTGACTTTTACCGTGAGTTACTGTCGGCTGAGCCCCAGTCAGAGCGGCAGGATGCATGCAAGGAGCAGGTTTGGGCACAGATGCCTTGTCTTGTGACTGAGGAGATGCGCCAGAGGCTAGAGATGCCTCTTCAGCTTGAGGAGCTGCACACGGCTCTTAGGGCCCTCCCTCGTGGTAGCTGTCCAGGTGAGGATGGACTGACTTCCAGCTTCTTCTTGGAGTACTGGGACCTGCTTGGCCCAGATCTTTGTAGTGCCTTTCAGTACATTCTGCACACAGAAGTGATGCCGGATAGCATGAGTGAGGGCTTGATTTACCTCATTCCAAAGGAGGGTGGCTCCTTGGATGAGATTCGACAGTGGCGCCCCATCACCATCCTCAACTCAGCCTACAAAATTCTTGCCAAGGCTCTGAGTTTGAGGATTCAGCCACTTTTGGAGAGCCTTATACATGGGACTCAGACACGTTTTGTCAAGGAACGCAGTATCCTTGACAACATCTTCACTTTCTGGGAGGCTTCTGTTGGGGTTAAGGCCTATGTGCCTTGACCGGTCGCCCAGGTCATGGGCGCCCGCCCACTGTTACCCTATACTTATAGTAAGTATACTGTATAGGGGGAGCTGCCACTTCACAGTCTCCCCACCCACATCGTGTGTGTGTGTCCTCTCTCTCTCACTCTCCGTCTGTGGTGCTCCCTGATCCCCTTCAATTGGTATCAGAGCTATGGTGACCGCGAAGAGCACGACGGCTTTGAGAGCTTCGAGGCGATAGCTCGCTCGTTCTCGACGGTGGAGTTTGATCGCAGAGTTTCACGGAGAGCGATTTTCGCTTGAGGAGCATTGTCTTTGGAGCTTAGGAGCTTGGTGTAGTCAAGCTTGGTCGAGGAGGCGGTTGCGGCTTCCTTGGTGAGAGGAGCTTTTGAGCTCAGTGGAGCTCGTTAGAGAAGTGCTCGGCGGAGGAGAGCTTGACATTCGAGTGCTTGGATGCTGTTGTGACAGAGCTCTTGCGTTGGAGCTTGCATTGAGAGGACATTGCATCACGCAGAGTGGAGCAGGAGCAGGTTCAAGACTGTGTGCAGCTCGTTTTTGCCATTTTCGGGCTCTAAAACGCAGTTTTTTGCGTAGCTCCGTCATACAGAGTCAGATCTACATGATCCAGGAGTCTAGGTCAGGGTTTTGGCACGCTCCGGAAGCGATGGTGATGTCTATTTGCTGAAATTGTGCTTTGAATTACAGCAGGTACAGCAGCAGGTTTATTTGTGCACTTTCGGGTCCCAAAAACACTGTTTTTGGTATATCTCACACACACGGAGTATTTTCTGCAGCAACCAGCAAATTCATAGGTGTACACAGGTTTTTGGATATGCATTTGTCCAGAGAGCCACTCATGCGAGAGTGAGCTATGTTGCCATGGTCTTGGCGGTTTATGTATGCCATATATGGATTTGTGTATTTGTTTATGGCTGAGATTATTTGAGTGGTACTCCGGCAAGAGCGGGTATGCTCATATGTATGACTTTGTGAGGTGATTCCGGTCGAGTTTATTCCCGGATTGGCCATCGTGGCATATATTATTGTCTCTTTGAGGTTTGCTGTTGAGATTTTGCTCCAATTACAAAGGAGACTCTGCCAAAATTTTGTCAGATATTTATGCGCGATTAAGTCATATTGACTTGTGATTTTGTGCAAGGTTTTGCACGGTTATTGGTGCAACTTTGCATCAGGTTTTGAGCCATATTTGCAAACTTTTGTTGATGCGATTCGAGCCAGTTTAGGGCTGACTTGTATTGACATTGTGGGAGCTCTATTTTGGAGTGTGTCTCACAGGTTTTACATTGTGTTTCTGGCCATATTGGTAGACAGTTTTCAGGTGTTGTTGGTGAGGTGGTTTTGCTTTCTAGTTTGCTACATTGTGCTCATGGCAGAGACAGGTGATCGATCAGATTGTGACCTCTCACAAATGCGCATGTTTGATGGGTAAGACTTTGCAACATGGAGAGAGTGTATGCTTGATGCATTGACACAGCGAGGGTTGCATCGACCATTGAGTGGTGATGCAGGTAGACCTTCAAACATGTCTGACGATCAGTGGCAGGAGCTAGAGAAGATGGCACTATCTACGCTCTCTTTGCACCTTGCGGAATCTGTATATGCTCTTGTTATGTATGAGACTACTTCAAGAGCACTTTGGCGTAGATTACATGATATGTATGATAGATCTGAGTCATCACGGACTCGTGTGAGACATGTACATTCACGAGCACGCCGACAGGTGACATGTTGGTATTGTGGTCATTCTGGACACGTTAGACGGCGCTGTTTTCGTCGTATGCGACATCGTAGGAGACATGGCAATCTCAGAGATGTATGTAGTGATGCCATGGACTCAGTTGCTTTGACAGTTGAGGCACATGTAGTGTCGGAGTATACTAGTGACGGGGATGTCACTTTTACCTCGAGCTATGCACGAGATGCTATACATGTGGATAGTGCACTCCCTTCGCAGTGGTTGCTAGACGCAGATGCTATGTTTCATGTCACGCCGCATCGTGCATGGTTTTGTAGCTATTCTAGCGGGATGCTTGGCAGTGTACGTTTGACCGATGGATCGGTGCATGCGATAGCAGGTGCAGGAGATGTGAGACTGTCATTACCAAGTGGTGCATCTTACTTGTTACGACATGTGCGCTATGTACCAAATTTGACAGTGAGTTTGATCTCGATTGGTCAGCTTAGAGATTGTGGATGTCAGATTTCGCTACGAGAGCGAGATTTTGTGATGCATTTGGGTTCGCTAGTGATTGCGAGAGGTACCAGGAGTGGTACAGGTTACCCATTGCATGTGGATCACGGGAGAGACGGTGTTGTCTCTGTGATCATGCAGCCAGGTAGAGAGCGAGAGAGCAGGCGAGTCTCTTTTGCTTGTGGGTTGCAGGATGCTTTGCATGGAGTGCAGAGTAGTGAGCTCGTTGTGCACACAGTTGGGGCACGACTTGAGCAGTCACACAGAGAGGTGACAGAGTCAGACATGCATGCTTTGCTAGTGACTGAGCAAAGCAAAGAGTCAGTTGTGCGAGATACTTCTATGCAGGATAGACAGGTAGAGCGATCTTGCTCTAGTGAGTCACGACAAGAGGACGTTGTGCAAGAGTCTATGCATACGGAGTTAGAGCATGAGAGCTCTAGTGAGTCACAGCAGATTGAGTGGTCATGTTTGCATTGGATGATTGTAGAAGAGACTGAGATGTCAGCGATTATGCAGTCATTCCTTTCTATGCTCGACAGTGAGCATGGAGATATAGTTGTGCAGGATATGTCTTCCAGCAGACACCTAGAGCAGCTGGTTTGCTCTGCGGTTGCACGATAGGTTGATGCGTCTTTTGAGGATAGTCAGGAGATGCATGTGGTTGACGCGCCTTGTCAGTCACAGATGCCTATTGTCAGGGATATATATGTTGATGCATGCTCCGTAGAGCTAGCAAGGCCCGCTAGCATTGCATCGGCATTCGGTGGTCTCATGTATGAGATGCTGATCTTGAGACCAGATATCATAGCTGCAATGGGAGCATTTGCAGTTGGGGTTGTCAGTCGTTTGTTGACTGATGATGGCATAGTGCACGAGGGAGATATGCAAGTATTGCGTACATACTTGCAGTACGTGTGCGGTACGTCTGGTGGTGTATGGACTTACACGGGAGCAGGACAGCCGGATGCACACGATCACAGCCAGCCAGTGGGCATCGGTTGAGAGCGGTTTTCTCTCGCCTTTTGTAGTCTTTAGACTAGGTTCTCTTGCTTAAAGGCACAGTCGCCTTTAAGTGGGAGATTGTTGGGGTATAGGCGTCTGTGCCTTGCCCGGCCGCCCAGAGTCTGGGCGCCCACTGACTTGTATACCTTATACATAGCATAAGTGTATAGGGGGCTGCTCACTCTTTTGAGTCTCCCCACCCACATTGTGTGTCGTGTCTCCTGATCAGTCGTTCGATGACTGATCTCGGCATAGAGCATAGGGGAGGTTTGCAGGTATTGGACCGATACTTGCAGGAGTGCATGAGCTCTTGTAGACTCTTTGCAGAGCTTGGAGCTAGCTCTGTGTGGCTTTCGCAGCGGGATGTTTGTCTATCAGTAGAGCCGGATGCACTAGCTCATCGAGAGTCAGTGGGCATAGGTTGAGAGAATCTCTCACCTTCTATTAGTTGTACACTAGTAGATCTTGCTTAAAGACACATTGGCCTTTAAGTGGGAGGTTGTTGGGGTTAAGGCCTATGTGCCTTGACCGGTCGCCGAGGTCATGGGCGCCCGCCCACTGTTACCCTATACTTATAGTGAGTATACTGTATAGGGGGAGCTGCCACTTCACAGTCTCCCCACCCACATCGTGTGTGTGTCTCCTCTCTCTCTCACTCTCCGTCTGTGGTACTCCCCGATCCCCTTCAGCTTCTGCCCTAGCACGGCTCCGTGGGGAGGACCTTGTGATTCTTCTTCTCGATTTTGAGAAGGCATACGAGAGAGTTGACTGGGAATTTCTAGAGGGCACTCTACGCAAGATGGGCTTCTCAGATGCTTGGATCAGAGGGGTGTCAGCTTTGTACAGACAGACTCACAATCAGGTGCTTTTGGTAGGAGGTAGAGGTGAGCGCTTCATGCTCACACGATCGGTCAGACAGGGTTGTCCTCTTGCCCCCTTTCTCTTTCTGTTCTATGCGGAGGCGATGAGCAGATTTTTGGTGTCACAGCAGGTTGGTCTGAGGGGCTTAGCACTCCCTATTCGGCGAGATGAGCTTCTGGACGCTGAGTTTGCCGACGACTCAGCCTTGTACTTAGAGGGCCAGGAGGCCAATCTACACAGATGTGAGCAGGCTTTGGAGACCTTCTGTTGTGCATCGGGCGCACTGATCAACTGGAGAAAGACAGTGGCTTTCTCGGTTGGCAGTGCTCCTGTGCCGGATTGGATGCCAGGGGAGGGTTTCAGGTGGATTCCCCCAGGGACTGCAGTTCGGTACTTGGGTTGTCAGGTTGGTTTGGACTTGTCCCCCGAGCAGCAGATTGCTCCTCTTCTCCTATCCATCAGGAGAAAGCTGTTACATTGGAGCTCAGCACAACTTTCACTGGCTGGTAGAGTAGTAGTTGCCAACCAGGTGTTGTTGGCGACTATGTGGTACATCACTTCTTGCTGGATATTCTCGAGTTCTTGTATCAGCCAGGTAGAGAGGCTGATCAGGAACTTCCTTCGGTCAGGTCGTGACACTCAGATTGCCCGAGCCAAGGTGGCTTGGTCGGTCATCACACTTCCTTGTTCTCGGGGAGGGCTTGGGATCATTGATCCAGCACAGCAGAGTAGAGCCCTTCCTGGGAAGTTCGTAGTCAGAGGACTTCTTCCAGGCGAGGAGCCCTGGAAGGAGTTCTTGCTGCAGAGGCTTCGTGCCAAGGTGCCTCAGTCAGGAGGCCCTTGGCAACCTTCGACCAGATGGATCTTTACAGAGTTGCGCCGAGTTGGTTTGAGCAAGAGATCGGAGGACCGCTTCGCTGTGAGTTTGCTTCGATCTTGGGAGCTCTTACGGCGTGGCCTAGAGCAGAGACAGCCGACATGCACGGAGGAGCACCTACGGCAGCCCCTCGTCTGGAACCCCATGGTTAGCACTCAGAGAGGCCACTTGGTTGGGAGTCGGCTTCATGTTTCTTGGGGTCCCATGGCAGCAGGTCCAGCGCGCTCTCTAGGTGACTGGCTAGAGTTCACAGGTTTGTCAGAGGAGGTGCAAGGTTTCCAGCTACAGGGCATGAGAGGGGTGCAGAGCATGTGTCAGGACATCTCAGAGTCAGTTCCAGCTGAGTGGCTCACGCCTCTCGAGCCAGTAGCACCCCGGTGGATGGGAGCCTTCACAAGAGTGGAGGTTCTCATTTCAGTCAGGGCCTTCTCAGAGATTGTCCCAGCCCTGTTCTTCGAGCTTCAGGGTGGGGGACGATTACAGCGAGTTGCAGTAGAGGCCCCGCAGGTAGCAGAGTGCTGTTTCCAGAGGATCCGAGTTGTGGGCATCTGTGGGAGGTCTTGCGTCATAGACCCTGACCCAGCAGCTCTTGAGACTGGACACAGGAGGCTATGGGCTTGGGAGTGTTGTCCACTCGCACGAGTACAGTGGGATCCTGGTGAGTGGCTATGGAGGGACCCCTTCTCTTCTGCAGACCGCCCAGGAGTCCCCTTCTTTCAGTACACTGTTCGGCTTGGACGTCATATACTTGCAGCACATAGAGAGGCCCGCCCCGCTGCAGCACATCATTGGCAAGAGGAGGGCCTCACAGTCGAGTTCTTGGCAGCCTTTTGGCAAAGGCTGTGGGACTCCAGACAGGCGAGGCACGTCACTTTGTTTCAGTGGCTGGTTGCACACAGAGCCACAGCAGTAGGGAGTTGGCTTGTGCATAGTGGTCTCTCGGCCGCATGTGCAGCCTATGACCAGTTGGTGGAGAGTCAGCGTCATTGTCTTTGGGACTGTCCCTCGGCCCAGCAGGTGTGGCTACGAGTTCTTCGGCTGATGCCTGCTCTCTCCACGGCTTGACAGTACACTTGGGGGGCAGTGGCCTGGTCCACCCTCACGGGCCCGGCACTTTAGTTTGAGCTATCTTCCACCAGCAGGATGATAGTGATGCAGGGGGGGCGACCTACACTCCAGCCTGCTACAGAGCTTACTCCACAGGAGTGGTGCAGTGAGAGAGAGGAGTGTTGGGAGCTCATCAGTGGCCTGACACTTTGGTTCATCTGGCGGGCCCGCTGTTTCCGCATCTTTGAGACTCGCCCTGTGCCACCAGCAAAGACTGTTCGTGACTTTTGGCTAGAGCTGATCCATACTCTCAGAGGAGAGCTCGAGGGACTACAGGGTAGCTCCGACCGCATGCGAGAGCGCCGCGAGACTTTCCTTCGACTTTGGCGCCCTGGGCCTTTCTACACCATAGTCCAGGGGGTGCTCAGATGGCACTATTGTCCACCTGTGTGGCTCTTCCCTCCTCCCATCTCTTGATTTAGCCTCATTGTATATATGTTGTTTTGTCATTGGGAGAGTCTCCCCATCATGCTTGTTGTAGCCCTCTCTTGCAGAGGTGGATGTAGCAGAGTTACCGGGGAACGCCCCCTAGCCCCCGTTCCGGCGTTCCGGGGGGCAGTTCCCTTCCCGAACGTTCCGAAACGTCCCGGAACGTCTGACGTTCCAGGTGGCCAGTGCAAACCGGAATGGCCGTTCTGGAACGTTCCGGAATGCCCCCGGAATGTTCTGGAATGCCCCTGGAACGGCCAACGGCTACAAACAAATTCGGCAAAAATTGGAAAAATTGAAGTAAATGTTTGGGCTTCTTTTTGAAGTGTGCAAGGCCTCAAGGACTCATAAAATGCACCCCCCTCCCCCTTTCTCTCCACAAGCTAATCCTCAAGGGTCAAGCTCTCTCCCTCTCACACTCTCAAGATCTCTCCCTCTCAAGACTCACTCTCTCAAGGCTCAAGGCTTCAAGCCTTCAAGCTCTCTTCCTCTCCCTCCCACTCTCTCAAATCTCTCCCTCTCCCTCTCACTCTCTCGAGTCTCTCCATCTCACTCTCTCAAGCTCTCTCTCTCTCTCATCTTCATCTAGTCATAGCAAGGTTGAATGTTCTTCAAAACGAGTTTTTTGTGAGTATTAGAGTCAAAGCACTCTAATACTCCTTGTATTTAAACACAAGGAGCTAAAAAATGCACTATTTGGGTGTTTTTTAACCTCCCGTTCCGCGCCGTTCCCGTTCCGGACCCCTAGCCGTTCCCCCGTTCTGCGGGGATCCCGTCGCCGTTCCCGTTCCGCGTTCCGGGTAACTATGGGATGTAGCCCTATGGGCAGTTTTCATTAACTAATAGAAGGATCTTTTTCTCGAAAAAAAAAAAGGAAATACCGAAAGGGGCGCCTAATTTAGGGGCCAATCTGGTGTCGGTCTTCTCATACAGGTGCAATCTAGCAGCCTGTATCCCTTTCCCCTCTCTTGTGTCATTATAGCACAGGTAGAATAGACTACTAATAATGGGTGAAAGCTAAATCAAGGTTTGAAGTAAAGTCTACCGCCCTTTTTGAATCTAACATGCCGGTTTCATCTGGTGTCGTATTCTCTTCTCTCTCTATCTCTCAGTCTCATTCACCTTCATTCACAGTGTCCATTCACTTTATTTGTGATCACTTGCACTCTCTCATTAAAGCACAGAAGGCTCTCCCTTCTGAACCTTGAGTACAGTTCGGAGCACTCATCTTGAGCAAAGTTCAACATTCATTCCGCTGCACCTTACATAGTGTGTCAATTCGAGATAAAGCTTCGAGCTTGGAATTCATAGGGGGTAAAACAATTTGTGGATTGTATCCCTTGATCCTGTTTGTCACGGGGACCGGCACCACGTGCCAACGGAAAAGAACAGACTGAACAAATTTAAGCACTTCAAATAACAACTGAACTGAAAGAGATGCACGAGACGAGACAGGGAGTGACAAAGTTCCACCCCGAGAGAGCACTGGCCCCAAACCTTGGCGCCCCTTTCGGTATTTCTTTATATTGCTTGAACTCAGTACAATCCGATACTCGCGCTTTGCACCTTCACCCAGAATGAGTGCTTGGCTCATATTAGAGGCCCTTGGCCTATGAAAAGTAGTTACACGAAAAGCTTCAAACTCAAAAGCATCTGGCCCCAAAAGCTGGCGTAAAAAACTGTCAGCGCAAACTACGGAATTTTGTACAGGTGCCACGTGCCATTGTTAGCAAGTTTCGCGGGACCGTTCGTACAATCTGCCACGTGAACGATTCTGGAGCTCTTTTCTACCCGCCTCTTCATTCAAGAAGATCTCGTTCAGAGAACAGATTGAGCGGTTTACCTTGGGTCTACCTACAGAGATCCGAGATCACTGCTTGGAACAGAAGTCAGCTTCTATTCAGGAGTTGATGAGTCATGCGAAGCGGGGCTTTGCCATTCACTCTGGCAGTCTGACCTACCCCACAGATGAGGCCATGACACAACGAGCCGAACAGACTTGTGGGAATGAAAGTAGAAAGAAAAAGAGCAACCCAGAGAAAAAGGATGCACGACCCAAGCTTACTCCTCAGGAAAGAGCTCGCTTCATCAGAGAGGGGAAGTACTTCGGATGCGGGGAACATGGACATATCTCCGCGAAGTGCCCTAAAAAGGCACAAAAGAACAGAATGATAAAGACGACGACAGGCCTGAGAGTTCGAGAGCAGCTGAGGAACGTGGCAGAAAAGGCAGATAGAAAAGCAAAACTGGTACCACATGGCGTGGGACCTGCACCGAATCTAATGAATGAAAGTACAAACTTTGCTGCTTTTGGGACAAAGTGAAGGATCAGGAAGCTCTTTTGAAGGAGCCAAGGCCAACTTCTTTTCACTTGGAATTGGCGGCTTGATTTGGAATTACGCCCGACAGACTGACGCCACAGGCGGAGGTAGTTCGACTGGCACCCGGATGGGATTTGCCATTACACCGAGCATTGGCAAACTTCGTTTGCAATGACAGGGGTGTTCAGGGCACGCGAGTGACGTTCTACTCAGAATCCCTGGGTACCACAAGAACTACGCCGTGGTTGACTACCGGGCCGAGAAAGTGACTTTGATAAATGAAGGGCTTCGAGATTGTACTTGATGAACTTCAATTTCTTACTCATTCTTTTGGGAGAGAACTGAACGATGGATAAAGGTTGAATATGTTTTGACCTGATCAAAAGAACGCCAAGATTTTTCTCCACACTCATGCCGATTGCTTTTCAGAGGGGCTTGAAGATCAATGATCAAACCATTGATCTAATATCTGGAAGCACGCCACCGAATCGGCCACCTTACCGTGTGAGCCGAGTACAAAATGAAAAGATTATGAACCCAGTGAAAGACCTCTTGGAAAAGGGTCTTGTCCAGCCTAGTACTTCACCGTATTGCTCTCCAGTGTTGTCGGTTTTGAAGAAAGACCGATCTTGGAAAATGTGCATCGATTATAGCACTCTCAACGAAATCACCATCAAGAACAGATTTCCGATTCCTAGGATCGATGATATACTCAACAGGTTACAGGGATCCTCGTGCTTTAGCAGGATTGACTTGAAGAGTGGATATCATCAGATTAGGATAGCGCCAGGAGATGTCTACAAGACAGCTTTTCGGACGACTTTTGGGTTATTTGAGTTTTTGGTAAGCCTTTTGGCTTAACCAATGCTCCTGCGACATTTAACCGGATGATGGACAGGATTTTTCGAGAGTACAGACTATTTGTTGGCACTTTCTTTGACGACATCATTGTTTTCTCCAAGAATGAGGCAGAACACAGAGATCATCTGCTTCAAGTCTTTCAGGCATTACGAGATCACACGTTAGTGATTAATGCAAAGAAAAGTGAATTTTTCCTACCAGAGATACACTTTTTGGGACACATTGTGTCAGCAGCAGGAGTGCAAATGGACCCGGCCAAGATAGAGACTATCCGTGATTGGCCCGATTTGAGGAATGTCCATGAAGTTAGAAGCTTCTTGGGACTGTGTTCGTACTGCAGGCGGTTCATACGAAAGTTTGCAGAGGTTGCTTCCCCTTTGCATACCTTGACACAGAAAGGAGTACCTTTTTCGTGGGGACCCACACAGGTGACTGCCTTTCGGACATTGAAAGAGAAATTGACTATGGGACCTATTTTGACTTTGCCGGACTTGTAGAAGTCATTTGAAGTATATTTTGATGCTTGTGGTCGTAGTCTGAGTGCGGTCTTGATGCAAGAAGGCCATGTCATAGCTTACGAGAGCCGTTTGTTCTCTAGGCCGGAGATGACAGCACAGATTTATGAGAAAGAGCTTTTGGCGGTTATCCATGCTCTTACTCAGTGGCGGCATTACCTACTCGGAGTGGATTTTACTGTCTTTACAGACCATCAGAGTTTGCGCTACTTCTTGTCACAGAAGCAGCTTTCGGAAAAGCAGATGCGGTGGGCGAACATCTTGTCACAGTTCCACTTCCAGATTGTCCATGTGCAGGGACAGAAGAATGTGGTGGCAGATGCTTTGTCTTGGAAACCGTTGGTTCTGGCTATTTCCGCGATACATCATAGGAGCTTCGAGGATATGGTCGATCAGTACGTCACAGATATAGATTTTGCAGATATTTTCACACGGATACGGGATGGGGAGACAGTAGCGGGATACTCCCTTCGAGAAGGCTACTTGATGAAAAAGACTATGTTGTGCGTTACACAGCCGTTGAGGAAAAAGGTTATGTGACTGAATGCCACTGTCCACCTTTTATGGGTCACCGCGGCATTGCTACCACCATGAAAGGGGTAGAGACATACTTCTATTGGCCGTGACTCAAAAAGGACGTGGAAGAGTTGTGCGCAATATGCCAGAAGGTCAAGTTTGACAGGCATAAGGCACAGGGATTGTTACACCCTTTACCCATACCCACCCGCCCCTGGGAAAGTATTGAAATGGATTTCATTTTTGATCTCCCGATTACACAGAATGATCACGATGATTTTCCGATTACATGGCACGTCTGAGATGATTGTCTCAGACAGAGACTCCAGATTTATGAGTTTGTTTTGGAAGGCAATTTGGGAGAACATTGGCACGCGGTTGCAGTTCTCGTCATCGTTCCACTTGCAGACTGACGGGCAATCTGAGATTGCCAACTCAATGATTTTAGATTTATTGAAGTCTTGTATCTCGGATCAGAAGACTCAATGGGAAAAGAACCTATCTTTGGTGGAATTTGCCTACAGTAACACGATACACTCTTCGACGGGAAGACGCCATGTGAGATTGTTGAAAGTGTTGCGAAGGTTCCATCCTTCCTGAGCACGAAAGATTAGATATTGGAAGCGGATGAATATTCGCGAGATTTGAATACGGCTTTTGCCAAGGTTCGCGAGACTTTGCAGAAGTCTCAAGAACGACAGAAAAAGGCAGCGGATCGCCATCATCGCGACTTGAAACTGAAGGAGGATGATTGGGTACTCTTACTTTTGAGAAGGCACGCCTAAGAAAGAAAAAGGGAAAGGAGAGGCTTTTTCCAAAGCTTAGTATGTGATACTACGGACCTTTCCAGATTACTGAAAAGATAAGGGATGTCTCCTTCCGATTGAAACTGCCAGATACTTGGAGGATTCACAATGCATTGCATGTGAGTCTCTTGAACCCTGTTAAGGGTGATGTGCCTGATGATGGGGAGCCTGATGAGCAACCCGCAGTGAAAGAAAACCAGGAGACCCTTGTTCTTGAACAGATGTTGGCACATACGGATACGAAGAAAGGTAAAGTCCGAAGGCGGTTCTTGGTTAAGGTTCTTGGTTAAATTCAAGAACTTTCCTGCATTTGATGCGAAGTGGATGGAGGAGGAGGACCTAGCAGATACTCCTCGGATTGTGAAACTTTACCTCGATGTTTTGGTTTAGCATAGTCTACTCCAAACGGAACCCAGAATTCAGCTTGGCCGGAGATCTGGTGCAGTGGGATGCACAAGAGGGGAGTCACTCCGCTCCCTTGTCAACAGATGCCTTGATTTTGATACTAAAGTCACTGATGTCTCTTTGAGCTTCAGGGATACTGAGAGCTAACAGTATTCTGCTGGATGACTTTATGAAATGGAATTCCTGATTATGATACTGATTTGTTCTTGACTTCTTGTGAGTGCAGGAACTGATAAGCCGAAATGACTGCAGCATTTTGGTCTAATTGATCTCGAATAGACATGGTTGCAATAGGGGTTAGTCAATTGGACATCGATGAGGTCTCGATTGGACCTAGATGTGATTGCTAACTACATTGCCGATAAATCATGGTCTAAGATCCGAATGAATGTTGAATGTCATGTGATGTCCTGTGATGTCTGGTGATGTGACTGTCGATTTTGTATATGTGCTAGATGTGTGTTCCTAGTACGTAGGTACTAACAGTCAGTGTCTGCTAAGACGGTTTATGGCTTTTGTCGGTTTTGCAGGCGTAATCGCGGTCGATTACAATGCTTTCAAGAGGGGGTATGTCACAAAGTGTTGATGTGGCGGACAGCAGAAACCCTAATTTCTGCCAGAAACCCTGAAATTCCTGCAAACCCTGATTTCTGCGACGCGAATTTTACTTTTTTTTATAAAAAAAGAGAAAAGACTCTCTAAGAGAGAGAGAGAACTGATGCTTTTTATTTTAAAAGCTTTTGGGGCTCTGCTTTTGGGCATCCCTTGTAATCTTTAAATTAGTGGTGAGGGTCTCACTTCTCAGAGCATCTGGACGCAGAGTCTGAGAGTGAAACCCTAACCGCTCTCTTGTACTTTGATGATTGATTAATACAAAAAGAAATACCGAAAGGGGCGCAAGTCTTTGGGGCCAATATCTCTAGGCACATAACTCCGTCGGGCCAGTGTACATCTATTGTGATCTGTGACTTGTTTTGAAGTGGTTATTTTGTGCTGCGCGGTTGAGTCTTTCCTTGGAGTGTCCAAGTCTGTTACACATTCCCCGCTTGATTAGGGTTTCCAGTCAGCAGTTAGGGTTAGGGTTTCCAAAAATTAGGGTTTCTGGCAAAAATTAGGCTTTGCAAGAATTCTAGGGTTTCTGGCAGAATTTAGGGTTTCTGTTGTCGGTAGCCACGTCATCACTCTGTGACAGCCAACTTGTCTAATAGGCCAACTAGTCGACAAGAGTGGTCAAGTGATCAAGTGGGCTAGCAAGTCTAGTGGTCTAGCAAGGCAAGTGGTTGTCAAGGTGAGCAGTAGAAGGTGGAGAGAGAAAGAGGCGATCAACACTCAGAGACAGATGGAAAAGGCTGGCAAGCCCTAATAACTTCAGATGGCAAAGCTGCTGTGTACAAGACAAAATGAATGGGAGAGTGCAGCCCATCCCTCCTATATATAGGAGAATAGGGGAAAGTAGGGCAAACTAGAAACTCCAACGACCTAGCACAAAAACACCCATGAATATGAAAAAATGGAAAAGGACCAGAATAGGTCCGACCGGGCAAAGTACTAAGCAAAACCCTAAATGTGCCTTAAGATCCCTGTCCACAACAGGTGGACACGTGGCCAACCCACAACCAAGGGCCAGTGCATGTGACGTGTGTGGAGCCTGTAGACAGGGTACGAAGCATCTGGAGATGAAGAATCTAACACCCCCCCCCCCCCCTCCACAACAGATACGGAGTCGTCGAGGAAGAAGATGCAACACGCCTGACAAATCTGGAGTGTGAAAAGAAGAAGCGCTAGCCATACAAAACGACGAACTGTCCACCACCAATGTGATGATGACCAAAGCGAGGTCAAGCTGGTCAAGTCGCACAAGGAAGCTGACGGAAAGGCTAAAGACAGAACAAGTCGCTGAAGAGGATATACATGAGGGAAAGATGGAAGATGAGCAGGGAGTTTATTGGTGGAGGTCAGCAAAAGAGAGAGAGAGAGAGAAAAGAGTTACAAGGGATGCCAAAAGCAAAGCCCCAAAAGCTTAAAAATCAAAAGCCTAAAAATAAAGCAAAGGCTCTTTCTCTCACAAGCTCCTTTGCGTAGGAAAAAGCAGCATCCAAAAACTGTCAAAAAATAAAGCAAATCAGCCGCAATCTTTCGGCCTCCGCAATTTCCGCCGCAATCTACGGACGTCCATACTGCTGCCACGTGTCATGCCCAAGATTAGGGTTAGGGTTTTTGGCAAAATTTAGGGTTTCAGCACTTAGGGTTTTTGGAATTAGGGTTTTTGGCAGAAATTAAGGTTTTCAAAATAAGGGTTTCTCTAGCAGCCACGTCATCACTTTGTGACGCCTCTTGCCCACTGGATACCAATTAATGGCATCACCGGCAAGATACATGGCTGCCGTCAAAACTTTGCTATTGCTTGTTTTCTTAGTTGTCGCAAAGTAAGCATTAAATTGATGCAACCAAGAATGGATAACATTAGCATCCATCTTACCGTCATACTTACTGAACATCAACTTCTTAGTGACTGGGTTATTGGAATCTGCATCTCTACATGTGCTACCTGATGAATCGTCAACGTCCTTGAGTGGCTTGGATTCCGAGGTGAGTACCTGTAGGACCAACTCTTGCATGCGTTGGTCTCTCTGCGCCTCTCGCTCTAACTCCATAGCCGCTTGCTTTTCTTGGACCGGTATTCGTTGAGCTTCGCGCACTTGCTCGCACTCAAGCTTCATAGTTGTCTTTCTTTCTTTGGTCGCTATGCGTTGAGCTTCGCGATCGCGATCTATGGCGGCACGTTGCACCTCTTGTTGTAGCATAGTATCCATCATCGACTTGACCAAAGCCTCCAGAGGATTTGGTGCAACCGGTGGCGTAGGTGGGGATAGGGGAGGATCGCGGAATAATCCTCCTGGTGTAGAAATTTTTTCTTCTCCAACTCCACTTTCATCACCTTCATGCAGAGTATCCATTCCAATTGAGTGACGGCCGTATACTTAGATCTTGGGTACTTGAGGTTCTAGAGGTACTTGGATCCTTAGCTTGCAATTGATGTTTGAGAAGGCTTTTCTCTTAGCCGAGCTCAACTCTTCCTTGCGAGCATACCTCTGACAGCCTTACGCTCACACCAAAGTTACTTTTTTCCACCTCACATCGATTGATCGGCCGCTAGGTGCACGGTCCGCTCTCAATGAGTGAAAAGAGGAACAAGGGAAGACTCGACAAGCCCTTCTTTCTTGGGTTACCGGCCACTCTTCAAAAACACGATAGGAATCAACACGCCGAAGTGAACTTGGGTTACATGCGACCGCAACAAGCAAAAAAAAATCATGTGGTTCTTTCCTTGAGTGATACCGAACATTGCCAAAGAGCACTAATACCAATGTATGGTGCAACGAAAATGAATGATGATAGTGTTCAGGATGAATGCTCCGAACTTTACTCAAGGGATTCTTTTTACTTACAGAAGGGAGAGCCTTCCGTTGTTCTTAGAGAGAGTGAGTACAATGACCAAAACAAAGTAAATGCTAATGTGATTGAAAGTGCTGAGAGAGAGAGAGAGAGAGAGAGAGAGAGAGAGAGAGAGAGAAGATACGACACCAAATGGGGTCCCAAACCCCTCTCCAAGGACCCCCCTCTCTATTGCTAGAGATCCAAGTTAACCAACTGTACTTACAAAGCAACACGCTTCATAGAGGCAACATGCTCATGGATAAGACTCCAAATGATCTCAAATCTACTTGGCACTCGTCGTTGCTTTCACATGATCCAAAATCGATGGGATGCAGTTCCAAATGATAAAAGACCGCACTTGAGCTTAGGTACGCTTCCAATCCCACAAAAATAGCAACGGTTCACCTTTAGAGGAGGTCAAAGCGTTGCCATCTCTTGTTGGCCAAAAAGTTCAAGTCTAGACGAAGGGAACCCTCTGAAGCAAAGGGGCGGCAAGCCAAGGGCCCCCACCCGAGGCCGACCTCTACCCGACATAAAACTCGGCTCATTCTGAGCAATCCTCTGAAGCCGCTCCCCACTCATCCCCACCCAACGAGCCTCCCTACTCTTGATGGGAGGAGCAAGCCAAACAGCACAAAGCAACGTCCCCGTGAACCCTAAAATGACATTTTTACTTACTAAACAAGGAATTGATACATGAATGTTCGACGTAGCCTTTATAAGAGCCTCCGCAATAATTTTGGCAAGCCTCTCACACTCAAGCTTTGATGATGCATCAAATCAGTATACCAGAGAAGAAATGGAATTACGAATAACATCTCACTCTTGCTTGCAAGCCTTGCTAGATATCGCTTCTCACTTCAACTGCCTCAAAACTCTCTTGTCAAGTTCAAAGAAATTCTCTTGGACCTCCTAACATATACATTCTTTTGTGATCGAAAATTCTCCTCAATATTGTTATAAGCACACTAGAGGAACATCATCATTGTCAATACTAAATAAGGGGCTATAGAATCCCAGGAACCCTGATGGGTTCACGAAAAGCAGGTGGCATCTCTATCGAAGAGCAAACTCGTGGAGGTGAATCTACATTGGATCCCTACGTACGTAAACATATCTGACTGGAGGAGCCTCTATTGCCTTTTTCTAGGGTCGTCCACATCATGAGAACTCTCTGAAACATCCTTCTTCAATCCCATGGTCAAGATACTCCAAGGTCGCAAAAGGAAATCTTTGCTTCTCGGCTCTCTCTGCCTCTAACGTCCTAGTACCATGTGATAACTCTATTTGTCCCTCTTGAGGCACTATATGATGTCTTTGCATTGAGACTCTGTCCTCCTAGTACTTCTAGCTGTCAAACGCTCTACTCTGCCACATATAAAGCAGTGTCCCAATAATCCAACGAAAAATACCTTCTCTCTCTCTCAAATATAGAGCTGGATTATTCTCCCTCTCTCCCTCTCTCTCTCTCTCACACACACACCGTGCAGCTCGATCTTCACGCGTGCGCGCTGTACATTAGTGTTCTCACACAACAACTGCACACACTTGCGAGAGAGAGAGAGAGAGAGAGAGAGAGAGAGAGAGAGAGAGAGAACCTTGTTCTCTCATGATACCGTCGCCTGCATGGTTTTCATAATCCCATTTCCATCATATGACTGAGAGCGGGACCTTTGAATTTTCAGTAAGTAGTTCTCTTATTATAGAACTTACCTTTAGTGGCGAGCACATCACGTCGCATTGCCTCACGAGTCACACACGTTCCAGTCGATGTAAGTGGCATGTCCATACTCCACCAAAGCTTGCCTGACTGGGGACCTACTCTAAACTCTTATAGGTTGAAGATTTCTTTGAGAATAATAATCTTTCTCTATAATAAATGAGCTAGAGCACCCTGAAAATGAAAGGAGCTCAGCATCTCACATGTGGCAGCCTAAAGTAAAAGATAATTCCCTAAAAATACTTAGAGGTTTGGATTATTTGTTGCTTGTTGCAATGTATGGAGTTAGAATCACACGGCGCACAATACTAAGCATCCTCTCTCTCTCTCTCTCTCTCTCTCTCTCTCTCTCTCTCTCTCTCTCAAAACCAACCAACCAACCTACGCACACATGCACAAAAATGGCATTTGAGTGCTCTACCTCTAGATTGATGGTTTTACGTGTGACAATATTATAAAGATTTACATAGATCAAAATGTTGGCAAATGATTGTAAATCATGTGGAGTATTTTTGTGAGTCCCGTAGTAAGTTGGTTCTTATTTCTCTTGATTTGTGTGTGCTGTACTGCACCCTAGCACAAAGGCAACTATAAACTCTATAAAATCATTACCCATCTACCCCTTTCTACTAGTTACCCATAGGAGTGGTGTCGTCTCCCACCAAACCCTGTCGTAACACTCCTTCCCATTTGTGGAAGAGTTTTCATCCTTGGAAGCAAGAGCAAAAATTTCTTCTTGAGGATTCTATTTTCTCCCAAGTAAAACACTTGTCTTTTCACTTGAGAAGCACATGTTTTCTTACATAATGCCGTGTATGATGCTCATGGGCATGTAAGATACATTTGGGCTAATGAGATGGAAACCAAAGTTTCAAGAACTCATATGTCAACCACATTGTTGTTATATTATCATGGTACGTATGTGTGTGAACATATACGTACCATGATACACACATACGTATGTGTGTGAAATCATGGTAGTGATGTGTGTGAACACATTTAGGACTATCAAGGAACTTTTTTTCCTTTTAGGAGGTCTTCATCCCTTGGCTTGTATAGACACCCATCACTCTAGGGAAAGATTTATCTTTGTATTTGTAGACTGGTAATATACTTCCTGTCTGTGTGATCTTGAGCTTCTCCTCCATCTTTATGTGCCTTTCTACAGCTCTATTTCCAAAAACTGGTAGCAAAGCATGCATCAATGTCCAAAGCAGTATTGCCAATGGCACTCTAGCTCACGTTTTCTCTGATTGAGGTGATTTTTTATGAGCATTCGTAGGGCGACATAACCTTGGAGTAAGATCTTTGATCTTGGGGATATCAAAATTTTGATTTGGGTTCATTTCGACCTTCATTTCCACTAGGATTCCACTACTGGAAGTATTGCACATGCAATTTCTTCCTTTTGTGTAGGTTTTTTGCTAGTGAAAATTTATGTAAAATAAGCTCTTTGTACTCTGTTGTGGGTCATGCTATATAGCATAGAATAAGCAGTTTTTCTTCAGTAAAGGTAGTCTTGCATCGAGTGAAGTCATCGGATATGGCTGATAACAATGATGTTTTCTTCATGTTGTTTGCTAAGGAAAAACTTGGATGGGGACAACTATCCACTTTGGGCATACATGATGCACCATGTCCTTGTTGCGGAGGGAGTTTGGAACATTGTGGAGACTTATGATGGAAAACTAGCTTCTATGGAGGATGGTGCAAGTTCTAGCAATTTTGATATTTGAGTTGTTTTGCCTACTACTACTGATCAGGCATGTTAGGACATGCTCATGCATTGATTTGGCTTTCTATTAAGCGTTCCAATACTCCACACATTCACTCAGCACAAATAGCAAAATATGCATTGGTGTAGGCTAGCTTTTTTGTAATTGGGTATAAATTTAACAAAAGTTGCCTACTTGCATAAAGAGCTAGTCTCTAGGGTTATGCATGAGAACGATGGTATGGATGTGTCTCTTACCGAGATCAAAGATCTCAATGAGAAATTAATTACCACCATTGATGAGATTTGATAATAATCTTGTGCAAAAAATTGTTCATGATTTGCCAAATTCTTATCAACTTTTGCCTCCACCTTTAGGTTTGTGACAAAGGGTAAAGATTATGTGAAGTTTGATGGCCATATCTTTGTATTGATACAAGAGGTCCAATCTAAAAAAATGGGCTAAGTGACAAGCTATTGAATAGGCATTTTGGATGTTGTTGTTGCCACTTCCAAAGCTTCTACATGTAGCAACGATAACTTTGAGAAGTCGGATGATAGGCAAAAAGAAGTTAAATTGTAATTTTTGTAAGGTAAATGATGATCTCATCAGTCACGTGTGCCAACAATACCTCATTCAAGGAGTTGGGAAGATTGTGATTATTGCTGCAAGTGGTAGCTCTTTGACACTTTCGGATGCTTTGTACGTACTTGGGATCAAAAAGAATATTTTGTCTCTATTTGCACTTGCAAAACTTGGTCTTATAGTCAAGTTTGTGGATGACAAATATATTGTGCATAATCTAAGTTTTGGTGATCCTATTGTAGCATCTAGTACATTGTTTTATGGGTTGAAGAAGCTATTTTAGATGCAAAACTTTGGCATGCTCATTTTCATCATCTGAATTTCTTCAGTTTATAGTGTTTGTAGAAATTTGATATGGTTTCTTTGTGTACCCCTCTCGAGGAACCATTGAAACGTGTATGTGAGGTATATATTTTGGGCAAAATGTAGTATTCTAAGTCTCCAAAGTATGGTTCTATGTGGGGTACTCATAACTTGTAGCGTTACATAGCAATGTTTGTGGTCCAATTCACACTTCTTCTTTTGAGAATCCTTTGTATTTTGCGACTTTCATTGATAATTGCTCCAAGCACGCATGAGTGTAAAGTTTGAAGTTTTTATGTGCTTAAGAAATTTTCTCTTATTCCTAAAAATGAATTTGGTTGTAGTGTGGGCACCATCTGTTATCATTGAGGGGGGGAGTATATATGTCGAGCTAGTTCATTGCATTTTCTGGCTAGTCATGGGATAAAACACTAATGTACAGTGCCATATATCCCTCAACAAAAATGACATTGTAGAGAGGGAAAAAATCATTTTTGGAGATGGCATAACGTATGGTCAAAGGCCAAGCTTTTCCACATGTGTTTGTCTTGAGGCTATCATGTGCACTATGTATATACTAAACAATTGCCCACTAAAGTGTTGCAGTCTATCACTCCTCCTTACGGGTCTTGGCATGGCAAGAAGCCATCCATTGGTCATTTCCCTGTATTGGATTGCTTGGATTATGCTTTAGTGCCTAAGCAACATCACATAAAATGGGATGATAAGGTTGTGAAATGTATTTTTGTTGGTTCTAGTCTAGAAAGAAAAAGTTACAAGTTGTATCATCTACAAACAAAGCTTATCTTGAAGCCAAATTCAAGCTCTTCAAGCCCAAGTTCCCTCAAAATGCCCAAGAAGAGAGAATTCCTACAAGGCCTCCTAGTGAGACCTCCAAAAGAGGAATCTCTTTGAATAATGAAGAGGAGATACTAGAAGGACCTCCAAGGTAAATTGTTCAAGAAGAATAAGTGCACCCTAAACTCGCAAGGGAGAGGTATGAAAGTGACACTCCATGTACCTCCAAAAGTGATGCTGCCCCGCCCCAAGAAGATGACGTGCACGACGGTCACCTACTCACCCCAAAAGAAGAAGAAGTCATCAAGCACTCCCTCCCATGCTAATTCAAAGAAGGGAGAAAGAAATCCAAGAAAGAGGAAGCGAAGAAAGCGATCACCATCTTCGCCTTCTTCCTCCTCTTCCTCTTCATCATCATCACCATCTTCTGATACAGAGGACAATGACTTGTCACCACAGAGAGAGAAGAGAAGGGGTAAACGGAGGCTCTATATGTGGCATGGAAGAGGTCATGTAAGTTGAATAAATTCAAAGAGGGAGGAAATAACATATGCTTTCTTACCTATGATGGAACCTTTGGAGCAACTGACAAAGTACTAGCCTTTATCCAACAATTTGATGTGGCTTTTGGAGATGAATATTTCTCGGAATCTTCAAAGCTCCAAAGAGTTTCTATGCATTTTCAAAAGTCAAACCATCAATGGTGGGCAAGCCTACGTAGTCAAGGTGAAGCTCCAAATATTTGGAAAGATTTGGGGATTGCTATTACAAAGAAATTCCTTCCAAGTGATGCCAAACATAAAGTCCGCATGGAATGGTGAAGCGTGAGGGTGGCCCCATATGAGTCTGTCCCAAAGTATGTGGATAAGTTTTTGGGAGTTTCATCTCAAAGCCACAATCTACAAAAAGATAAAACGTTGCACAACAAAAGCAACAATTTTGTGTTGGCCTATCCGAGGAGATGAGTGAGTATGTCAACTCACAAAGCCCTAAAACTATTAGGAGGTCATACACCATACTATGGTATCATTTCCAACAAGGGGATCAAAGCCAGCAGAAGCCAAATAATCAAATGAGCCAAAGGGGAAGAACAATGCTACACAGAATACTCCCAAGGCTGACAACAACAATAAAAATAAACAATATCTTAAAGAGGTTGAACGTTATCGTAAACGCAACAAGTGTTTCACGTGTGAAGAGCAAGGTCATGTTTCCCGAGCATGCCCTAAGAGAAATGAAGGTAATGACGCTCCTAGAGTCACCATGGTGGAAGCTTTAAAAGATGCCATTGCAAAGGAGCACCACTCTCTTTATGCTTGAGAAAAGTAAGAGAGCAGAACGCTTTCATATTTGTTCCTAGCTTGGTAGCTAGCTCAACATAAATAAAGTTGTGGGTAGAGCCAGGGTTAAACAATATGAAAGTGGATGGATCTCTCATGCAGCTCTCAAGCATGAAGATGTTATCCTAGGGGCACCATGGTTTGATCACATGAGTGCCACTATGAAGTTTCCAAAGAGCTAGGAAAGGTTGTTTCACTTGATGTTAATAGTGCGGGAAACACTATACCCCTTGAACAGACTCAAACTTTAGACAAAATAATGAAAATCTCTCTTTCTTGTTACATGGTTTTTTTCAAGGAGTCTAAGAAAGATGCATGTGTTCATAATGAAGTTAAAAATGAAACTAAAGAGGAGTTATAAATTTGTAGTTTCCTAAATGAGTTTTAAGATGTGTTTACAGATGACATTCCCAAGGAGCGACCTCGACATAAAAGGGGACAAGATGATTATTCCATAGAAATTCTACCTAGTAGCTCACCTCCTAATAAGCCTCATTATCGAGTCTCACCGGCTTAGCAAGAGGAGATTATGAGGCAAGTGAACAAGCTTGTGGAAAAGAGAATGGTCAGGCCTAGTTCATCTCCATTTTGTTCACCTGTTCTCCTGGTACAAAAAGAAGATTGTGTTGGGGTATAGGCGCCTGTGCCTTGCCCGACCGCCCAGAGTCTAGGCGCCCACTGACTTGTATACCTTATACATAGCATAAGTGTATAGGGGGATGCTCACTGATTGAGTCTCCCCGCCCATATCTGTGTGTCGTGTGCTCTTCTCCTTCCTCTTCTCTCCTGCACAGTTCCTTCAATTGGTATCAAAGCCAAGTTTAGTGCGTTTTTGCGTAATCGCGCGCGCGTGTACTTTTCAGGAAAATTCTGGATCCGGAGCTTGGAAATTCACACTCGGCGTTCCGGGAGCATTTCCATCAGGCGACCTAGGGTTTTACCCCCCTTTCAAAGCTGTTTATGCCCTCAGAATTTCGTTCTGAGCACTACATCAGAAGATAGGTTTTAGCCGCAAAGAAACCCGTCAAGTGTAGATTGGCAAGCAGGAGGTGGATTGGTTTGATTTGCTCGATTGTGAGCATTTGCAGGTGTTACAAGATCGGGTTTGACTCCCAGGTACAGGTTGAGTCTAGTACTCCCACAGGTGTTGCCAGTTGCAGTTGAGTGGTTCTTCTGCAGTGTTGTGGCTTGCATACATGGTCTTTGAGCGGGTAATGCTCTATGTATGCTTATGTGGTGAGCACTAGATCTTGTGAGCAAGTGTAGAGGTTGGTTGTGAATGATATGTATGGTCACCTGTGGTACTCTTTGTGAGAATTTGTTGGACACACCATGCATGTATGTTGAGTGTAGTTTGATGCGCATTTATTGCTCATTGTATTGAGCTTGCAGGACAATGGTTATTTTGTGTTGATAGCCATTGTGTGTCAAAACTCTGGCGAAATTTTCCCAAGAGTTTTATGCGCATAAGTTGATGCGATCCAGGTTGTGATTGCGATTGCACTAAGTGATTACGTGCGGTGTTCTCTGCAGATGGGAGCTTAGTGCATGTATGCATCGCTATTTCACAGTGTGGGCTTGGTGATTAGCTCACGGTTTGACAGGAGTACATTTACCTTGGCACACTCACAAAGTGAATATTGTGATGTATGCTTGTGTGGCTACGAGCTAGGTATCCGGATTCGAGCACTAATGGCTTGAGGTTTTTCAGCAGGTTTCAGCTACAGGTTTACAAGTTTACAGGCAGGTTTGAGGGCTTATTTGGGCGCTGAATTTTCAGCCATTGTTTCCTCTTTGTAGGTGTCCATGTATGGCTCAGTTGTAGGCTGATCTGGGACACGTTTGTGACTTGTTTATGCAGTTGTTTAAGAGCTGTTTTTTGGGGCTGTTTTGGGGCTGATTTGCAGCCATATTTTACAGCCATACAGGAGCTTGGTTTACACTACAGGATCCTCGTATACTTGGCATTTGGGATTTGCATCATTGCCATTTGTGGAGCACAGTGTGGTTACACTACTGCGAGAGATTTTATGCGTGGATTCGCATGAGCATTGTAGGTGCTGGTGAGCTCTTTTTTTTTAGAGAATTTTCTCATTGCAGGTTGCTTCTTTTGGATTAGTTGAGTGCATTTCATTGCTACCGTACCTAGAGTAGAGTTACAGCTCTTGGTTATTTTTGACATTCACTTATAGTAGTCAATATGTGTGAGACTTTCGAGTTTAGGACAATGACTCATGAGAGACGGCGTTCTCGTTCGTGTCTACACTTGAGATGTTGGCATTGTGGTCACACAGGGCACATTAGACGACGATGCTTTCGTCGAATGAGACAGCACAAGAGACATGCTAGTCTCAAGGATGCAGTAGATGCTATAGGCTCCGTTGACTTGACAGTTGCAGGATCAAATACAGTGTCTGAGTACCCTAGTGACAGTGAGGTCACATTTGCTTCCTGTATTACTCCTGATTTTTTGACGTCTGAGGATAGTGCACTTCTTTTGCAGTGGGTGCTAGACATGGACGCTACTTTTCATGTCACTCCGTATCGTGACTGGTTCAGTAGCTATTCTAGCAAAGTGCGTGGTAGTGTGCGATTGGCAGATGGGTCACTGCATGAGATTGCTGGTTTGGGAGATGTGAGACTGTCATTACCAAGCGATGCATCGTACGTGCTCAGAGATGTGCGTCATGTGCCAGATTTGACGATGAGTTTGATCTCCGTTGGTCAGCTCAGGGATACCTTATACATAGTATAAGTGTATAGGGGGCTGCTCACTGATTGAGTCTCCCCACCCATATCTGTGTGTTGTGTGCTCTTCTCCTTCCTCTTCTCTCCTGCACAGTTCCTTCAGATTGTACTCATAGAATGTTATTGGACTATCCGACGATTAATTGGATTAACCATAAATAATAGATTTCTTATTCCCAGGATAGAAGATCTATTCAATATAGTTACAATGGCCTACCTACTTTAGTAAAATAGATCTCAAAAGTGGCTATCACCAAATAAGGATAGTGCATGAAAATATTCATAAGAGCCTTCCGAACAACTTTTAGCCTATATGATTTCTTGGTACTCCCTTTTGGACTTACCAATGTGTCGGCTACCTTCATTCAAATGATGGAAAGGCTCTTCATACCTCATCAAAGCTTCATAGGAGTATTCTTTGACGACATTATCATCTACTCAAAGTCTATTGAGGAACATAAGTAGCATCTCTAGGTAATATTTCAAGTTTTGAGAGACATTAAGCTTCACATTAATCAAAAGAAAAACATTTTTTTAGTAAAAGAGATTCAATATTAATGTCTTATTATCTCTCAAGTAGAGATCCGAATGGACCCTACAAAGTTGGAGGTAATAAAATAATGGCCTATACCAACAAATCTACATGAATTAAGAAGCTTTATAGTAATGTGTGCATACTATAGGTGCTTCATAGAAAAATGCTCATTCATAGCAAGCCCATTGTATGATTTGACTAAAAAGAATGTTAAATTTGTATGGACTGCAAAAGAGAATGAAGGTTTTTAAAATCTAAAGGCAAAGCTTATCTCTCAACCTGTTCTAACATTACCAGATGTTTCAAAGCCTTTTGAAGTCCACCAATGTGATGCTTGTGGACAATGCCTTGGAGCTGTTTTGCTTCAAGAAGGGCATGCCATAGCATACGAAAGTAGGAGATTGGATGACCAAAAAAAGAATCTATGCATATATGAAAAAGGGCTTTTAGCTATCTTACATGCCCTAGATGCTTGGAAGCATTAATATTTTGCGTGTAGATCATCAATAACCTAAATACTTTTTGATGCAAACTAAATTTAGTGACAAGAAAATGAGGTAGCCAAACACTCTCAAAATTTAATTTTCTTATTTCTCACATAGCTGCTGGTAAGCACAACCAAGTGCCCGATGCACTTTCACGAAGGTCAGGAGTGAATGCTACTCATTATCTACTCACAATGATCTATCCTCTATGATAGATGAGTACTCTACGGATCCAGACTTCAGAGATGTAATGTCAACTATTGCTCCAGGGAAGAAAGAGAAACCATACAATATACAAGATGGTTATCTTCTCTATGGAAACAAATTATGTGTTACACATAGTTTACCTCAAAAGGTTCTGTACAAATCTCATGTTCCACCTTATGCGGGACACCGAGGGATTCAAGCTACTCTCAAGGGAGTAGAGATATACTTTTATTGGTCAACAATGAAGGCAAACATACCGGACTATGTTGCCAAATGCATTGTATGTCAAAAGACAAATTTTGATAGAAGGAAGCAGCTTAGATTGCTTCAACCATTGCCTATACTTGATTCCCCATGGAAAATTATATCCATGGATTTCATCTTTGGATTACCCAAGTCCATATATGGGAACACGAGAATATGGAAAGTAGTAGACCAGCTTAGCAAGCAAGCGCATTTCATACCGGTCAAAAAGACTATTAAAGCACACCATATAGAAACCCTCTTTATCTCACAGGTCTTTAAGTACCATGTCTCAAACGTCTATGATATCCAATAGAAATCCAATAATGTTTAGTAATTTTTCCAAGGGTCTCTTTGAGAATTTGTGTAAGTTGAATTTCTCCTTGGCCTATCACCCACGAACGAATGGCCAAAGTGAGATAGCAATTTCAACTATCATTGATCTACTTAAAGCCTATGTTATGCAAGTAGATCAAAGAGATCAATGGGAAATGTATTTACCCTTACTAGAGTATGCGTACAATAACACTGTACATACTTATACAGGTAAGGCACCCTTCAAGGTAATCGAAGGAAGACCCAAGCTCCCATTGATAGTCAAGACACTTGGGAATATATTTGTTGCTGATGAGTATAGATGATATATTAAAGAATACTTTTAAAAGATTAAAGAAGTTATATCCATCACATAATAGAAGCAAAAGGCTACTATTGATAAGCATAGACGATCCTTGATCTTCAAAGAAAAAAATTGGGTATTGCTCAAGTTTCCAAAAGCAGTCCTAAGTCACACTACGAGCAAGGGAACACAAGGACACCCAACATGTCACCATAAACATTATGCTAAGTTAGCGAAAAGATATTATGGCCCATTTTCAAATTCGTAATCCTATTAATGAAACAACTTATAAGTTAAGGTTGCCAAGTACTTGGTTCATTCATAATGCCTTTCATGTGAGCCTCTTGAAACCTTATAAGGGTGGTTCACCCAAAGAACCAGTAATTGAAGAACCATCTAAGTTTGAAGGTCAAGAAGAAACCTTGCAGCCAAAGAGTATCCTATGACATGAAAACAAGGTTTTAAGAAGTAGTAAGACTATCCGATGATATCTTGTCAAATTTAAGAATTATCCTTTTGAAGATGCAAGGTGGATGCAAGACATCCAATTAAAAAATAATGTAAACCTTGTAAAATACTTACAATGACTACTGTCAAAGGTAAGAATCAAGTATGAACAAAGTATATTTTATAAAGAATTTTGTCTTGTTTTGACTCTAAGATTTATTTTAAATGTTCATAAGCTTTAAGTGTATGCATGCCATAAATCATGCTTGCGGCAACTTAGTGTCTCAAGCATCTAGTAGACCTTGCCAATCTACTATGAAAGATGATTAGGGTTAAGTAAATACATGCTTGCGACACCTAAGCCTTGCAAGCACCAACTGAAAATAGTATCACCACTATGGAAGAATGTCGACGGGTAAAAAGGGATCCTCTACTCAAAGCAAAAGGACTAACTATGAGTTTATTTTTCTACCCCATAGTTGTCATTTCAAGGAAGAGGTAATGTCGTGGATATTAATATCTAACCTTCTAAAAGTATTTTCCAACTAAATTTGGCTACTCAAGTCTAGAGAAAATAAAAAGATAATAAGTGAAATTGATTAAGTGCTAATGGACCACAACCCGGTCAAGGCTTGGGACAAAAAGGGGAAAGTCCATAAAAGAGCAATGCCAAATTGCTAATTAGTTATCTTAGTCATAGGGAGAAGTCAAGGAAGGATAATTGTGTCTTGGGCAGCATTGACCAAAGGTACAGGAGAAAAGAGATGACCTAGAGCAATTATAGAAGTCTAAAGATAAAAAGTGATTGTGCTAAGCTGAAGTCATTAGAATAACTCTTTAGACTCCGAGCATGAAGTCTGGGAAGCCTTAGCTGGGTGAAATTCTAACTTGCTACAAAATGTCTAATTTTAGTAAGTTAGTACTTAAGCATACACGCATTTGAAGAGTCACTTTTAAGTCATTTATTAATAAGTGACGCTGACATGACTTTTATAAAAGCTAGGTAGAAAAAATGGTTAAAACACCTATATAAGCAACCCATTGGTCCCCATTTGGAGCATCAGAAGATCACTACCCAGTATCCAACAGTACCAAGTACCCATCAACACCCTAGCATTTTTCCCTCAAGCATCATCAACACCATCGCCAACACCTTCAGCATCAGGAAATCAGCCATGGCATTTTTGCATCACTTTAACCCAGCGATCAGCAATAGTTAAGCTAGCATTTTTGAATCAATTTAGCCTAAAAGTCTCAATTTAGCCAGCATTTTTGCCTAATGTATGCCAGGTGTGATGCACTTTAGAAAGTACGAAAAGTGCTTAAGGAGCTTCTTCTCCGGTATGTCGACTCTTTGAGTGTACTAATTTTTGGATAAACCCAACAAGGGGAGGGCCAGGAAGCTTTGGGCTATTTTCAACAGATGCAAACCGGGCGACATCTCTCAAGTTGCAAGCACCTATGCTTACATCTTGAAGGCGTGTAAAACTATGCAAGACACGGATATTGGCAAACGAATTCACAGTGATATTATTAATCAGGAAATGTTGCAAAAAGCCATCATGCTTGGCAATGCCTTGGTCGGCATGTATCCTCCATTGGTTGTAGGATATGCCGAACGGGGGCAAGGCCAAGAAGCTCTCGGTTGTTTCCACCGGATGCAAAGCAAGGGCATCTCTCCAATTGTAATCACTTATGCTTGCATCTTGAAGGTGTGTGGCAGCACTCAAGATGCTGATATGGGCAAAAAGACTTCACGATTATCTATGTTAGTTATCAAGGGCTGTTGAAAGAAAACATAGATGAAATCACCTACGCTTTCTCCTTGAAGGCATGTGGCTCTACACATGACACTAATATGGATAAAAGGACATGTTGTTAGTTAAGGGCTATTGAAAGAAAACTTCATACTTGGGAATGCATTGGTCAACATGTATCCCAAATGTCATCTACTCCAAAAAGCACAAAAATTGCTTCAAGAGGTGGTTGTTCGGGATGCCCTCTCTTGGAGTGTTTTGATTGTGGGATATGCCCAATAGGACATGGCGAGGAAGGGGGGAGAGAGAGAGAGAGAGAGAGAGAGATCAAATAATTTATCATAATGAGCTATAACAAGCTCATTCACTTCATTGTTTCCATTGGGGAACACATCTAGTGACCAAGCTATTGAAATCCAAAAGGAACTCGTTCCTAGTCTAGCTATCATCTTGTGATTTGTCTTGAAGAGATGGTAATTGTAGGTAGAGTTTCCAGGCAGGATGCCATCCACAAAAGCTCCACCTCTATGTGCATATGTAATCACTTTCTGCATTTAAGTATGCACTCCACATAGGGTGCCATCCAGCTCTGTGCACGCCCGGAAACCCTCAACCTCTTTATAACCTTATACTTGGAAAATCTTTGAGTGCTATAAAGCACGGCCACCTCGCTTGTGCATATTCACTTTGTCTTTGTGTGTGTGTGTGTGTGTGTGTGTGTGTGTGGAGCCTGATAGATAGCTATACTTCATATTAAGGGGCTAGGCTTGCAACCCCTACATCCTAGACACATTGACGCATTCGTGCGCGCCCGCGCGCGCGCACACACACACTCACTCACTTTCTTGATTGCAATATGGCAAGAGGTTCCAACACCAAGCAACAATAGAAAATGACAATATTGAAGGTGAAAGAAGATGTGTGTGTGTGTGAGAGAGAGAGAGAGTGTTAACCAACGACGGAGACCATTGGGGTGATGCGATTACAAGTGATGTAGTGGAGTTAGCACCGAGCAAATAGGAGGCTTGGTGCCTGCCCAACGTTCCCCATCGCTTGGCGCTAAGCTTGGACGTCGGTCCAGTTAACATCTGTGGATATCACATTGCTTTGAGTGAGGGGCCAAGCTTGTTGGTCCTATAGGTGCTTGAGTGATCGCCAATGAGAGGTGCACCACATAGCTCATTTTATACTATTTTTACTTTGATCGGCCACTATGGGCGCCCATGTGTGAAAGGGTCAGATTGTTATAAAAGGTCCATTTTGACCTAAAAACCTCATTCTTTGAGGTGTAAGCTAAGAAGTTCTCTTGCTCTACCTCTATCTACTCCTCCTTCTTGTGCTCACGTATGTATGTGTGTGTATGTATGCTTGAGAGAGAGAGAGAGAGAGAGAGAGAGAGAGAGTTACGACGGCATCGACGGCAGCTCCTTATTCTTTGCGGCACAGGATCCTTCACGATGGAACGGTGAGTGATACACCCCTGCCCCTCTGAGCTTTCTAGGATCTTCTAGTTGTGTGCTTGCAGCCGTTCGTGGCTCGCACACAGTGTTTTGGCAAGTTCCCAGCCTCCGACAAGTTCCCAACCTCAGACACGTGTGGCAAAGCGCACATTTTTGGCGCCGTTGCCGGGAACTGCCTTGCACTAAGCTTGAGGAGCACTCAGTGCTACCTCTTGAAGCTATTCTTTCATCTATTTTGGTGTTTTTTGAGTTGGGATTAGGATATATTAAATGGATGTAATGTGCAGGTTTTAGCACGATTTGTAAGCTCTGATAAATACTACAGTGTACATATTTTTGTTGGATATGCTAAGTTCTGTAATGTGCAAGTGTTAGCAGACGTGTTAGTTAGTGTAAATCTGTAATGTGCAATAGATAGTGAGTAGATTGAGTAGTCCGTGAGTGAGCAATTTGCCGTGTTAGGAAGTGTAGACAGTGTGCAATTTGCTGTGTTAGACAATGTTTGTGCAGTCTTAATTAGCGTTAATTAGCAATGTTAGTTGTAAGCAAGCTTGACAGAGCTGCCAGGGGTAGTTGTGTGCGCGCGTGAGCTCGAGGCCCACACGCAGCATTATCCACAGAAAAGTTTTTTTTTATAAAAAATTTCTCTTGCCCTCCCTTGGTCTTCTCAGGTTCAGTGTCTGGTGTGTGGTCAGATTGGCCTTGAGAACTTCCAGGTGCCTAACTGGTCTGATTTTCTCTTTGAATTGAGCCAAGAGCATTGGTGGAGTCATCATCATCATCATCATCTTTCTTGTTATATGGTCCCCCTTCCTCCAGATCCTCTGTGTCTTAATCACTCTCCTTGTCTTCATTCTTCATCATCATCCACATTTGGCAGAATTGGTCAATGTGTGTTTGATTTGCTAAAGCACTGGTGTAGGTGAAGCTCTTTCCCTCCATATCATCTTTGATTGTTTCCACTAGATTTTGTAAATCTTCTAAATTTAGGGTCGTGTAACCCTTTGAATTTGTTATGTCCTCTAGTGCCTGATAAAAGTATTTGTCAAGAACCGATTGTTTCAGTACACTATGGACTTCTTTCAAATTGCTCAGAGCTGCCTTCTTGTGATCTCTTTTGTGCCTGTCAAATTTTGGAGCTTCAGTTATCCAGTGTGTTGTTGGAGTTCTTCGATGGTATTTGTCTGCCTTTCTGACACTCTTCTTAAATTAGATATTCCTTGAGGTTTGTTACCTTTTTTTGTCGTTTCCTAGCCACATCAGAATGTTGCACTGAGTTCTGGGCTTCCATTATCTATACCAAGGCATTTATGATTGTGTTCCATGTAGTCTCAATGGTTTCAACACAACCATCAATAATTGTATCGGTGAATGATTTCAATTTGGTGTTTTGACATTGACAATTTGGGTCACCACACTGTTGAATAAGATTGTGCTCAGATTAATTGGTTTGTTGTTGTTGATGGATTTAGTACAAGTGCGAACGAACCTATCAATTGTTATCCATGACTTATAAAACCTTTTTAATAAAAAACATACTATCCTTTTGAGAGGATCAAAATATTGCAAAAGTAAGTAGATAGACAAAAAAAAAAACTGATTTCCACATGTTTTCATTGTGATCAAAAGGCCACCATGCCTTCTGATCCAAGTGTCAAAAGAACCATCAAATATTTCACAAAAAATTGAAGTATCTACGATGTAGCTTTTTAAATTAACAAACCCCAAAATATAAAGAAGTGTTATTCCACATGTTTTCAATATGATCAGAAGCCCGCTACCCCTTCTGATCCCAGTGTCAAAAGTTCCCCTTAAATTTTAAAGTGTATCTAATGTGATCAGAAGGCCACCAACCCTTTTGATCCCAAAAAATATCCCTTTAATATTTCATGATGTAATCAAAACATGATGTAACCTTTGAATAATAAACCAGATAAGTTATGCACCTTTCTTAGAGCCTAAATATGTGTTTTTTAGTGCTATGTGGATCAGAAGGCCATCACCCCCTTCCGATTCAAGTGGTATAACCATTATCAAAAATTTTGTTTTGAGTCGACATTCATTGTGGTCTTACACATTATCTATCACTTCCTCTTGAAGCCATATATTATAATGTCCAGTCGTCCGTACCAAAGGGATTGGATCCACATATCGTGACATAACTATATCAATCTCGAGCATGAGCATATATAAAAACTATGTATCATCCCCCTGTGTACTAGTAGGCATCTTTGTCCTAGGACGGTAAACTTCTTGTGTCTCGCTAGAGCATGGCCACTAACTTTGTAATAACCAGACATGTCGTGCATAACACATGCATAGGGTAGACCAAGAAACTCCCGGCTCCTCCTGCAATCACTAGCGATCCACAAGGCATCTGAAAAGACTGCTCTCTAAGCATAATTTGACACCCACAATCTGCTAAGTATCTCACTGAGATCAAACTTTGTCTTGGTTGAGGAACATAACGCACATCTCAAAGTGTATATGATGCACCACTATGCAATGATATGCATATATGTCCTGCTCTTGCAATGTCAAATGCCAAACCAATGGACAAGTACACTCAAGACTCCCACTCAAGAAAGTGCTAAACTACTCACAACATAGTGTGATTTGCAAGATCGTACAATTATCTACTAACCACCATGAAGAAGTGTCACTTGTACTAAACACGTAAGCAAGAGGGACACTAGAGGTCAACATGACATCACCATCATTAGTATATGAACCCACATCTTTAGCATGTGTCAAAACCGTTTATGCATCTTGCATACATCATTGCCGCTACCTCAAACATCAAACGCAATGACGCTTAATGTACATTGTGTGACCACAATGCAAACAATGCATATATTGGCAATTAACAAACCATGGTCTCTCACGAGTTTCCATTGTGGAATTTGAACTCTCACACATAATCTACTATATGGATACGTAGAAATCAAAACTATGGCAAGAAATCGTGGGAGAACTCTTGCACAATCTCCCCTGTAAATTGAGCAAAATCTCAATCATAAACCATGCCAAAACGGCAACAAAGTGGGAGATCACTTGACCACTATAAATTCAATGCTTGTATATGCACAGTGTAGCTCTACCAAAGCAATGTACACTAATAGTGTTCAAGACTTGACGTACTACGACGGAGTAACCTCTATTATACTAAGCAAAATGTGCGCACAAACAATCCAAGAATAGAAAAACTATAAAAATGAGCATAAAACGCATAACTATATGCATAAGCAAAAAACAAACGTGATGCTCAATACGCATCCCACAAAACCACATGCACAATCTGATGAATGCAAGTAACATGTACCTAAAACCTATAGAACCAACAACTAGCTACCTCTAACTTGTAGCAAAACGAGCTTACACAAAGAACACAAAAATATATCAAAGGGAGTCAAAAATTAATATACCTAACCATCATAATAAATTGTAGATACGCACAAAAGCATGGCGAAAATCTGGGGAAAAGCAGACAGAGATTCCCCTTCAAAATCTTCAAAGATCTCACTAACAACCTGGCATACACAAAACCTATGAAGCCAACTAGGCTATAAGAAAATAAAAAACTCAATCTCTCATCCAGAAGTGCCATATCTTGTGCCAAAACCATTATCAAAACACTCTCCAAGTGCGATGGAAAGAATCAAGACAAACTGCTGGATGTAACAAAGCACATAAACCATAAAACTAACACCAAGTGTGTCAACAGCAAATGCACATGTGGGCATACATTAATCGTCAAGGTTTTGGCAAAATGAGCTCACTTTTGTACAAAGATCTCTCCAAAAAAATCCCATGTCTGAAACGAATATACTTGTGAATCTGCAACCTGTGAGCTGTAACTAGCTTACATATATCTGCATATGACATACATGACCATAAATTATACAAATCCATGCATAAAACTCTTTGAAGTAACCCGCAGTCATATATGATCACATAACATGTGCATCATAATTCGCATTAGAGAAACACAATCTGTGAGTAGAAAACCTCAGCTGGAATGTCCATTGGCCAAAAATCCCATAGCTTGTGACTTGTGTTATGACCATGCAATCTGATAAAAATATTTCCAAATCTCTTCAAAATTTACAAAAACTTTCTTCTGCAAAATTGAAGAGCACCGAAGTGAGAATTCTCAGCTAACAAAAAACTAACACTATGTACCAACAATCTGCACACAGTTTGAACAATCTACAACAAAATCGGTGAAGAATTTGATTTAAATAAATATTATGTAAAGTTGTAACCTCAAGAAATCCGTCAAAAACTCACAAAACTCATTGAAATAAGCTCTTTACATAGCAAAAAACGGATCTGCGAAAACAGGTTGAAATTTTTGGTGCAAATCTTTTTGCACATACACTTCCAAATTCTCATGTGAACCAAATGCATGCTCATACTTGGTTCTATACTCAATTGTTAGTTGAATGAAGCTTAGTAATGCTTCTCCACTCCTATCTACTCCAAATCTAAGTGACCTCACTCGCACCAAGTTAAATGGTGAGCTCCAAAATACTCGTTGATACAAAAATGCTACCAATTGAAAGAGCGCGTGTGCAAATGTGTGTGCAAGAGGGAGGAAAGAGAAGATAGAGATTGTGTTTGGGTGGAGTTAACCTCTCAAGTTGAAGATTGAAAAAGGTCTTTATTCTTGTATGTACAAAGAATAACGGGAAAATGAGTAGAGCGCCTAACTCTGTATCCGGCACCGTCTTTACTCCAACATGGAGGAAAGCTATTCCATAAAGCACATATCTCGCAAAGCCATCAATAAGGAAAACTCAAAGAAACAATAGTTTGATGCATAACGTAGTGGATCACGGAAGTACTTTATGAATTTAAATGCAAACAAAGATAAAGATTTGACTATCAAAAGCATCTACATAGATACAAAGCACTCGTCCCAAAATGCAAAGACGAAGTGAAAAGTCAATTGACAATTTTTTCAAACTCAAAAGAAAGCAAAAGCATGTGAAGAATGTTGGAGAAATAGAAAACGCAAACTTGCTGAGAATTTTGGTGACTTGGCTCTTACGGACATCAAGTGCATTGCAAGAATCTTTGTGAGAGGTCTCTAACATGTATGCCTTTATTCTTTACTCTTGAAGATACATGTGGAGAGGTTGTGAAATTAACCACCCATAGGGGAAAATATTTTCAAGTATCAAATATGAAACGCTCAAATAGACAAGCAAGGAAACACATTTGTTGAATGCATTGTTAATTTTAACCTTACAATTCAAGGTAGCATCCCTCTTGAGTGGAATGTACATTGGATCAAACCTGCATATAAAAGAGAGGCATGAGCAATGCGAAAAAATGGTAGGTGAATGGGCTGAAAAGAGTGACAAATGTGCGTACGGACAAGTGTAGTTTCCAACCCATAATAGCTTCACTGATCATCTTGCCCCCCTTTAGAGAAAGCGGGTTAAAAGGTAAAAGACCGCATCATCGATTTGTGAACTTCAAGAAGGCTTTCGATATGGTCCCCGAGAGAATCTTCGGAAAAGTAAAGACGCCAAAGTACCATGAGAAAAATGTGATTTCTCGTATTTATGAAAAGGGATGTGTCGAGTATGGGATATTTGAATTTGTTTAACGAGTACTATTGATGTCAAACAAGGATGCCCACTTTCTGCGACTCTCTTTGGGCTACCTGCTACAATATACATCAACGAATCGGCAAGGCAATTATCTATCGCAAGAAAGTAAAATAAAACGCAGCAGCTGAAAATTATCTATCGTTATGTACGTTGTGGCTAAGTGCTACAAAATACATCAAGAATGGGCAGGGCAATTATCTATCCGAAAAAAATACGATAAAATGCAAGCAGGTGAATTTTTTTGAGCTGACCACTGCCTTTACTTACATTCTGGGTAAAACAAAAGAGATTTGCTGCAAAGAGCTCCTGTCGAACAGATAATCTCAAAAAAAGAGTGTTAAATGTGCTTAAATGAAGTGATGGGTAAAGAAAGAGCAGGATCAAAAGGACGTCTCTCTCATCAACCAATGCAATTATCGAGAAAAGTAGTCAAAAAAAAGTTTTTAATAGCACAGCGTAGAGAGAAATTTAAACTCACAGGGACAATTCCAAGAGACCTCAGAGATTATCGGAGACAGAGAAATGTGTGTGTGTGGGGGGGGGGGGGGGCCGCTAGCAATAAGTAGAATGAGACTGACTATCTGAATGTATTTCCATCTAATTTACATAAGTAAAAAAATGGCATGCCACATTGCAGACATGCCTGTGCTCGAACTTCCACAGGAAGTTATAAATACACCTGGAATTTGTCCTTCCAAGTTGTTGGGGATTCGCCAAAACCACTATAGCATCAATAACAATTTTGGACCATAGATTTACAAAAAAGAAAAAGAGGACATAATTTTACATTGTGGGATGTACATACACTTATCGATCCCCTCAGATGTCACAGGCCCTTTGTTGATAACACACAGCACGAAATCGCCTGACTTCAGTATGAGACATGAGCTGCCAGTTTTGTGAAATGTTGCTAGCCCCTTCATCTAAAGCACAATGCGAAGTCGTCTTAACTCGGCCTGAAATGTTGAGCTGTTACTCAGCATACGATAGGCCAGTGTGCGTATATCCTCCCTCGAGCACTCTTTTGAAATGCGAACAAGCTCCCACAATGCACCACCCGCAACCAAATCTTTGGCATTCACATCTGAAAGATATCAAAGTTGCTCATACAAGAAATCTAAAGACATCGACTACTATAGAATAGATAGCAACATCAGAGATGACAACCAGGCCTACTTGGTTGTACCTTGTTGTGCCAGATGACAGAGCGCCAACTCTATGTGGCGACGGATAGGAGCTGCCTCGTTACTTGCATTGGCGACAATCCAAGGTAAAGCTCCCTCATCAATAAGCAATGATCGACCTCTTTTTGCCCCTGCGGCATAATGGAAGACATCCTTTAGATAAACAGCCTAAAACCATAAGGAGTATAAATGCTGTTGTTGAAAACTTTGCCACCTTGTGCAGCTCCTCTAGATTCACACTTCGCAAAATTTGCGATTCCCCTGGCAACTTGGGCAAGAACATCTGGATGTCTTGACTTTACCATGCTTAGCAGTGCCTTAATCCCACCTTCGTCCCTTAGTTTCAACTGAAGCTTGTCTGTAAAGCATATTATTTCAAGCCCAATGAGCTCCACAACCAAAAGCTTATGAGAGATCATCTGATCAAACAGAGCATGTGCCAGATACCATTTCCACAAAGGTTTGCAATGGCCCCTGCCACCATGCGGAGTGTCTGTGGATCTTCTGCTTCCTCTGCAGTCGTTGACAAAAGAGCGATACCTCCTTCCGACATTATCAGCTCTTGGTTTGTCTCTAGAGGACAAAGAGTACTCGTCAAAAGTGAAATAAACATGTAGATGTGCCAGACACTTGCAACCGCATCTCAATAAAATCTATGATCGCAACTCTAAACATTGTTTAGCCCATCAATACCTAAAAAGAATCTCCAAATGCAAACACAACATTTATCCTCTCCAAAAATACTACTCGAGCTTGCCCTAAGTTCCCAAAAGGGGATACATTACCATTCATGGCTAAATTGGCTATGGCACCTGCTGCCACTCTACGAATTGTCTCATCCTCAGAATTATTTAGAAGCATCAGCATTGAGTGAAGCCCTCCTGCTTCAACTATTTTCTCCTGATTCGCTTCTGCAGTGAGATGCAAACCAATAGGTAACAAGCAAACCAAGAGCCAGTGAACAAAACAGAAATATTACAATATACCCTCAGCTGCCAAGTTTGCCACCACTTTAACTGCATGAACTCTAATATCGACATCCTCAGCCTCAAGTAAAGAGAGCACCTTTTGCAAACCCGCTACGAAACAAAAGCGGAAGGAATCAGTCCAGATTAGGTAACCGCAGTCAAATATATCTTGATAATTCTTGCAGTTCTAACACATTTGTGCATAGTTGGATATTCCAGGATCCATGGGAACAAGAATAGTGAAAATGAAAGAGCCAGACCTTCAGAAAAATGAGATAAGATGATTAAAAGCGTTTACTTTATAGAAAAGAGTATTATATTCACCATGTTCATGGGGCTTGCCCATGGATCCCTTCTGACCTGCAGGAGTATCAAAATTATGATTTCCACTCAGCAAACTTCTATGGCTTTCTGATCCGAATGAACTTCTACCAGAAGCTATCTTCTCAGGTATCCGCTTTGCCTGCCAGTTACAACTTTAGAAAGACTGCAAACGTGCAGCAAAAAGATCGCACCTACTCATGCTGGTGGTAAAAGACATCAGATTTAGTAATCCACCTCATCAGAATCGAAGTTGAACTGCGATAGTTGATGTTGTAACTGCTTGATTTCATCTTCAAGTATTCTTCTTTGTTTAGTCTCGTCCTCCAATCTCCTACTGAGCATCATAAGCTCCTGACCCTGATTAATCTTTTCAAATTTTCAAGAAGTTGATATATTTGATAAAACGTGATAGCTCATCAAGGCACTGATAATGTTAGATTGACATTTACCTACCTCTGAATTTCCACTCTCACCCTTGGGCAGTCCAGATTTCAATGTACAAAGCTCTCTTTCTGCCTGCAGCCTCAATTGACTTTCATTCTCTAGCTGCAGCTTCAACTCCAAAACCTCATCAGTGAGCTGCTTGCACGGGTCAGATGCCTGCATTCAATCACTCTGATTGAGCACCACAACTATTATGTAACTGCACACAACGATAAGCAGAGCAACTCAAATTTACATCGTTGTGATGTTGCATGGCTGCCAGAAGTTCACTTTCCATTCGCTGCCTTTCTATTCGTTCACTTTCAAGGTTCTGCAATGCCTCCACTTGTTCCTTCTGATATCTGACCCTTTCTGCTGCCATTTTCTGAAAAGAATTTTGCAAAAACGCAATGCCTCATTTGTGAGTTTAATAGCTCCTTAGCTCATCAAAAGACACAAGAGTCACCTCCAATGCACTTTCTAGATTCTTTTCAGCTCTTCGCGCTTCTTCAAGTCTTTCTTGTAGCTTTTCCTCAACATCCAGCAAAAGCTTTGCTTGCCTCTCAATCTCTGTAGTGCGCCTTTCCAACTCCATCCCCAGCCTGCGGCACAGGCTCTTGTAATCAAACTCTTCTTTCAACTTCACCATGTTCTCAACTTTCATTGCCTGCACTGCATAATATAACATCAGTGTCAATTTCAACAGAAAATAGAACATGCTCCTTACCCAATATCAGCCCTCCATTGAACTTTCCTTCACTATCCTCACAATTTGGTAGCTTTGGGCTTGAGAGAGCAGATCTCTGGCATGCCTTTTTAATAAGACCCTCGAAGTGGTTTTAGAAGGATCCTTCTGCCCAGGCTATGTTGCCCGATTGCATGATTCAACATTGGTTGTAGGTGAGCACCAGACATAACATGGTCTATCCGCTGGCTTTCCTTCCTTCTAGACTCTCATATGGTATAGTTGTAACAAACTGCCGATGTGTCAAAGCTTAAAGAATGGAGCCAACTTACAGATGTGGCCGAGGGGCCTAAACTGTCACAAAGTGATGACGTGGCTGCCCGAGAGCAGAGACCCTAACCCTAATTTCTGCCAGAAACCCTACCTGCTGAAACCCTAATTCTGGAAACCCTATTCCTAAAACCTGCAAACCCTAAATCTGAAAACCCTAACCCTAAAACCTGCAAACCCTAATTCTAGAAACCCTCACCTAAAACTGGAGAAACCCTAACCCTAACCCTAAGGGCAGCAAGGAGATTTCCGAAAATTGCGCTGGCTGATGATGTGGCAGGCTGTACGGATTTCCGTGAATTACGCTGGTAGCTTTTTGGATTTGCTTTTAGACCAGATGCTTTTAAGTTTGAAGCCTTTTCACTGTAACTACTTTTCAGGCTAAGGGCCTTCAAATATGAGGCTAGGGCTCATTCTCTGGCATGCTTCCCGGAGAAGGTGCACCGGCTTGTACTGTGTTGATGCAATATAAAGAAATACCGAAAGGGGCGCCAAGGTTTGGGGCCAATACTCTCTGGGGTGGAATTCCGCCACTCTGTGTCGCGTATCGTCTCTCTCTTTCAATTCAGTTGTTATTGAAGTGTTAAAAGTCTGTTCAATCTGTTCTTTTCTATTGGCACGTGGTGCCCGTCTTGTGACAATAGCCGACACACTTGTCTTCCAATGGTTGGTGGATCACAAGAGTGTGAGTTGAAAGTTGGGTGGCATAAAGTGGTCCCTTCCCAGCATGTGCCGGCTGCAGCTATCAAATGCAAACCTAAAGACCCTACAAAACAGATTGGCTACAACTGGCGTGTACACCGTGGAGGGCGGTTCTAATTCAATTGCCTGTTAACTTTACACATAGTACTGAGAAGAAAAGGGAACACAGATGCGTCTAGCGACTAGAATGCCCCTGCACACACGAAGACCAACACCTTGTAGGCCCCGAAGACTGGTGGTGCCCCTTTTCTTTATTCAATGACGGCCCGAACACGTAGATCAAAGTCTCACAAAGCTGCCCAAACCTGGCGAGGGCTGAAATTGCAGGTTTTTGATCCAATTTCGGCAACATAACAACACCAAATCCCCTGTAGATCAAAAGCATCTGTCTAGGACGGATTCCCTCACAATTTAGAAGCTTTCTGATGAGCTGTAACAGAATTTCAGCATGCTGTAATTCCCTGTTTTGCCATTGTCGGGTGCCAAAAACCCTATACACGCATCCCAAGGCTTTCTTGGGGCTCCCCTCGTGTTTCCTTGCAGTTTAGGTGCAAAACCCTAAACATGCAGAAAAACACAGCAAGCTGTAATTCTCTGTTTTGGATCAATTTTAGCAAAGCGAACACGTCTACGTGTGTCCCAAGGGCTACTGCACGCAATGGGACAGTTCTCCTGTAATTTGGACGAGTTCTCACGCGACAAAACTCTCCAAATTCACAATCTTTTGCGATGGAATTGTGCATATCTGTGGGGGATTAGCAATTAGCTCATCCGGTTCCTGTTCAAAAGGCTCTTGCCTTGGCAACGCGCACAAAACCCCTAGAAATGTACAATCAACTAAGCAACCCAACTAGTGGGGCATTACCATATGTGCAAAGGGGAGAGAGAAGTGCGCGACAGCAGATCATCGCACTACATGAGACAAAGGAGAAGGCAAGCTTTCCATTAAAGCTGTGAATCTGCACCCACAACTCACACACATTGTAAATGCACAAACATCAAAAATCAGCCTCCACTTCAGTTTCGGGTGCCCCCTCTTGGGACGAGAGCCTGGAGTGTGTGTGTTGACCTGCAGTTTGCTCTCCTATTGCCACGTGTTTAGTTTGCCCCTTTAGTTTAAATTCCTAGTTCCCACCAACTTATAAATGTGACTTGCCGAGTGGCACAGGCTTCCATACTCATCAGAATTCAATGCTAACTCGCCCGACCAGTCCCAGACTGACCGACCTAGATTCTCAATGTGAGAAACCCGTTCGACCGCAGCCGTTTCACATTGTCCATGCAGTGTCCACTTGCACCTTTTCAACTAAAAATCCGTATCCTGCACATATTTGTTTGCCTCAAATATCTTGTCCTTGGTTTGCAAAATGGGTGGGACTTTCTTCCCTCCTTCCACTATCTTAAATGGTGTCTTGCATGTTGACGTATGCATAGTGTTATTGTAAGCATATTCAACCAATGCGAGATGATGTTCCCAAGTTGCCTTGTGCTCTGACACACAACATTTGAGCAGATCCAGGACATTAGAATTTGCCTCTTATGATTGTCCATCAGTTTATGGATGAAACAACGATGAGAACTTTAGCATAGTGTCCATGTTTTCAAACAATGCCTTCCAAAAAGACTTGTCATACGTGGATCCCTGTCACTGACAGTTGACAGAGGCATCCATAATACTTAAAGATAGTGCTTATGAGTATCTTGACCATGTGTTATGGCTTTATCTTCTTCCTAACAGGAATGAAATGGTCCTGCTTACTAACCCTACAAATGATAGTCCAAATCCCATCATTGTCAGTTTGTGATCTTGGAAGATCAAAGATAAAGTCCATCGCTATGCTTTCCCATGGCCTATCAGGGAGGCAAAGGCTACAACAATCCCGGTTGCTTTTGCCTGTCGAATTTGACTTTCTGGCATACTAAGCATGATCGTACAAATGTGCCACCATCTTGACGCAAAGCTGACCCATAAAAGAATGCCTCAACCCCTTTCACTGTCACATCAATTCCACGATGCCCAGTATATGGTGGAGCATGACTTTCCATCAAAACCTTCGGCCGCAACTATTTAGTGACGCACAACATTCCATGCATCAAGATACCGTGATACTTAAAGATATTGCTCATGAGTATCTTGACCATGTGTTATGGCTTTATCTTCTTCCTAACAGGGATGAAATGGTCCTGCTTACTGAACCTACAAATAGTAGTCCAAATCCCATCATTGTCGGTTTGCGTTCTTGGAAGATCAAAGATAGTCCTTTCCCATGGCCTATAAGGGAGGCAAAGGCTACAACAATCCAGATTGCTTTTGCCTGTCGAATTTGACTTTTGGCATACTAAGCATGATCGTACAAATGTGTCAACATCTTAATGCAAAGCTGGCCCATAAAAGAATGCCTCAACCCCGTTCACTGTCACATCAATTCCACGATGCCCAGCATATGGTGGAGCATGACTTTCTATCAAAACCTTCGGCCGCAACTATTTAGTAACGCACAACTTTCCATGTATCATGAGAAAGTCATTCTTAAGCATATAGTAGTGCTCACGATGTTGCCCATCAATAGGCATTGTACTGAGTTCAAGCAATGTAAAGAAATACCGAAAGGGGTGCCAAGGTTTGGGGCCAGTGCTCTCTCTCTCGAGGTGAAACTCCGTCACTCCCCATCTCGTGTCGTGCATCTCTTTCGGTTCAATTGTTAATTGAAGTGCTTAAAGTTGTTCAGCTGTTCTTTTCCGTTGTACGTTATGCCCATCCGGTTACAAAAGTTTCAAACTTTCAGAGGAATTGAGGATCAATTGAAGGCTTTGACCTTCATACAACAATTCGATGCAGCTTATGCTGGAGGAAACTTCACAGAGTCTTCAAGGATACGCAAGGCTGCCACTTTCTTGAAAGAGAATGCACTTCAATGGGGGACCGCATTGTTGAATCAAGGTCAAGCCTCAACAATGTGGATCCAATTCAAACGGCTCTTTGCACCTGCGTGGCTGACAAAACTTTTGAAGTGGATGTAATGACAAAATGGAAAGAGTTAAATGCTAAACAGTTTGCGAATCTTGATGAGTACAATAAACAACTCTCGCCACATTGTTGCGAGTAACCTCCTATAGATTTGCGCCATTGTCAGAACAGATTGAGATGTACTGTCGCGGATTGCCCCAGAAAATCAGGGACTACTGCACAAAGACTACCATCATGAATATGGCACAATTGATTGAGAATGCGAGAGTGGCCAGCAATCTGACGAAGGGAGACTTCAATGGATTTAATAGCCAGAACGGGTCTCAGGGTAAACAGTTTTCAACCAAGGACAATGCTTTAGCAAAGCCTTCAGTGTCTCCCACAAAGAAACCCTCCACTGATGAAACTCACACGTTCAAGAAGCAACGTAAATCTTCTTCTGGGCGAGGAGCAAGCCTGAAAAAGGCTTTTTTCTGGCAAAACTTTTGAAGAAAGGCAAGATCTGAGAGAGGCCAAGAAATGCTACATCTGTGAAGAGACATTTTGCGAATGAATGCCCACATAGGAAGTCACAGATAACAATGACAGGTCAGAGCATAAAGGAAAGAAGCCAAAGCCTAGTGCAAGACTTGTCCCAAATTTGGTTGGTGACCAGCCAAACATAGATGCCACAGAATTGTGTAGAGCTTGGGGCAAAGCTAGAGAACAGACGGTATTGGTTTTCTTTGATCCAGGAACGCGTGCAAATTTCATATTATCAGAATTGGCATCAAAGTTGGGCATTCGTGTAGAGGAGATGGGTATGACAAGTGAAGCAAGTTTGGCATGCCCAGGTCATTCAAAGCCTGTTACTCCCATTTTGGGGAAACTTCGTATGCACATTCAGAGTTATGTGGATGCGGGAGAATTTCATATTATGCCACTTGAGGGCTGCGATGTGTTATTGGGTATCCCATGGTGTTACGGGGTACAACAAAAAAATTACCCTTGTACATAGAGGAAAGACTCATGTCCTTGATGTAAAGCTTAAAGGCGAGTCTGTCCCAGTTGTTTCTGCTTCTGCTATTTCATCCGTAATAAAGAATCATCCTTCTGAGTGCTTGATCTTTGCAAAAGAAGTACGTGAAGTTGTATCTAATTTGTCTACCTTACATAAAGATAGGTCAACTTTTCTGAGTGGTTTCACTCATTGTTTTTTGGACTCTTTGCCAGGGGAGTTACCTCCTGCGAGACCTAATGATCATACCATAGATCTTGTGTCAGGTTTTGGTCCACCAAATAGACCACCGTACAGGGTTAGTACAGGCCAACAAAAAGAGATTATGAGTCAAGTCAACGAACTTTAAGAGAAAGGGCTGATTCAACCTAGTTCATCCCCCTTTTGTTCGCATGTACTCCTAGTGCAGAAGAAGAATAGGTGATGGCGCATGTGCATTGACTACCACACTTTGAATAAGAATACCATCAAGAACAAGTTCCCCATACCGAGGATAGATGGCATCCTTGATCGGCTTGAGGGAGTGTCATTGTTAACCAGGATAGACCTAAGGACCTAAAGAGTGGCACCACCAAATACGCATCAGGCCAGAAGATGTCCATAAGACTGCGTTCAGGACAACGTTTGATCTCCATGTGTTTCTATGTCATGCCATTCGGTCTCACAAATGCTCCTTCCACATTCGAGTGAATGATGGACAAAATATTTAGACCACATAGAAACTTCGTGGATACCTTCTTTGATGACATGACTGTCTACTCAAGATCTGAAGAGGAGCATAGGGATCACTTGACCGCAGTTTTCAATGAGTTACGCAAGAACAGGCTACTCATTAATGCCAAGAAGAGTGAATTCTTTTTGGAAGAAATTCACTTCTTTGGGCACATTGTTTCAAAGGATGGGGTACGCATGTCTCCGGCAAAAGGAAGCAATTAGGTCATGGCCACACTTGAAGTTCGTACATGACATTTGAAGCTTTCTAGGCTTATGTTCCTATTACAAGAGGTTCATCCGAATTTTTTTTGAGATTGCTTCTCCACTCCACAGTGCAAGGGAAAGCAGTTACTTTCAAGTGGACAACCAAGGAAATTTTAGCCTTCAAACACTTGAAAGAAAAGCTCACTTCAAATCCGGTAATCATTTTGCCAGATATTTCGAAACCTTTTGTGGTTCAATGTGATGCATGTGGCCACAGCCTTGGTGCAGTTCTAATGCAGAATGACCGAGTAGTCGCATATGAGAGCAGAATTTTTTTGAAGACCGAAAGTAACTTGCAAGTTTATGAGAAAGAATTGCTGGCAGTAATCCACGCTCTCACTAGTTGGAAACACTATTGTTAGGGGCTGATTTTGTTGTCCAGACAGATCATCAAACCTTGCGATATTTTCTCACACAAATAAAGTTGTGTTAGATATACATGCAAATTATGCTATATCTCTACATATCTATATATCTAGAGAAGGCGGAGCGACTCCCTACAGCTGTACTGTGATCACCAATAAATGGGGTACCATGTAGAGTCCAATGCATCTGGTGGAGAACTCCATTGCACCATGTCTTCTCTCTATTGCTCTTTTCAAGTTGGAAGTGCTTGGCATTTTCAATTCACTTGTGGGTCTGTTGCCGATTCACCGCCTCATTAGTGAGACAAATTTCGTATTGGCTAACTAACATTCTTCTTCATCTATTACTTCTTATTGTTCTTCATTTGGGCAATCCCCCCATTTGTGATGTGCTTCTCTTTGAGGTTGGTGTAACCGTCCTATGCTTTGACTATAAGATCGAGTTTGAATCCATGATCTTTGAATATTTCGCAATGGTATGATTATCTACCATAGAAGGGAATATGGCTTCTCTAACAACAAGTTACCACGTATAGAGTGCAAGTGGTAGTATACATGGTTTGTCAATTTATGTGTGTGAGAGAGTAATGGGGTGTTTGTGTGTGTGTGTGTGTGTGTGAGAGAGAGAGAGGGGGGGTGTGGAGCGAACAACTCCGGCAAGGAAAGAAAAACTAGTGGCAGATAATGCAATGAGAACAAAGGGACAGCAACGGCAGTGCACAGGGTTTGAAGCTAAAATGCCAAAAAAAAAAAAAACAACATTACAATACCAAAAACTAATTACTTACTCGTTGACCGAACATGATGGTGCTTGTTGTTTCCCCACGATGTCGAGGTGAAGGCCCAATTGTTATAACCAAAGATGTCCTTGCAGTACCTGCGAAGTTTAGTTCAAGCATTGGCAACACATACACTACCTTAAAAAGTTGGGAGGCTTATATGAATGAAATTAACCATCAACTCTGACTACCCCATTGGTTGACAATTAATTATAAATGCAATACACGGCTAGAACAATAGCAATCCTCACATCATAAAATAAAATGTACACAACATTATTGTTTCAATATACGTTATTAACTAAATACTATTCACAAGGAAAAGAGAAATCAATTTCAACTCAAAAAAGACAACGAAGATTGCATCACATTAGCAACCAGAAAAGGCTAGAACAACCATTGCATTATAACCACAATTGCAAAAGAAGATCTTTCACTCTCACGATCACCTAATGATGATCAAAGTGCCAGAGTGCCCAAGTCCGTAACAAAGAAAACAAGTTGTGTACAAGGAGAGAAAACCCCTTGACCTTTGCAATCTCTAAGATATAAGCAGACATTGACTCACTAAATTTTATGCCTCCAAACTCTAGGCTTGCCCTTTCCAATTGGCCTTTGCCAACACATTGCTAGGTGTTTGCCATAGGTGATCACCCAAAAGCTATCACATAAATCCCAAAAAATCCACAAAATTATGAGAAAATTACTGTAAACGTAGAAACATGAGTTCATGCTTACATGCACTAATGCATCTTGTTACCAATTGTTGTAACATTTTGGCAACCCCACAACATGGCATAATTGGCAAAAAAAGGTACAATATGCAAGAGACGGGGCAAAAGTCAACAAGAATAAGCCATGGGCCCTAAGTGTGCCAAGGCTCTCACTAAACACTACAAACACAACCAACCCACAATCAAGGTCTAAGCACTAATGAGACATCTAGAAGTCCAATATCAAGAAAAAACGCTTGTTCAAACCAAGGAATCGCTTCCAAACCATCCACATTAAAATGCCTTGCACAAATCTAAAATTGCACATTTCCAACGCTCCATAGGAGTGGCTTCAATTTTTTATTATATCTTTCTCAATTGCCAAAGCCAGCTTACTATTATCTTCAACTCTACTTTATCCATCTCTTGCGTTATGTGGAGAGTGGTACACGTAGAAAGGTATACGGTGATACTAATTGATACAACGTATAAATGATGAAATATAGCGTGATTACTTGACTTGATATGACATTAATATTCATGAAACTTTATAAAAAAAAAACATAAAACTCCCATGAAATCTGATGCTTGAGAGAGGGAAGAGACTTTTCATATCAATGATATCACAAAAGTCAAGACAACAAAAAACTAAAGCTTGTTCTCCTCATGTTTTTGAAAGTTCCATATATGGTTATGTGAAATATGAAAGTTCCTAGGTTTTACACGTGAAATGAAAAAACAAAAAGCAAAGATAACATGCAAATTAAGTATATCTACGCTTAACATAGATTATTTAAGCAATGTAACAAATAACCATGATAGGAACATAGAAGCACTTGAAAGTATTCTTGAAAGAGTTGCCGAAATACAAGCTTCATATTAATGCAATTATGGAATCCATTGCTTGGGCCATATACCTATCACAATCATGTGAGAATAGACCCACGGAGCAGTTGTGAAAAAGGATAATAAAGAGAGGCATAGTTCACTTTGGAGCATGAAGTTTGATGCCTTTTGCCCCTACCCATACTCTAGGTATGTGTTGATAGATTTTTTTCATGTAATATCAACTTTATACGACCTCACGAACTAGAAGATCTCTTTCATAGGTCTTGGTTAGAGAGAAGCCTTTTAAAATATTAAGCACCTTCTCAATTAGTAGGGCAATGCCTAGAAAAATCCCCCACAACCCAACAAGAAAATGATATATGGAAATATATGAGGGCGCCGGGACAAGGTGGGTGGCTGGCCCCAAACTCGGGCAGCCGGATCAAGAGCAACCTAGACAATGGGTGGCCAGCACGGAGACATACTAGCCGTACAAGTATGCCCTAGACCTGTGTGAAGCAGCAGAGTGGTGTAAATCTAACACCCCCTCTCAGCACCTGATGCTGAACAAACCGCGTGAAGCCGAAGATGTGAGGCAAATGATGAAGATGTCTGCTGCGATGTCCACTGAAGGACAATACTACGGCAAACTTCGCGAGTGTAGCAATAGTCTGGGGTGTCACGACCGCCAAGAAATCCCCATGGTAAAGTGCCGTCACGAGCAGTGTAGTAAAATGTTGTACTCCGCCAATACAAGGTAAAGATACTGTGTGAAGGGCCCGAACTGAGTGTGAAAACAAAGTGGAAATAGAACTGCAAGTGTCCTGCTCAATAGGATTTGTGGTGTCTGTAGTCAAACCGTTTGGACAAAATGGGGAAGCCCAAGAACCGTCATGAGAATAACCGGAAGCCTGTAACCTGATGAGTGCGCAGCAGTGTGTGCAAGTGATAAAGCACGAGAAGATGTGCAAGGCTTGAGGCTTGGAGAGGAGGCACTGGTCTACAGAGATGGGGCACTAGAAATCGAAGTAGAGAGAGAGAGAGAGAGAGAGAGAGAGAGAGAGAGAGAGAGAGAGAGAGCACGATATCTTGAAAGGGGAATAAGTGAGTGAGTGTGTATTGGGCACTCATTCCCTTTATTAAAGTATAGGACCATTTTTAAGTTAGTGGCCAAGTTCAATGTGAACTTGGCCAAAGGTTAGTAACCTTTAAAAATATACACAAAAGGGGTCATTTGGGCCGGCCATTTGGGCTTTAACCCAACAACCTCCCACTTAAAGGCATAAATGGCGTCTTTAAGCTACGTGACTCCCACCATCTGTATGCATAGCTGATGTTGTGCTTTGGGTAAGCACTTAGTGAGAGCATCTGCTGGATTTTCTGATGTATGGACCTTAACCAATGTAATAAGGCCATCCTCAAGCACTTCTCGAATGAAGTGATACCGCACATCAATATGCTTTGTGCATGCATGAAACATGGCATTCTTTGCCAGACATATGGCACTCTGGCTATCACAACTAAGCATAGGTGCCTTGTCAGGCAAACCAAAATCATTGCATAGACGTACTAACCAAATGGCTTCTTTGGAAGCCTCGGTGGCTGAAATATATTCAACCTTTGTAGTATACAATGCAACGATCTTTTGCAATCTAGAACACCATGAAAAAGCACCTCCTGCAAGAGTAAACACATAACCACTTGTTGATTTCCATGTATCCACATGACCAGCCATGTCAAAGTCACAAAATCCCTTCAACTCCAATGGTCCTTTACCATAGCAGAGGCATTTGTTTTTAGTCCCTTTCAAGTACCTCATAATGGACTTCACTGCATCCCAATGCAACCTGCTTGGATTAGCCATAAACCGGTTCACAACTCCCGCTGCATGGGCTATGTCAGGCCTAGTAGCAACCATAGCCGATGTTGTTGTGCTCACATGTCTTTGCCTCTTTATACGTAAGAGGCTCTCCCTCGTCTGTCAACATAATGTAATGCAAAGAGGGATCATATCTACTCATAGTCCATCTTGGACGAGTAGACCGTCTGACCCAATGATCCACATTATCCGGTAATGAGTCTACATCAAGAAGCATGATAAAATCATCAACAATGGGTTGCTGTACATCATTTTCAGCACCATTTTCAGCATTGTTTCGTGGCTGCAAATGCCCTTCAGCAGCCTCAATTTGCTGCCCAGCTTCATCTGGCTCAAACACCACTGGATCATCTACCTTTTCAACCATATGTGGTGCATCCTGAGGATCAAGAATAGGACTAACAGGTGGCTGGTCATGTGTAACCGCCCGTGGTGGGGCGGTAGGCATTCGCTTTCACCCGAAATTCTTTACTTTAGACACACACACACAGAGAGCACTTTGCAATGGAAACCTGCGACGGGAATTAACACTTAATCACACACACGGCTCGGAAGCTAGAATGCCTCGAGCAGACGCCGACAATCTGTAGGCCCCAAAATTGGCGCCCCTTTCGGTATTTCTTTATTCTTTGATAGCGTAAATTACAAAGTAGAATCCTGGGAATCCTTTACCTGTATCCAACTAGATACCACTTGATTTGGCCAAATTTCGGCAACATAACAACACCAAAACTTGCGCGAAACCAATTCCCCTACTAAAACTCACTTCCACTGGCATAACCCTCTGATTCCTGCCCAAAAACAGTTAATTCAGCACGTTGTATTTACTGGTTTTTGCCTTGCTTTCAGCCCCAAACAGTCCCCTAACCGTCCTCTGCCAATGGGGCACTATTCCCAATGGTTCTGGTGTCCGTATGGCTGAAAAACATTCAATTTTCTGCGCATACACAGCGCTGAATTTGCACCTGTACGGTGAGGTTATGACCCTCACCGGTGCCTGCTTTGGAGTAGCAGTTAGCTACCCCTGTTCCTGCTCAAGGAGGCTCTTGCCTCAGGACAAAAGCATGAACCCACACAGCTGTACATCAGTCAAATGAAGAGCCCTCTTGTGGGGCATCACATAACTGCACATAGGGGAGAGAGAGCAGTGTGTAGTGTGCAGGGCATCACTCCTAGCACCACACTGTACATGAGAGGAAAAGAAAGCACTCCATAGCTCTTAACCTGTGAGACAGGTTCTCAATGAAGCATCCCCTCAGCATAAATCGAGCGCCCCCTCTGCTGCCCTTGACCTGTAATGCATCTGTGAACAAATAGATGCAAAAAGGGAAAGATTTCCATGGCTGCCAAAACTTGCGTATCGCTGAAAACGCAGCAAAACAGCCCTGCAAACACGCATTTGATGCCTTCCAATGCTAAAAATGAGCTCTGTGGACCTAGGTAAAGCCATGGGAAGCTCAAAAATGCAGAGAAATGGCTGAAAATCAGAGTTAACAGCCTCCAAAATTACTCCCAAAAGTCAGTTACGAGTTCTGTTCTCCCAAACTTGGTAAATTGACCAAATAGTGCCACTTGGCACTCATATATGCAATTCCCCGCATTGGGCTTCCTACTTAAAAATCTCTCAACTGGTGCATCACTGACTTTGCAGCACAGTAATAAAATATTTCCCTGGTCGTACCGAAGGTAATGACGCTAACACATTTCAGTGCCCAAAATAGCAGTTCCCTAATTTGTAGGAGATGCTTCCGTTGGGCTCCCACTGGTCTTTTGACCATCTATCCTCATTGGGACCGCATCCAAAAGTGCAATGTGGCCCAACTGTCGGATACTTTCTGTTGGTGATCCCACCTTGACTTTATGCCTTTATTGAGTTCACTTCCTAGTATCCACCAACTTGCTAAGTGCGACGGAGGTATCTACATGATCTTAAACTGAGCCTACTTTACGAGTTCCAGTGCCGACCAACTTCCCGTCTGCGGGTGAAACTATCGTTCACATTGGCCATATAATGTCCGACCATTTGCAACTTCAAAAAGAGGGTTTCAAAAATTAAACAAAAATCATTGAAAAGAAACCAACAACCAAGGTTAGCAGTTGCCACGTCCTCGTGACATCATGCTGAAATTTGACCCTTTTATGGTCATGCTTTGAGGCACAATTGTTTTGAAGCAGCCTTGTCTCATTAAAAACAACATCCCGGTTGCGCACAACCCTTTTGAGCTGAGGTGACCAAGTCCTGTAACCCATTTTGCCTTCTTCACCATATCCCATGAAAAGGCCTTTAATAGACTTGACATCTAGTTTGCTCCTCAACTCAGGTCTAATATGCACAAAAGCTTCGCAACCAAAAATGCGTAAGTGATCATATGAAGCAGGCTTGCCAGGCCAAACCTCTTCAGAGATGTCACCTTTCAAAGACATGTGAGGGGATCGATTACATATATGCACTGCAGTTTTCAAAGCTTCTCCCCAAAATCCATGAGAGATTAGTTGTGGACAGCATGCATCTCACCCTCTCACAAAGTGTCCTATTGAATCTTTCATCCACACCATTAAAAGAGGGGCTGTATGGCTTAGTAAGCTCCCTCTTAATGCCCAAATTTTCACAAAATTTGTTAAATTCAACACTTGTGAACTCCCCCCTATTGTCTGTACGCAAGCATTTCAACTTTCTACCTGTTTAGGTGGTCACAAATGCATGAAATTTCTTAAACGATAGCAGCAAAGGCTTCATCCTTAGATTTAAGCAAATAAACCCAAATTTTCCTAGAATGACATCAACAAAGGAGACAAAATAGCATGGCACCTCCCATAGACTTAGTGGGCATGCTACATACATCAGAATGTACAAGATCAAGCACACAAGATTTACGAGAGACACCACAGTAATAAGAATGCTTTACTTGCTTGCCATATAGACATTCATTACAAAAGTCAAGCTTTGTGGCTTTAGCATCAAGCTTATTCAAAATACAAAGCTTAGAAAGGCCCTTTTGGCTCATATGGCCAAGCCTCTTGTGCCATAACTCCATGTAAGAGTTAATTTCAGCCAATGCAATAAACTTGTCCAACGTGGCCTTTCCATGCATGGAGTAAAGTGTCCCTTTCTTTGTGCCCTTTACAATCATGCTTGAGGCTTTAGTCATTTTCCATGATCCTCTCTCAAACAAGATGCTATAACCATGCATATCCATCTAACCAACAGAAAGCAGACTCTTCTTGATTCTCGGCACATATCTAACATCATGCAAGACAAGCTCATTTGTGTCATCTATGGAGCCATTTTGATGTATGTAACTGCCTTTCTGTTCAGGCTAACCCATGCTTCATCCGACATATTCTGTGGCTTTACCTATTCAAGTGCCCCTTCACAATCCTTAAGAAATAGGATTCCCTGGATTCTTGTCTTTCCAAAGGTCGAAACCTGTTCCATCGAACCTCCTAATCTCGAAGAGATTCTTCACATCCCAAGAAGATGAGGCCATAGATGCACGAATAAGAGGGCTAATACGCTAAATTTTTGGGCAAAATGCACCAAAACCGGAGTATAACCTCACAGAAGTGTGCACTACATCTCCAAATGGTCACAGGAGCAATTTGGGGCAAAATGGATGAATTTAGGCACAAAAAAACAATTTCTGAAACTTCTACGCAAGAAATTTCAACGAGTATTTGTGCTGAAAAACAACAATTTTAGTTCTTTTTAGCCTCACAAGACATACATAAGGCTATTGCACAGCCTTTAGAAGCATGTATGAGCAAAAGCCCCAATTTGTAGCATCAAATTGCAAAAATTGAGCCACAAATGATCATACATAGCCAAAACTTGTCAAAATGTGCATAAATTGCATCAATTTGCACTTTCCTCAATGTAGATGCATCAAAAATACACTTGCAAAAACCTACGTAAATCTGAAATTTGCTGAAAACACCTCTTTTAGGACCTCTTTTTCGGCAATTTCTTTGTTTTCGGGTAGCCGGGACCTAGTAAAGATGTTCCCTCACCTTCATACATGATTTGCAAAACCTGTATTTTCCTGTCATAACCTGTAATTTGCTGATTTTGACCTAATTTCAGCCTGTTTTAGGTCAATTTGACTAGCCCGGAGCCCTCTAATGTCCAGGGACGAGTCCTTTGGCGATAAAATTGCAAAACCTCGCGTGAAAGTTGACCTCTTTGGCTGAAAATCAGGTTTGCAGGTTTGGAAGTAAACCCTAAATTTGCTCTGATACCAGTTGATGAGTGCGCACTAATGTGTGTAAGTGATAGAGCACGAGAAGATGTGCAAGGCTTGAGGCTTGGAGAGGAGGCGTTGGTCTACAGAGATTGGGGCGCTAGAAATCGAAGTATGAGAGAGAGAGACTACACGATACCTTGAAAGGGGAACAAGTGAGTGAGTGTGTATTGGGCACTCATTCCCATTACTGAAGTATAGAACCATTTTTCAGTTAGTGGCCAAGTTCAAGATTAGTAACCTTAAAAATATACACAAAAGGGGTCATTTGGGCCGACCATTTGGGCCTTTAACCCAACAGTAACCTAGGGTGGCTAGGTGACTGAGCTGTGAAAAACTCCAGAAAGAAAGCAATCTGCGTTGTGAATAATCTCTGAGAAGAGGAAAGGCCAATCCAATCTGTCTGCACCGTCTTGCATGTATCTCCTGCCTCCAATCCTCCGGTGTCATCCAAAACAAAATCCACGCCAACAAAGCCACCAAATGGCAACTCGGTGTGGCTCTCAATGTGAATGAGCTGGGAGTGGCCTATTACCTAGGTTGGAGAATAAGTCTAATGTAAGATTATCGAGGGTGAGTGTAAGCAACTCTGAAGGTAGCAATCCAAATGGTCAAGAGTGTAGTAGAGCAATTGCACTACCATCCAAGCCAAGCTCGGGTGACTCCGGATTTAGTCGCGAGATGCGGGAGATCTCGCGAGTAAACTCTCCACAGAGTCCAAAGCATTGAAGTCCCACTCCAATCAGTAGATCCAAGCAATGAACCTGTCCAAGAAGAGATCCAAGATCCTCTCCCTAAGTCCATGTGATTTGACGTGTCGAGGTCAAGTGTAGAGATTTCAGCGTGCATGTACACCACCGAATGGTACGGGAGCGTCGCAGAGTGTCAGAGGAGAGGGTTCTCACACTTCTCAATCGTCAAGGGACTGAAAACAGAGAAAAAACAGCAAGTAATGCCAAAATGGTGCCGATTTCGGAGGGACACCTGAAGATGCCGTAGATCTGCAAGTGCCTGGCAGTAGAAGGCTCTCCAGGTGAGTGCACAAGGACAGCATGTGACTGAAAACGCAGCAAGTTCTCAAAAAAGCCAACAGTCCCAAAAACGCAAATCTGCCAAAAAAACGCAAGGCTGATCTTGGCTTCTTGGGTGCGCTCTACTGCTAGGGAGGTAGCGGCTGCAGTAGGTGTGCAGATCCAGGCTGACAAATGTAAAAATGCTAAGCTTCTTGCCAAAAAAAAAACACTAGGGCTGAAAAACCGCTAGGCTGTTCTACAACTTTCCCGCGACGGAAATCGACAGAGATGCTACCCCTAGCCTCATGGGATGAGATCAATGAAGATTCTCCAAAAACGCTGGCTGTTGTTGATCCCTTGGGAGGAGTACCTGATGCGGATGATGCACCCTTGGATCATCGAGAGCCTGAAGTTGTTGATACCATGTTAGAGTGCGCGTGTGCGGAAGCGAGAGAGAGAGAGAGAGAGAGAGAGAGAGAGAGAGAGAGAGAGAGAGAGAGAGAGAGAGAGCACATAACGCTAAATGTGGAAGGGGGGGCGATCAACCCCCCATGACTACCATGAGCAGAAGACCCTGTCTATACAATCAAATGTGTGTAGAAGAGGATACCCCCCTGCCCCCATAAATAGGTGCCAAAGGGGAGGTAGAGCAATGCGGAAAATTCCCCCATAGCCCAACAAGAAAATGATATATTGAAATAAATGAGGGCGCCAGGACAAGGTGGGTGGCCAGCCCCAAACTCATGCGGCCGGACCAAGAGCAACCTAGACTATGGATGGCCAGCCCGAATACATACTAGCCGTACAAGTATGCCCTAGACCTGTGTGAAGCAACAAAGGGTGTAAATCTAACACGAGGTCCTCTCCTCCTAGCATTGCTCCCAACCTAATTTGTGGGAGAGAGGCCCTGGCAACTTATTTATAGGCCTAAAGCCTTGCAAAAGCAGTTTACATGAAAAGCTTCAAGTCTGAAAGCATCCTGCCCAAAAAGCTGGCGCCAAAAACTTCGAGCGCAAATCGCGGAAATCCGTATGGCCTAGCATGTCATCAACGTGAATCATGAGCGTCCATATAGCTGCCACGCCATCAACCTTCTACGCTTTTTGGCGATAAGAGAGTGGGTCTGCTTTATTTTTAATTTTGGGTTCTTAGGCCCCATCGAACAAGGTCCCATATATTGGTGTGAGCTGAACTTTAAAAATAGGCCACTCGGCAAGACTTGAAAGTTGGTAAACTTCTTCTGCATCTTTCACTAGGATTTAGACCCCTCTCTATCCGGAGTCCGTCCTTTAGGTAATGCCACGTCCTCACTTTGTGAGATACCCCCCTCTTGAAAGAATTGTAATCACCCTCGATTACGCCTACAAAAACTAACATAGGACAAAAACTAGTTCAATAGACACTGACTCTAAGTACCGACGCACTAGACCACATTTATCCAACACTTGTACAAAGACGAAAGTCACTGAACAATCACATCACATTCACATCACTATCTTCGTCGACATCTTAGATGAGAATCATAATCATTGTAACTTTTTTAGCAATCACACCAAGATCGTACTAATCACTGACAAGTGACTTGATTGAACTTCGTTACCATCATATCCACATCACCCCTCAGGTGAACAAGACAAAAACATTGCAATCGTTTCGTCTTTCAAAACATGCACTCAAACATTACACACATGAAAGAGCACACATAACAGATTCATTCCCATTTCAAAATACTTCTTTACACAAAATCATTCAGCAAAATATTGTCAACCCGTCAGTATCCCAGAAATCTCAAAGAAATCTGTAACAGACTTGGGACACTCCAAGTCAAGAATCAATCGCGACAGCACCAAATAACCACTTCAAAACAATTCACGGATCACAATAGATTTGCACTGGCCCGGCGGAATTCCGTGCCTAGAGATATTGGCCCCAAAGACTGGTGCCCCGTTCGGTATTTCTTTATGTATTCAATCAATGTCAAAGTACAAAGAGCCGTTAGGGTTTCACTCTCACACTCGGCGTCCAGATGCTCTGCAGAGTGAGCCCTAAACCGTTTACTTAAAGGTTACAAGGGATGCCCAAAAGCAGAGGCCCAAAAGCTTTCAAAAATAAAAGCAAAATTTTCCTCTCTCTCTCTCTCAAGCAAGAGAGACTAAAAATAAAGTAGTTAATTCTTTTCTCTGTCTCTTGGCCAATTTGCATCGCCCATGGGGCTGCTTTTCAGTTCCGCAAAATCCAAAAATCCATACGTTTGCCACGTGGCAAATTTTAGGGTTTCATCCACCTTAGTGTTTCAGTCAGAAATTAGGGTTAGGGTTTTCAAAAATTAGGGTTTCTGCACATTAGGGTTTTTGGCAGAATTTAGGGTTTCCAAGAACTTTAGGGTTTCTGGCAAAAAGTAGGGTTTTTGTGTCGGTAGCCACGTCATCACTTTGTGACATACCCCCCTCTTGAAAGCATTGTAATCGACAGCGATTACGCCTCCAAAACCGACAGAAGCCGTACACTGTCTTAGCAAACACTGACCGTTAGTACCTTCGTACTAGGAACACACATCTAGCACATGTACCAAATCGACAGTCACATCACACGACAATCACAGGAAATCACTAAACATCACAAGACATTCAACATTCATTAGGATCTTAGACCATGATTTATCGGCAAGCAATCGCATCTAGGTCCAATCAGGACCTCATCGATGTCCGATTGACTAACCCCTATTGCAACCATGTCTATTCGAGATCAATCAAACCAAAATGCTACAGTCATTTAATGTATCAGAGCCTGCACTTAAAAGAAGTCAAGAACAAATCAATATCATAATCAGGAATTCCATTTCATTAGAGTCATACAACAGAATACTGTCAGCTTTCAGTATCCCTGAATCTCAAAGAGACATAAGTGACTCTAGTATCTAAATCAAGGCATCTGTTGACAAAGGAGCAGAGTGACTCCCCTCTAGTGCATCCTACTGCACCAGATCTCCGGCCAAGATGAATTATGGGTTCCATTTGGAGTGGACTATGCTAAACCAAAAGCATCGAGGTACAGTTTCACAATCTGAGAAGTATCTGCTAGGTCCTCCTCTTCCATCCACTTCGCATCCAATACAGGATAGTTCTTGAACTTAACCAAGAACCGCCTTCGGACTTTACCTTTATTCTTTGTATCCTTATCTGCTAAAATCTGTTCGAGAACAAGGATCTCCTTGTTTTCTTCCACTTTGGGTTGCTCATCGGGCTCCCCATCATCAGGCACATCACCCTTAAAAGGTTTCAACAGACTCACATGGAATGCATTGTGAATCCTCCAAGTATCTGGCAATTTCAATCGGAAGGAGACATCATTTATCTTTTCAGTGATCTAGAAAGGTCCGTACTATCGCATACTAAGCTTTCGAAAAAGCTTCTCCTTTCCCTTTTTCTTTCTAAGGCATGCCTCCTCAAAACGTAAGAGCACCCAATCATCCTCCTTCGATTCCAAGCCGCGACGATGGCGATCCGCTGTCTCTTTCTGTCGTTCTTGAGACTTCTGCAAAGTCTCGCGAACCTTGGCAAAAGCCGTTTCCAAATCTCGCGTATATTCATCCGCTTCAAAGATCTTAACTTTCGTGCTTAGGAAGGTTAGAACCTTCACAGCACCTTCAACAATCTCAAATGGCGTCTTCCCTATCGAAGAGTATATCGTGTTATTGTAGGCAAATTCCACCAAAGGTAAGTACTTTTCCCATTGAGTCTTCTGATCTGAGATATAAGACTTCAATAAATCTAGAACCACTAAATTTGCAATCTCAGATAGCCCATCCGTCTGCGGGTGGAACGATGACGAGAATTGCAACCACGTGCCAATGTTCTCTCAATTTGCCGTCCAAAACAAACTCGTAAATCTGGGGTCTCTGTCGGAGACAATCGTCTTAGGGCCCAGGCATACTATGTAATCTGAAGATCTGGGCCGCAAACAGTCTCGCTAAGTGATCTGGCTTGCCTGTTTTCTTCACTGGAATGAAATGAGCATGTTTGCTCCATCTGTCAATAACAGTCCAGATACCATCGTGACCACAGATCTCAGCGTTTTTCACCCTTGACAAAACGCAGATTTCCAACAGATGAACAGTAGCAGATACATCCCAGATTAGTTGCAAAAGTTCCCCCATCATTAGCCAAAGAAAACACAGCCAAAACAGTCATTTTCAGCCACAGAACAGTTCCGAAAAACAGCAGTTAGAAGACCACAGATTTCAGCCACCAAGTCGTCGTCGTCACCGTCGTCGTCATCAGCATAGTCCCATTGCATCAATCCATTGCATACGCATTGTACACCTTTGTGCAATCAAAGTAGACCACTCTCGCCGACGAGAGTGGGGCCTTCGGAGGAGGGTTTTACAACTCTCGGTGTCGTATTTCTTCTCTCTCCTCCTCTCAGTCTCATTCACTTGCACGCACAATATCCACTCACTTTGTTCGTGATCATAGCACTCTCCATAAGAATTACATAGCACTCTCCATAAGACGGAAGGCTCTCTCCTTCCCTAAGAACTAAAAGGAACCTTGAGCAATAAAGATCACTAATCTTGAGAAAATACAACATTCATTCCGCTACACCTTACAGCCATCACCAGTAGCAGATCAGCCCTTCAGCGTTTTGCCTCATTGCCAGCACCTCAGTACCCAACATTTTGCTCCCGCAACTCAGCCATAAGTACCCTCAGCAGAACCAGCCTTTTTCAGCCAATTTCACTAGCACTTTCAGCCACACAACAGTCGCAACCAGAATTCAGCCTTCATCACCAGCCCATTGCAGATTTCCAGCCCTGGATCACTAGTGTTTTCAGAAATCAACCTTAGCCTGGTAGTTTCCAACATCTACCACAAGCACCATCAAGCATCTGAGCATCTAGGATCATTGTATCAGCATTTGTGCAAGCTAAAGCAAATACCTCGAGGGGGCACTTGGAAGGGGGTTTGAGAGCCCATTTAGTGTCAATCCTCTCTCTCTCTCTCTCTCTCTCTCTCTCTCTCTCTCTCTCTCTCCACAGCCAGCCTACACCGAGCCGATCTGGGAGCATGCCTCAGAAGAGTTGATATGATGAGGAGTGTAGAGAGACGAGGGTCAGATTACAGAGAGAGGTGCTCATGGATACTACTACACATAATCTGTATCATCTGTTTATGAGTCAGGACTCTAGTGAGACATGGAGGCTGTTCAATGAGCACTCTCCACCGCCAGCCATCACTTTCACAGAAACATGGGGGGAATATACTACATCTCTCTATACAGCATCGGGGCAGCCACCTTTGCATGACCCTCCAGAGGCATGCCCAGAAACATGTACTTTCTTTACTGCTGAGAGAGTAAGGAAAGCCATCGACAAGATGAAGACAAGAAGAGCACATGATCATGATGGTCTGGTAGCATAGCACTTTACCCATGCCAGAGATATGCTTGCAGAGCCTCTTGCTATGATGTTTAATAGAGCCATGTATGAGGGGTTCCCTGAGACATGGAGTATGTCCACTATTGTGCCTATCTTCAAGTCGGGAGATCCTATGCTTCCCGGGAATTACCGAACCATCATGGTTGGTCACACTCTGGCTAGGCTATATGCATCAATTCTTGAGCATGAGTTGAGTGGATGGGCAGAGAGAGAGGGCATACGGTCAACAAGACAGACAGGGTTCAGGAGAGGTTTCTCCACTCTTGACGAGATATTGAGACTCAGAGCCATTATTGAGGAGGGTAGATACCATGGCACGAGGATATATTGTAGCTTTGTGGATTTCCGCAAAGCCTTTGATACAGTGCCACAAGCCAGACTCATACGCAAATTGCAAGACATGGGGGTGCCCACAGAGCTGATACGGGGGATCTTAGCTTTATACAGGACAGTGGTAGGACAAGTACGCACTTCTCAGGGCATGTCCGACATAGTTCACTCCACCATTGGGGTGAAGCAAGGTTGTCCCTTATCTCCGACTCTCTTTGGGATATATGTAGATGAGTTTTCAAATTATGTACATACAAAGGGTGATAGACGTGCCTAGCTTGCAGGGACATGGATTCCGTTGCTATTATATGCTAATGATATTGTGCTGATCTCCGACTCTCCAGATGGAATGCAGCGTCATTTGGATGCATTGATGTATTTGCACGAGACAGTGGATTGTCTGTGAACCTTGGTAAGACCAAGGTAATGGTGTTAACACCACGGCACAGTGGGTAAGGAGGTCCGCCCCCACTTTTACATATGGTCGAGAGACTGTGGAGTATGCAGATACATACACTTATCTTGGGGCGGTTTTCAGTGGTCCAGTATTTTCCCTGAGGCATGCAGCAGATACGCGATTGACTAGAGCCTATGCAGCATTGGGGAGACTTGAGAGGATATGTTCGCACGTTCAGTGTTCCAAGAACCTTGGACAAAGCTTTGGCTCTTTGACACTTTGGTCACTTCAGCCATGCTGTATGGAGTGGAGATATGGGGCCCCTCATTTGATCATTATAGCAAAGCTGGTAGTACTCATGGAGCGAGATGTATGAACAAGCTCTTGGTGTCTATGATTTCTCGGATGATTAGGACCAAGGCCTCAGTACCACATGACATTGTTAGGGCGGAGCTCGCTGCTCCTCCATTGGTAGTGGAGGCACTCACTCGATCAATCTCATTTACGCATAGCACTTGGGCTCTCCCTAGAGACGGATATGCTCGATTAGCACTAGAGTCTTCGCGGCAACTGGCATTGCAGGGAGATAGATCATGTTGGTATGCAGAGATGGCATCTTGGTTTCAGTTACATGGCTTTGGTATGGACCGGCTACCCCCATTTCAGTACTCTCTGGATGCACACTCCATCTCCCTCACCAGGGCAAAGATTACGAGGCTCATCAGACAAGACTTGATTCAGTTGGATACGTAGAGGACATGGATACAACCTACACATGAGCTAGGTACGAAGATGACTTTCTATAGAGAGCATCTTCTCCAACTCACGGAGGATGGTTTTGTGATTAGACCATGATACATGGATACTCACCTATCCCACGAGATACGATGTGCTATTGGTCAGATTTGCACATCCTCACATCAACTAGAGCTCGAGACAGGTCGATTTAGAGGAGTACCCGCTGAGTCCAGCATTTGTCAGGTGTGCCAAATAGAGCCAGAGAAAGAGCTACATTACATATGTCACTACCCAGTATACTATGAGATACGAGGCCGCTTTCACTGTCTATGCAGAGAGGGGCCACTTTCTAGAGTCATGAGATACCAAGATCAGAGATGCCTCGGATTATACTTACTGGAGATTCGCAAACACAGAGAGGACCTCTTGAAGAGGGGCACAATGAGAGAGATCCAACGACACTGGAAGATTACAGATTTCTTTCAATCACAGACGAAGGAGTTCGACCAACCCCCACAGCGTAACAACACCAAAGGCATACTACTTGATCGGGCGATAGAGTTGGGGTGGTCCCGTCGATGAGGAGGCCCTCTCGATATCGATGCAGATTGCGACAAAGGATCCGTACCATATTGGAGCGACTTAGGAGCCGTCTCTGATACTGATGTATACGTATATGATGCCTCGACTGTCAGAGCGCTCCATTGCATTGTATCAGCCCACCCTTTGTACTTCCTATTTCCTTCGTATCAGCTTTCGCCCCACCCCTACCTACTACCTACTATCAGCTTTCGCCCCACCCCTACCTACTATTTTACTACTACCTGGTATTAGATTCACCACTTGTAACCTTTTGGTCTCAGAGGACATTTTGGCCTTTTGAAGACGTTAATATTACATTACATTACATTACTAACAGTGTCATTCTCTCTTCTTTAGTCTATTGCACAGCTCTCTCATTCATTTAAAGGAACCTTAAGTATGCACCGAGCACTCATCCTGAGTGCACACCATCAATCACTTCCACTGCACATAACACCTTTGCTATGCTTTCCCATGGTCGGCTAGGTATAGGTAAAGGTTGAAGAAGACCTGGTGCCTTGTGTCTGTCAAACTTGAACCTTTTGGTCTCAGAGGGCATTTTGGCCTTTTGAAGACGTTAATATTACCTTACATTACTAACAGTGTCATTCTCTCTTCTCACTAGTCTATTGCACACCTCTCTCATTCATTTAAAGGAACCTTAAGTATGCACCGAGCACTCATCCTGAGCGCACACCATAAATCACTTCCACTACACATAACACCTTTGCTATGCTTTCCCATGGTCCGCTGGGTATAGGTAAAGGTTGCAGAAGACCTGGTGCCTTATGCCTGTCAAACTTGACCTTTTGGCATACTGAACAACTACGAACAAACTCATCCACATCCTTTTTGAGCCTCGATCAATAGAAGAACCGCTCCACGCCTTTCAAGGTGGTGTCTATGCGGCAATGGCTAAAAAAAGGTCGACAGTGACACGTCGTAAGAACCTTATTCCGCAATGTCTGTATAACACACGGCATGTTTTTCCGCATCAAATAGCCTTCCTTAAGGGAGTAGCTTGCAACCATAATTACAAGGAATTGCCACTTTGAGTTTGGCGTTCCCCGTTCTCAATCTAGCTTCCTGTTCCGAATCCCCGTTCCGTGTTTCAGACGTGAGAAAGCAATTATGCCTTTGTGGCCAAAAGATGATATTTGCGTCGCTCAAAAATATCCCCACACAAGAAAAAAAGGACCTCCGTGATTTTCGGAAATTAGGGTTTGTGGCAGAAATTAGGGTTTGCAGGATTTTTAGGGTTTTTGGCAAAAATTAGGGTTTCTGTTGTCCGCCACGTCATCACTTTGTGACATACCCCCTCTTGAAAGCTTTGTAATCAACAACGATTACGCCTGCAAAACCGACAAAAGCCACAAACCATCTTAGCAGACACTGACTATCAGTACCTACGTACTAGGGACACACATCTAGCACATGTACCAAATCGACAGTCACATCAAACGACATCACAGGACATCACCAAACATCACAGGACATCACATGACATTCAACATTCATTCGGATCTTAGACCATGATTTATCAGCAATGTGCTAGCAATCACATCTAGGTCCAATCGGGACCCTCATCGAAGTCCGATTGACTAACCCCTATTGCAACCATGTCTATTCGAGATCAAGTAGACCAAAATGCTGCAGTCATTTCGTCTATCAATTCCTACACTCGCAAGAAGTCAAGGACAAATCAGTATTATAATCAAGAATTCCATTTCATAAAGTCATCCAGCAAAATAGTGGAGTGACTCCCCTCTTGTGCATCCCACTGCACCAGATCTCCGGCCAAGCTCAATCCATTTGGAGTAGACTATGCTAAACCAAAAGCATCCAGGTAAAGTTTCACAATCTGAGGAGTATCTGCTAGGTCCTCCTCCTCCATCCACTTCGCATCAAATGCAGGATAGTTCTTGAACTTAACCGCCTTCGGACTTTACCTTTATTCGTATCCCTTTGTGCCAAAATTTGTTCAGGAACAAGGGTCTCCTCGTTTTCTTCCACTTCGGGTTGCTCATCGGGCTCCCCATTATCAGGCACATCACCCCTAAAACGTTTCAAGAGAATCACATGCAATGCAATGTGAATCCTCCAAGTATCTGGGAGTTTCAATCGAAAGGAGACATCATTTATCTTTTCGGTGATCTAGAAAGGGCCGTCGTATCGCATACTAAGCTTTGGAAAAAGCCTCTCCTTTCCCTTTTTCTTTCTTAGGTGTGCCTTCTCAAAACGTAAGAGCACCCAATCATCCTCCTTCAATTTCAAGTCGCGACGATGGCGATCCGCTGCCTTTTTCTGTCGTTCTTGAGACTTCTGCAAAGTCTCGCGAACCTTGGCAAAAGCCGTATCCAAATGTCGCGAATATTCATCCGCTTCAAACATCTAATCTTTTGTGCTCCGGAAGGATGGAACCTTCGCAGCACTTTCCACAATCTCAAATGGTGCCTTCCCCCGTCGAAGAGTGTATCGTGTTATTGTAGGCAAACTCCACCAAAGGTAAGTTCTTTTCCCATTGAGTCTTCTAATCCGAGATATGAGACTTCAATAAATCTAAAACCACTGAATTTGCAATCTTCGATTGCCTGTGAGTCTGCAAGTGGAACGATGACGAGAACTACAACCGCGTGCCAATGTTCTCCCAAATTGCCTTCCAAAACAAACTCATTAATCTGGGGTCTCTGTCGAAGAAAATCGTCTCAGACGTACCATGTAATTGGAAAATCATCGTGATCATTCTGTGTTCTTGGGAGATCAAAAATGAAATCCATTGCAATACTTTCCCAAGGGTGGGTGGATATGGGTAAACGCTGCAACAATCCCTGTGTCTTATGCCTGTCAAACTTGACCTTCTGGCATACTAAGCAACTGCGCACAACCTCTTCCACATCCTTTTCGAGTCTCGGCCAAAAGAAGTATCTCTCTACCCCTTTCATGGTGGTAGCAATGCCACGGTGACCCGTAAAAGGTGGACAATGGCATTCCATCATAACCTTTGCCTTCAACGGTTGTGTAACGCACAACATAGTATTTTTCATCAAGTAGCCTTCCCGAAAGGGAGTATCCAGCTATTGTCTCCCCAACCCGTATCCGTGTGAATATCTGCAAAATCTGTATCTGTGACGTACTGATCGACAATATCCTCGAAGCTCCTATGATGTATCGCGGAAATAGCCAGAATTAACAGCTTCCGAGACAAAGCATCTGCCACCAGTGGACAATCTGGAAGTGGAACTGTGACAAGATGTTCGTCGAACGCGTCTGCTTTTCCGAAAGCTGCTTCTGTGACAAGAAGTAGCGCGTCTGTAAAGACAGTCAAATCCGCTCCGAGTAGGTAGTGCCGCTACTGAGTAAGAGCATGAATAACCGCCAAAAGCTCTTTCTCATAAATCTGTGTTGTCATCTCCGGCCTAGAGAACAATCGGCTCTCGTAAGCAATGACAAGGCCTTCTTGCATTAAGACGGCACCCAGACTACGACCACAAGCATCACAACATACTTCAAATGACTTCTGCAAGTCCGGCAAAATCAAATCCGGTCTTGTAGTCAATTTCTCTTTCAATGTCTGAAAGGCAGTCACCTCTGTGGATCCCCACGAGAAAGGGACTCCTTACTGTGTCAAGATATGCAAAGGGGAAGCAACCTCTGCAAACTTCCGTATGAACTACCTGTAGTACGAGCACAGTCCCAAGAAGCTTCCAACTTCATGGACATTCTTCAAATCGGGCCAATCTCGGATAGTCTCTATCTTGGCCAGATCCATTTGCACTCCTGCTGCTGAGACAATGTGTCCCAAAAAGTATATCTCTGGTCAGAACAATTCACTTTTCTTTACATTAATCACTAACTTGTGATCTCGTAATGCTTGAAAGACCTGAGACAGATGATCTCTGTGTTCTGTCTCATTCTTGGAGAAAAAACAATGATGTAGTCAAAGAAAGAGCCAACAAATAGCCTGTACTCTCGAAAAATCTTGTCCATCATCCCGTTAAATGTCGCAGGAGCATTGGTTAAGCCAAAAGGCATCACCAAAAACTCAAATAACCCAAAAGTCGTTCGAAAAGCTGTCTTGTGGCAGTCTCCCGACGCTATACTGATCTGATGATATCCACTCTTCAAGCCAATCCTGCTAAAGCACGAGGATCCCCTGTAACTTGTCGAGTATATCATCGATCCTAGGAATCGAAAATCTGTTCTTGACGGTGATTTTGTTGAGAGCTCTATAATCGATGCACATACTCCAAGATCCGTCTTTCTTCAAATCCAACAACAGCGGAGAGCAATACGGTAAAGTACTACGCTGGACAAGACCCTTTTCCAAGAGGTCATTGGATTCATAATCTCTTCATTCTGTGCTCGGCTCACACGATAAGGTGGCCGGTTCGGTGGCGTGCTTCCAGTATCAGATCAATGGTTTGATCTTCAGGCCCTCTCAAAAGCAATCGGCATGAGTGTGGAGAAAAATCTTGGCGTTCTTTTGTTCAGGTCAAAACATATTCAACCTTTATCCATCGTTCAGTTCTCTCCCAAAAGAATGAGTAAAGAAACTGAAGTTCATCAAGTACAATTCTCTGAGCCCTAAAGTTGCTTTCTCGGCCCGATAGTCAACCACGAAGTAGTTCTTGTGGTACCAAGGGATTCCGAGTAGAAAGTCACTCGCGTGCCACCCCGGTCATTGCAAACGAAGTTTGCCAATGCTCGGTGTATTGGCAACATCCCGTCCGGGTGCCAGTCGAACTACCTCCGCCTGTGGCGTCAGCCTGTCGGGCGTAATTCCAAATCGAGCCGCCAATTCCAAGTGAAAAGAAGTTGGCCTTGGCTCCTTCAAAAGAGCTTCCTGTTCCTTCACTTTGCCCCAAAAGCGGCAAAGTTTGTACTTTCATTCATTAGATTCGGTGCAGATCCCACTCCATGTGGTATCAATTCTACTTTTCTATCTGCCTTTTCTGCCACGTTCCTCAGCTGCTCTCGAACTCTCAGGCCTGTCGGCGTCCTTGTCGTTTCGTTCTTTCTGAGCTTTATTAAGGCACTTCGCGGAGATATGTCCAAGTTCCTTGCATCCAAAGCACTTCCCCTCCCTTATGAAGCGAGCTCTCTCCTCAGGAGGAAGCTTGGGTCGGGCATCCTTTTTCTCTGGATTGCTCTCTCTTTCTACTTTCATTCCCAGAAGTCTGTTCGGCTCGTTGTGTCATGACCTCATTTGTGGGGTAGGTCAGACTGCCAGAGTGAATGGCAAAGCCCCGCTTCGCATGACTCATCAACTTCTAAATAGAAGCTGATTTCTGTTCCAAGCAATGATCTCGGATCTCTGTAGGTAGACCCAAGGTAAACCGCTCAATCTGTTCTCTGAACGAGATCTTCTTGAATGAAGAGGGGGGTAGAAAAGAGCTCCAAAATCTTTCACAGTAAGAATTTACTGTATCGCTCTTGGTCATCCGAAGATGGTTCCAAGCAGCTCGTATATCTCGTTCAAACTCTTGAGTCAACCAAGAAGAAATAAAAAGCCTCTTGAATTTCAGCCATGTAACTGGCACAGTCTTGCTTGATAGAAGTGTGGACCACCAAGTGCGAGCATTCCCCTTAAAATAAGAGGCAGCTCTCCGAATCTTGGAGTACTCTGAATAGCGTCCTCCCGCAAAAGCGATGTCAAACTGCTGTATAAAAGACAAAGCCTTCGAAGCATTGAAGTATCCCGAAAAGTAACTTGAGCGCTTGGCCACCTTCCTTAAACTCTTGGACTTTCTTGCTTTTATCTTCGAGAAAGTAATACTAGTTGGCTTTGTAAAAATTCTTCTTGTTCGCATAAAAGTTTCCGTTATCAGAGTCTGAACTGTCCGTAGACGAGTCCTCTGTAGAAGTGTCACTCACTGGCGAGATTTAGACTGCTTTGACTTTTTCTTGCCCTTTCCGAAGCGTTGTTTCTTGCTTCGCTTTTTGCTTTTTCTCTCTTCTTCGCTCGAGTCTGAAGAGCTAGAAGAACTATCAGAAGAAGAAGAAGAAGAAGAAGAAGAAGAAGAAGAACTGGGTAATCCTTCAAACTTGACACGCTTCTTCTATTTCTTTGCCTTGTCGAATGTCGACCGACGACCCAAATATCCCGGGAAGTCAACGCCTTTCTTCTGCTTTTTGCCATGCTTTTTGTCTTTCTTTTGCACGTCGAAAAGTTGAGCAATGCGTGCATCAACCACGTTCTCCAATTCCTTCTCCATATATTTCTTGGAGGCAAAAGGTTTCTTGAGAGCGGGTTTCGGGAGTGGTGTTGTGGTTCTCTGCCATTCCGTCTGCAGCTCCTCCAAAGAGGTCTGGCTCATATATTTTCCCATCTTCGGACCCTTGGCAAAGTTGAGCATCATCTTTGTTGCATCGCCAATCAACTGACGACGCTCCATCTCTCGCCGCTCCGCCTGAGTAGGCCGAGGCGGGCCATACTCTTTTTGCCTGAATCTTCATTGTGATCCATGTCCGCATCTCCGGATGCACAGGGAGTCAACTGATTCTTGCATGAAGCCATAGGTGTCGCCGAAAAAAAAATTTGGGGATCGTATTTCTTGTAGAAGAGAAATCGGCCGTGATCTATTACCACTGTAACATACTTAGACACTCCAAGTCAAGAATCAATCGCGACAGCACTAAATAACAACTTCAAAACGATTCACAGATCACAATAGATTTGCACTGGCCCGACGGAGTTCCGTGCCTAGAGATATTGGCCCCAAAGACTGGCGCCCCTTTCGGTATTTCTTTTTGTATGAATCAGTTCCAAGTACAAGAGAGTGGCTCGGATTTCACTCTCAGACTCTGCGTCCAGATGCTCTGAGAAGTGAATGCCCAAACCACTTATTTAAAGTTACAAGGGATGCCCAAAAGCTTGAAAGCAAAAGCTCTTTTCCCTCTCTCAAAGAGAGCTTCTGAAAGCAAAAGTAAATTCTCTCTCTCTCTCTCTCTCTCTCTCTCTCTCTCTCTCTCTCTCTCTCTCTCTCTCTCTCTCTCTCAATGAGAGCAACAAAAAGCAATTATGCCTTTCTGGCCAAAAGCTGAGATTTGCGTCGCTCAAAATATCCAAAAAAAAAAGACCTCTGCTATTTCTAAAAATTAGGGTTGGTGGCAAAAAGTAGGGTTTGCAAGATTTTTAGGGTTTTTGCTATCCGCCATGTCATCACTTTGTGACAAGCTCTACTGGAATTATTAAAAGCCATCAGGAACGGAAAACTCTAATGTGTCATATGATGGGTGACATTAAGCATCGCGAAGGGGTTTTACCGTTAGTTCGGTGGGAGAGAACGGGAAACGAATATTCCTGATGCGTCACGTGATGGGGTGACGGGAGCATCGGAAAGGGAATATCCCGTTGGTCTGGCAGGAAACCCGAACTGGAAAGAGGAATACGCGTAAAGACGCAAGCACAAGAATAAAGATGGGTTCTGAGAAGCTTTTCTTAAAAAGCGGAATATTTTGACAAGTTTTCCGGGAAGAGCAGACGCTTTCCCGCGAGGAATCTATGTTTGCATTGCATTCGTGCATGTGGTTGCATCCAGGGACGCCTGGGAAGTGTTGTGAAAGGCATTGTTTTTAACTTATAAGGTTTTATTGAGTTTTTGGGCAAGTTCAGACCAATTTTAAAATATGTCAGCCGCCCACTTAATGAGTGGGCAACCACCTAGAAAATAAAGCAACAAAACCAGCCAGCGAATTCTCTCTCCCTATTTCGGGTAGAACAACCACGAAAAAAAAAAAAACCGGCCGCGATCTCTACGCGAACAGCTATTCGTGCCGTGGCCAAGGAGCTATAAAAGCACCACATGCCCTCATTGAAAGAGGAGTTACCAACGTCAACAAGAGAAGACTCTGCCGCCAGATAACGCAAGAGATCGCGAGACTAGGAAGCACGGAAGTCGCTTTTCCCGCGCAAGAGCGATAGGTATCTATTGTGGATTCGCCATACAAATTGTTGTCGCGTGTTTGTGTGTGTGTTTACAAGTACTTCATCGCGAAGGAGAAGCGAGAAGGCTTCGACGTACGCTTGGGAATTCCGAGAACGGAATTCGAAAATTATCTGCGGAACCTCGACTCGGATTTCACTTACGGGAAGGAACGACCATTGAGTCAGAGATTTAGAACGAAGGGGTTTTCTCCGGTTCTTATGCTTGTAAAAAGATAAAGGATTCTCTTTGGGGGGGGGGGGGGGACCAGCCCATCTTCTGGTCCCAAATACTGTGTCGAACTTCTCTCTCAACTTTGTTTAGTTGAAAGATTATTTATTTTCATCTTGTTGATTATTCGTGTGCGCTCCCGTTTGTAACAGATCTCCAGGGCCACCTCCCTACAATACTACAAGCGCCCATCCTAATGTCTGGGCACATAACATCTACCTTACGCTATCTTTCTTTAAGTTAATTCCCTTAAAGAACCAATGCGACCGATACGCCATTGGACTGTCAACATCGTTGCAGGAATATCGTTTACATAAGCAAGCATCAACCATGCAAAAGCTAACGGACCATGCCACGATCGGCTACAAACTTATGAAAGGAAAGCTCGAGTTTACTACAAAAGCAACTCTGGCAAGCCATCACAATTCCGGCAATAACGAACCAATCCTCGAGAATCTCGTGAAAGTCAACCTCAAAGGCCTCATCTTACACAACATCAACTAGAAACCCTCTTACAAGAAGGCTGATGTTTTGAATGTTTTCAAACCGGACATACCTTTAATACAAATCCTCAAAGAGCCTCGACATTTTCGAAGCAACCTCCGCTCCAACAGCAGGTAGATCTCAAGGGCCACATCCGGCTAAGCCAGCTCGCCTTGTCATCGGGCTTGTACCTGATATTTATGGCAAAAATCTCGAGAGTTCCAATGAATTGTGCAGAGCATATGGCAAAGTCAATGGCTTGAAAGCCATATTTTCTTCGATCTCGGAGCTATCGAAAATTTCATACATCAAGAGTTCCTGAAGCAGATGGACTTTGATTATGATTCACAAGGATGTGAAATTGAAGCCAAGCTAGCTACCAGACAAACTCACAAAGTGGTCCCACTAGTTGGGGCTCTTCCAATAACTATCCAAGGTTACCATGGAAAAGCCGAATTTCATATCATGAAGTGGGACAATTGCGACGTTCTCTTGGGCATGCCTTGGCACTACAACAATGACGTGACACTCAATATCCGCAACCGTACAATCACCCTGATGCAGAAGGACAAGCCAATCGTCCTCAAAGTTCGGTTGGCCAAACAAAAACCTGAATGAATTTTCTACTTGTTTTGTATTTAGATACTTTTGAACTTTGTCTCAGAAAGTACAATTAGAAATGAATTGAATCTGTTTTAACATTGTCTTTGTGCCCATTTGAATTGTTTGACTTTTGTTTTAATAGCGGTTTCAATGGTTGATAATTTACTCCCAGGTAGAATGGTTAAAATGTTGTTTGATAATGTCTGAACCTCTGAACGACGCGGGTGCGATGTCCAAGGAGTGTTTAATTGTATGCTTAAAACCTCCATGATAAAGGTTGTGGTCTTGGGAGCGTTTGGTTGTATCAGTCCTTTGAGTTCATGGCCCGAACCTTTTTAGGTTATTTGCATAGGGAAGTGACGTAGTAGTCATTGAGTAGCTTCATCCCGCAGACCGTGTCTCAAAGGAGTGCTTAGCGGCGCTGTTCGTTGTCTCTTGTAACATGCATACGTGAGCTTTTGTGTTGCTTTGTTATGTACCAACCACTGAATATTCCTAATTGGGTGAAATTGCCTAGGTATCTAAATTTAGTGCATCAAGACACACGTTCAAGATCAACATGGTCTGGGTGTGATGGCTAATTTTGCTACGCCGAAATATCAAGAGCTCCGATATGGAATGAGAAAACTGAACAACCCTTGGAATCTCCCTCAGAATTACCTTCAAAAATTTTGAGCTAACTTGAGTTGTTTTGCAGATATACTATAATCCGAAACAATTACTCTTCTTTCAAGAAGAGGGGATGTCACAAACTGCTGACGCGTGGAGTCACTGAAGACTCTACGGATTGGGGTTTCCTAGACCCAACCTAGCCAACCTGCAAATCCCGAACAAGGGGCTTAAACCCTAAGAGCAACAGAAGCTTTCACCAACTTATAGATCCTCGCCGAGTGGGCCTTACAAGTAAAGAGTTATTACCAACATATGGGACCCCCTCTCGATGGGTCCCAAGTGACATAAAGACATTAAATAAAGCAACACTTACACATGCACAATTTCCCTTGCGTAAAAAAAATGATGACGTGGCAGTTGTACAAACGTTCTGTATTTTGCATTGACAGATTGATGACATGGCAGTTGTACGAACGACTGCGTTTTCCGTTGCAAGCTACTAACGTGGCATCACTACAGATTTCTGCGTTTTACTCGCTGGTAGCTTTTGAGGATCGGATGCTTTTTGACTTGAGGCTTTTCATTGCAACCTGCTTTTCCTGGGCCTTGGGCCTTTAAATAGAAGGGTGGGCTCTCTTCTCTGGCTATCCTAGCAAGAGCAGGAGCAGAGTACAGAGTTCAAGAAATATAAAGAAATATCGAAAGGGACACCAAGGTTTGGGGCCAAAACTCTCTTAGGGTGGAACTCCACCACTCCTCGTCTCGTGTCATGCATCTCTTTCAGTTCAGTGTTATTTAAAGTGCTAAAATTTTGTCTGGTCTGTTCTTTTTCGTTGGCATGTGATGCCCTCTCGTTACACGCAACAAGGACATCCTCCTTGCATTTGTCTCCTCAAAGCATCTACATGGAGAGAATGTGATCAACCAGATGCAAAATACCACAGCTGAGGTGCAGGCACCAGAGAGGATGTATTCCATGTTCTCTACATGAGACATGTCTCCCTCTTTCTCTAGATCAGTTCTCTTGCTAGGAGGAGATCCCACTAGAACCTTGCTTTCTCCGGAGGCAATTTATCCAGAGACCGTGCCAACGGTCTCGTGTGCAGGAGGAATTGGCAGTGTCAGTAGCAGTTGCAGTTGTATGTACCTCGAGCCTATTCATTGGAATGTCAGATCTATGTCAGACCACCCTTGGTCACTTGTATGAGCACATTGTTATCAGCATGGAGAGCTTCTCTCTCTCTCTCTCTCTCTCTCTCTCTCTCTCTCTCTCTCTCTCTCTCTCTCTCTCTCTCTCTCTCTCTCTCTCTCTCTCTCTCTCTCTCTCTCTCTCTCTCTCTCTCACACACACACACACACACACACACACACACACACAGAGTATCAACTGACAAAGCTACCAATAATGCATTCACAAAGAAAAGTAAAGACACATAATGCAATGGAAGTATGGGTACTGGAAACATTTATGGAACAGGATAAACCACCTCCAAACGAATCACGAAGGAGTCGTGTCAGTTTTGAATCTCTAATTGGAACATGAGAGCTGCCTTCAGCTAGAGCATTGATACACTTCCCCAAGGCTGTTAGCGACAGATTTATAGACTTCGCTTCTTCCAAAGCATGGCCCTCGCTACCTTCAAGAAAGAGTAGGAAAACTCTCAACAACGGCTGTGACTTTCCAATAAAACCAAGAAACAAGCTAGCACTGCAAATATAAGACACCCATAGTGCCTAACTCACCAGATTTGTCCAGCCGTTCAGAGCCAGCAAGATCAACTACAACTAGTTTGCTTTTTCTCACTGTGGGAGCACAAAATCCCTTCGGCATATGTACACCCATCCCATTTTCATTTGGCAGAACCAAGTCACCTCCTTTGCCTTTCACATGTTTCTTTACATTCACCTGCACATAGACCCGGGTTAAATGCATGATTAATCAAACTCCTTAGTCAATTAGACTGCCAAATTGCCACTAACCATCAATATTGCATGGCTTCTTGAGGACTCGGTGTTGAGTTTTGTATTGGCTGCAAACCTATTTGCTTCACCCGTTTGAAGCAACTCTACAAAACTAGCTTGATCTCTGATTTCTACAATGGTAGCTCCAGGCACAGAAACATCCCCCGTCTTTGGGTCCTCAAAAATGGGGATGTTGTCTTTGCCTGGTACTAGAAGATCTTGTACAGTTTCCATGTATAACTGGTCACAGCAAACACATGTGTTGGCCACGGTTTTTCAAAGAAAAAACAAGGTACATCTGTTTTGCAAACATTAACCAAGTTTCAGAAGACAAAAAAACGCCCCATCCAAACTGTTAGAAGCTTAATCACAAGCCACAACATGATTTATTTGAAATGTTCAAGATGTATTGAGCGCCTCACTAGGGAGTATAGGAGTGCTCCTCACGACGATACTTGTTTCATTTTGGGTTACGTCAAAATTAAAAAGATGGCTAGCGAGAACCTAAATGATAAGAAAACCTCACTTAGCCGGCCACTTCCATTTCACTCCTACCCCTAGAAAATGTAACAAACATTGAGCTCTGTCAAGCATATGCAAAACATATTGAAACAATTGCAAGTACAAGCCTACCTGCAAATAAGAAACAGTCACTAAATCTTGCTCTGGACAGATATCTGCAAGAATGTCCTCCATAGCACGAACCATTATACCACGATCGGATGTGTCTTCTTCTCCCAATTTTCCAAGGGTGAAAGTTTTACCAGTGCCTGTCTGCCCGTATGCCATGACAGTTCCATTGTATCCTTCCAGAACACTCTGCAAACCACTTGTAAAAGAGAATACTACTTGTTAATGACTAGAAGCTATTGTGAACTGATGAGACGCCACAGATTAAAAATATTGCATTGCAATGGAACAAAGAAGACTCATCTCAACACAAAATGACAAGCACAACATGTTACAAGCCTCAAGAATCAACACACACGCACAAGATACAAGCCCAAAACCTTCTTCGCTAAAGTACTAGAAGTACCATATAGCTTTTAGCATACAACAAGGCCACCAAAAAAGGCCCCACTGTACAAGATGGGAAACAAAGAAAACCTAACTCGAAACAGTTTCACAAAAGTTACTCAAAGCAAAGACAATCAATTTCAATACCCAAGTTAGGGATATCAAGACATTACAAAGGTGCCACTGTTGCTCAAAAGTAGAAAGCTTACCAATGCATCTTCCAGCGTGAAGGCATGTTGTTAACCGTTTTTTGGTAAAGTCGACACAAAAACTGTGAGAGACGCCATCCAAAGGCCAGAAGACTTCTCACTATGCAAAGATGACACAATAAAAAGCACCCAAGAAACAAAGGACATTTGGAGAACACAGCAGTCTTCTATTTCAGCAGAGTGAAGAAAGTTTCATTTGCACAAAAAAAAAGGAAAATTATATTCTAGGAGAACACAGCAGCCTTCTATTTCGGCAGAGTGAAGAAAGGAAAGCTTCATTTGAACCAAAAAAAAAAAAAAAATCTAGCAGCAGTGAGGTTCCACATAACATAACTATAAATCAACATATATACCTTTGCAAAGTGCATCTTCTATATAGCTAGATGAATCAAGGAAGAGCCTAAATTCACCTATGCAAGAAAGGGCATCTTACGTTATAAACTATAAGAAGGGCTAAAATACTTTGAGCATCCAGAACTAAAGTGTGATAGTATCCTTTGTGTGCACACAGACAAGAAAGACAAAAAAGAAGACAAAAGCAAAAAAAATCAGCACTCGGCTTCAAGGATTTTGTTCCTCTCCTCTAGTGTACGTTGTCTAATGTGAACTACATAGAGGGAAAGTGTTGCTAAATGGACTATTTTCTTACTTTTTTGAGTGATTTCTTTTCATTGAAATTAGAATATTTAAATGTGTGCCCTTGAACCATAAGGTTAGGAACTGTAGATCTACTGGAATTATTTAAAGTCATCAGGAACAGACAACTCTGATGTGTCATATGATGGGTGACATTAAGCATCGCGAAGGGGTTGTACCATTAGTTTGGTAGGAGAGAACGGGAAGGGATATTCTTCATGCGTTATGTGATGGGTGACGGGAGCATCGAAAAGGGAATATTCCATTGGTCTGACAAGAAACTTGAACTTGAAAAAGTAATACTCGTAAAAGACGCAAGCACAAGAATAAGATGGCTTCTGAGAGCTTTTTTAAAAAGAAGAGTTTTTTTTAATTGTTTCCGAGAGAAGCAGATGCTTGAGGAATGTGTGTTTGCCAGAACTGCATCTGGGGACGCCTGGAATGTGAGTGTATAGCATAAATTTTCAGCTCACTCAGCTTTATTGAGTTTTTGTCCAGATTCACATTTTTTTTTTAAAGTGACGGGCCGCGCACTTAAATATTAACCAAGGCCTCTTCGAAAAAAGCCAGTGCTACCCATCAGCTGAAATTAACACAAGCAATCTCTCTTTTTCCTCTCACCAAAAGCAGCCGCCAGCTCCTCCCCCACTCAAGCACTACCTCAGGTTCCTATTCCCGCCGGCTCCGCACCGGCTATTCCTGTCGGGTGAGCCTATAAAATCAGCCCATGCTCTCTCTGAGTCTCAAAAAAGCACATGCACTAGCAGCAAGGAGCACGTCCAGCGGGAAGTTTTCTTATTTTGTTTTGTTTTAGGAGTCGGGGATGGGTACTCTCGGCTGTTTTCCTCACACGACCCCTGTGACCCATAAGGAGCCGTTTTCACAAAGGGCTTCTTCGCTAAATTTTTCTTTTTCTGCCCTCCTTTCTCGTTGCTCGGAAACCCACTGTCCTCTCCTTTCAGCAAGGCAAGACCAATGTTAGCAACTTCCATTAGCTGAGTGAGGGTAGCCACTCTATTCTTGGTACAGTAATCGCGAAGCCCCTTAGGCAGCCCACAACAGTACTTCTCTATCTACTCTGTCAATGGCACAAATTTGTAGGAGGTCACTGAGAGTAACGCTTTACAAAACCTCTGATTGTACTCCAACAAGCTCTTGCATGTAGCCGAATCTGTCATAACGTCGGCTTCAAATTCATTTGACAGCCAAGCAAATGCAAACATTTGCTTGAAGTAAACCCCAAGTGACTGCCCGCGGGTACCTGCCCTTGCATTAACAATGCCGTCCACCATGTAAGCGCATTGTCCTTTAAGAAAGTGACAGCTTTCCCGACTTTCGAGGCCTCTGTAAAATTCCCTCCTGCATAAGCTGTATCAAACTGCCGGAGGAAAGTGAGAGCCTTTGCTTTATCCTCAAAGCCACTGAAAGTACTGAACTTTACAGCTGCACCACCTTCTTTGTAAGCTTTCGGCTTCTCTAGTGCCCCCAAGTTGTCATAAGGAATGGTCTACAACATGGGCACTGTAGCAGACATGATCGGCACATCTTGGCCATTCACATTTTGCGTCAAAGGAGCGATATATGGCTGCTGTCCAAAAAAACCAGCCATGCCAAAATGACCCTGTGGCACCCCAAACTGACCATGGTTGCACTGAAAACCTTGTTGCATGCCGATACCCCCATACATTGTTCCTGGCATGTACGGCTGACTTCCAAGCGCATAACCAGCCATACTTTGGAACACTGATCTACCCCCGAAATACCCAGGATGTACCGTGGATGGTGGAAAAACTAAGTGCATAGCCTGGTATCCAGTTCCTTGTCCATTCAAGACAGCATGCGGACTCTGAAAGGTGGCCGGCTGAACTGGCACAACCTGCGGAATAGAGCGTTCTAGCCACCTGTTCAAGCACGCGAACCTGTTTTGGAGCCCCTGACTAAGCAACATGCGAGTGTTCCCTATCCTGCCAAGTCGCATTAAGTACTTGGGCTTGAGCCTCAACAAGCTCCGTACGCGGTGTAGGTTGCCTATTTTGTTGTTGCACTAGTGGCGCTTGCAAGAACTCCATAAACCTTGGATTCTGCACCGGTTGCAAAAAGACATTCACCACGGCAACTGAGTCCTAAACGCATCATCCTCAAGTTGCCCAGTCATAAAGCCCTGTACTACTGAAGGGACATTCACATTAACAGGAGGTACAGTCTGACGTGGCCGTGAGCTCTCGCCAATCTCGAAGACCATAGGAATTTCCTGTCTGTCCTTCCAAGAGGAACCCTCTTCCATAATGCCCTTCCCTTTGTCGGCCATAGTGTAATCCCGCATTCATGTACTCTCTCTTTACCCAAAAGAACCGAGGCTCACTCTTTGAGAAAAAAATGATTGATATCCCGGCAATGGAACCTTGAAACCGGCCCGTAAGGCGGTAGGCTTTGGCTTTCACCCGAAATTCTTTACTTTAGACACACATACAGAGAACGTGCAAAGGAAACCTATGAGACAGGAATTAACACTTGAATACACACACGGCCATGAAGCTAGAATGCTCCGAGCAGATGCCGACAACCAGTAGGCCCCAAAATTGGTGCCCCTTTCGGTATTTCTTTATTCTTTAGGAGGATAAATTACAAAGAAGAGTCCTGGGAATCCTTCACCTGTATCCAGATAGATACCATCTGTTTTGGCCAAATTTCGGCAACATAACAACCCCAAAACTTGCGCGAAACCAATTCCCCTGCTAGAACTCACTTCCACTGGCGTATACCCTCTGATTCCTGCCCAAAAACAATAAATTCAGCACGCTGTATTTACTGGTTTCTGCCCTGTTTTCAGCCCCAAACAGTCCCCTATCTGTCCTCTGCCAATGGGGCACAATTCCCAAGGGTTCTGACGTCCGTATGGCTAACAGTCAATTTTTTGCGCATACACGGCGCTGAATTCGCATCTGTACGGTGAGGTTATGACCCTCACCGGTGCCTGCTTTGGAGTAGCAGCTAGCTACCCCTGTTCCTGCTCAAGGAGGCTCTTGCCTCAGCACAAAATCATGAAACCACATAGTTGTACATCAGTCAAATGAAGAGCCCTCTTGTGGGGCATCACATAACTACGCGTAGGGGGGGGAGAGAGCAGTGTGTAGCGTGCAGGGCATCACTCCTAGCACCACACTGTACATGAGAGGGAAAGAGAGCACTCCATAGCTCTTAACTTGTGACAAATGCAAAAAGAGGCTCCTCTCAGCTTAAAATTCAGCGCAAACTTTTCTGTGAGAGGCAAGTTCATGAAAATCTGCCACTTGGCGCAATTACAAGCATTTACCCGTTTCGGGGTTGCTGCCTAAAAATCTCTCGATTGGTTGCCTAGTTGACTTCGCGCAGAGTTGTAAAGTGTTCCTCTAATCATACCGGAGGTAATGACGCGAACACATCTCACGGCCCAAAATAGCAATTCCCTAATTTTTAGGAGATGCTTCTGTTGGGCTCCCACTAGTCATCTGACCATCTAATCCTCATTGAGACCGCATCCAAAAGTGCAATGTGGCCCAATTGTCGGATACTTTCTGTTGGTAGTCCCACCTTGACTTTGTGCCTTTATTGAGTTCACTTCCTAGTATCCATCAACTTGCAAGTGCGACGGGGGGACCTACATGATCTTGCTCTGAGCCTAGACATCCTCTTACTATACGAATTCCAGTGCCAACCACTTCCCGCCTGCGAGTGAAACTACCATTCACATTGGCTATACAATGTCCGACCGTTTGCTACTTCAAAAAGAGGGTCTCAAAAATAAAACAAAAAGCATTGGAAAGAAACCAACAACTAAGGTTAGCAGTTGCCACGTCCTCGTGACATAGTTAACAGCTGCCACGTCCTCGTGACAGACAATCCACTGTCACGAGCAAATGTATACAGAGCATCCAAACGACGTTGCATCCCCTCTGGAGAGTCAGAAATGAGAGCACAATATCATCAGCATATTAGTAACAATGGAATCCATTTCCCTGCTAGCTGAGCCCCCCTATCTCCCTAACGCTCTACATAGTCAGAAAACCTATCCACATACATCCCACAAAGAGTCAAGGATAGTTGCTTTACTCCAATAGTGGAGTGGACCATGTCAGACATTCCCTCAGTGGTGCGTACATGCCCCATCATTGTCCTATATAGAGCCAAAATACCCCATATTAGCTCTGTAGGTACACCCATGTCCTGTAGTCTGTGTATAAGTCTGGCTCTCGGCACTGTGTCAAAAGCTTTGCGAAAATCCACAAAGCTACAATAGTTCCTCCTGCCGTGGTGTCTACCCTCCTCAATTATAGCTCTGAGTGTCACAATCTGGTCAAGAGTGGAGAAACCTCTCCTGAAACCTGCTTGCCCTGGTGCTCTTATGCCCTCTCGCTCTGCCCATCTACTCAACTCCTGCTCAAGAACGGATGCATACAGCCTAGCTAATGTGTGACCAACCATGATGGAACAATAATTCCCAGGAATCATGGGATCTCCTGACTTGAAAATAGGCACAATCGTAGACATACTCCAAGTCTCAGGGAAGCCTTCATACATGGCTCAATTGAACATCATAGCCAGTAGCTCTCCAAGCATATCTCTGGCATGGATGAAGTGCTCTGCTACCAAATCATGTGCTCTCCTTGTCTTAATCTTGTCAATGGCTTTCCTTACCCTCTCGGAGGAAAGAACATGTCTTCGGGCATGTCTCTAGTGGGTCCGGCAGAGGTGGTTGCCCTCATGCTGTGTAGAGAGATGTGGCATATTCCCCCCATGTCTCAGTGGAGGTGACCGCTGGTGGTGGTGAATGCTCGTGGAATAGCCTCCATGCTTCGCCTAAGTCCTGACTTATAAATAGATGATACAGATCCCGCTCTAGCTGAGATAAATAAGCCCTTTTCTTTCGTCGCACTAGGCGGCGAAAGATAATTCGTGGTTGTCTATGTGTGGTAATACCCATGAGCACTTCCCTCTGTAATTTGATCCTCGTCTCTCTACACTCCTCATCATACAAACTGTTTTGGGGCATGCTCCCAGATCGTTTCCGTGTGGGTTGGCTGTGGGGGTATGCCTCTACTGCTACATCATGGAGCGTCTCTGTCAAAATCTGAGTGAGTTCATCTAGTGGCCGTCCCGGCATAGCTGCCCGTACACCACATCCATATTCTCCCTCATGAAGGTATACCAAGTGTGTGTGGGGACCTCTCCTAATGGAGCTGTGCTGAACTGAAACGTCAGGGCGAAAGACACGATAGCATGATCAACTGCTACTCCAACTGGCCTAGTGCTCACCATGAAATCCTGAAAGAATGGAATGAGACCTGGCTGGGCCATAACATCATCCACTCTGCTGGCACCATGTCGGTGTGGAAAGCAAGTAAAACCTCCAGCTGTCGAAAATCTTTATAGGCCATACACAATGGCCAATCTATGTGCGGTTCCCATATCTAACAAGTATCTGCCATATTCAGTGTATTCCTCATCTTGTGATAGTCTGGATAGACCTATCTCTATGACGTCCAGCTCCTTAAGCATCTCCTCGGAAGTATCATAAAATATTGTATGGTGGTGGGCGATTCTAGCATTGAAATCCCCTAGTATGATAATGTCACCATCCTTGGAAAACTCCCACATGTCATTATCCAAAATAGCAAAGGGGGTTGTCCTCTAGGTGATGCATATGCTGACGTACTAGGAGGAAAGTAACATATAGCAATGTAGAGATATATGCCCGTCTCTGCCCTGGGCTCACCCACATGTACCTAGTCTGTTCATCCTTGCGCGCTATATATATATCAATGGCTACAACTCCTCCCTGACTAGAACTACCACTCCCCCTGAACCCCATCCTCGATGCTCCAATTTGGTCTCCTCTCTGCAAGTTGTCTCCCGTCTATATCCACTCACCTGTGGCATGGATTGTCCACGGGCTTGATGTGTCTCAAAGGAGAAAATGATGTCGCTCCCTGTGAAGCTATTGTCAAAGGCCCCCACCACATCAAGACAGAGTGACCCATTACAATTCCAAGTTGCCATCTTTAGTGTGGTCCCATAGGTCTCGCACCGTCATGCGGGGCGTCGCTCCAATATCACCACCTTTCTATCCCTGTAAAAAGCAATCTTCCCCTTTTCCCTTGCTGCTCTAATTTCCGGCATTACTTCTTGAATATGAGCAATCTGCGAGAGGGTGAGGTCATCTCCAAGAAAGATGTCAGTCTTCTTTAGAGTCTGTCTCTTCTTCAAGAAGTCCTTCTTCGCTTCCATGGAGGGGAAGCGAAGAATAAGTGCCCTTTCCTTCGAGGTTTCTCCGTTGCTCCCACTTTTCTTAGTGCCCACTATCCAAGCCCTCGTATGCGTCTGCTCGTTGAGCCCCACCAGAGTCATGAGTTCTTTCACCTCTTCATCCACATGATCTTGGTCTCTGAGGCCACATATCCTTACATGTAAGGCCCGCACACATCTCCTTTGCTCCTCTTCTAGTGTCAAGTTGATGATACTTGGTGCGGGGGTGGTGGTTATTTCCTTGCCTTTTCCTTTCTTGACAATCTCGATCCATTTTTCGGCCTTTCCTACTTTTTGTTGGGTCTTTGTTATGACATCTACCCACGAGGTCGTTATTTCTTTTTGTTGCTCCCCACCTTCTTTGATGGCCCACACTTGTTCCTTCATCGTGTTAAGCTCTTCAATTACCGAGTATTGAAGCTCTCCCTCTTTGACGACATACTACGATCGTACCTCTGCAAGCTCTTTCTTGCGTAGTGCGATTTCCTCATCTTGGGCCTTCACGCATTCCTCCAGTGTATGAATTGTGCTTTCCTGTGCTGCCACGCATGTGTCGAGTGCGTTAATAGTACCTAGGAGGTGGCGGTTGATCTTGCTGATGGACTCACTCAATTCTTCTTTGCATTTTTGGATGGCATCCTCCACCGGGTCATCCTTTCCATTCTGCTTTCTCATGATTGAAAGGCCGCCTGGAGAGGGAGACGGGTACAAAAGTGAAGAAGAGGGTTTCCCCCCCCCCCCCCCTCTCCTCTCTCTACGCATGCAAGCTCTTTCTCTTTCTGCGCCTTCTCTCTCTATGCTTTCCAACTCTCTCTAAGCCTAGACCTTCTTCTCTCTCTACACTGAAAAAAGTTCCCCACATCTCTCTCTACGAAACACGCGGGGGTTTTGGGGGGGGGGGGGGGGGAGGCAGCAGGGGACTGGTGCAGAAGGGGGGCAAGAGAGCGTGGGGCAACGAGGGCACAGGAGCCGAGCAAGTCAACGGGAATAGGGCACGGCACAGAGCAGGGAGCGGCAGTGCGCGCGCGAGCAGGCAGCGGGGGCAGGCAGGTAGCGGGAGCAAGGAGCACGAGCAAGCAGCGGGCAGGAGCATAGAGAGAGAGAGAGAGAGAGAGAGAGAGAGAGAGAGAGAGAGTCTCATGAACCAATCAACCTTGGCAATGAATAACTGAATAATGTATACAATGGAGGCAAAGGGTTGCTTATATAGCAATCCCAATAAATTGCCCTACCCAAGTCTTTGACAAATTAAAAAAATAAATGCCTAAAAGCCAAACTAAATAATGGGATTACATTGGGCAGTTCACTTAAGGTGCCTAAACTTTAACAATTGGACCGTCAAACAACCCATAAACACAGAAAACAACAAAAGTTATTGTGGTCTCAAAATCAAATTACGGAAGTTGACCATGCTAAATATTAGAAGTTTCCAAAAAAGAAAGGACTGACTACTGATGCTTTCCCATACATCAAAAGGTGGAGAAACGGTCGCATGGTCTCGGTTGACTGACCACCATCCACAGCTTGAGAGCAACAAAACACCTCCCATAACTTCCCATTCCCAATCCCAATCTCCCCATTTCAGTTCCTGATTAGTGTATACTGAAGGTGTCCAAGATTTCTTGTTGGCAATTGCACCATTTTTCAAAAAATACAAATCACAAGTGACCATGCCACATTATGCTGCCATATGCTGCCTCCAAAGATTATCAACTATGTTTGGCTCTCGAGTCTCGATCATCTTAGCAGCGCACTGAACTAAGATGAGCTACTCCAATAAAAGTTTCTGTGCTTTCCCATGCAGCTCGCAAACAAGATTAATCACACCATTTCCACATTAGTATGCTAATAACAAGAACTCAACAACAAGCATAACTATACAACATTCTAGGAGGCCGGGAAGACAGTCAAGACTTGACTTTCACAAAGAATACTATGTTAATAAACGACTTTCATGCCAAGAATAGAGTGAAAATTTATCACAACCTCAAGCACTGGCTTTGCCACAACTTCATAGACGAGCTTCTGAGAAGAAAAATCAGTGAGCACTTCATCGAATTCATAAGTCTCACAATCCCAATTGTTCTTACGCAATTTCAGCCTCTTTAACTGCAACAGAAAACAAGGAATATGATTGCTATGCAGTAGAAATTGAACTAAGTAAGACAGCAAGAGAGAAAAATTCAGGATAGAATGAGAAACCTCAGGTTGAAGCTCAACGCAGTCTGCAAAATCTGCATCCGCAACCATTTCTTCCGCATTCCTTGGCCGTAGCCTCACGGCCACCCGCACTCTACCTGAAACTGCTATGCGAACAGCCAAAATGCAGGGGGAACAAAGTCAGCATAAAATGCCATATGATGAGAAGCACGTTCACAGACACACAGGTCTAGATGGTGGCTAACAGCGGTGTGCCTCTTTCTGAACAAAAAGAAAGTGCAAAACAATTTAACTACCAAAAGGTGTGCTGGATGGGAAGCCCTTGCAACTCTTGAAAAAGCACATCCACTCCTCTCTCACAAGCCTTAAACGGGTAAAAGGCTAGCGGTAAACAAACATATCAGCATTGATCTATCATCAACCAGGTGTCTAATGAATGTCATATATCCAAGCACAAGGAATGGAATTCTAGTTTCTCTACCACAATGCAATATATATTGAATTACGATCTAAGTTTTATTGTACCAAGACAACAAGAATCTCAGAAGCACCTTCGCAAAAATACCAGAATTAAAGAATTCCGATAAATGGAGGCAATGCTTTGAATGGACCACAAACAATCACAATCACAATAGAGAATTATTACCACTCACCTCCAGAATCATGCTTGCCATTTCTCTGGGGGGTCCGCTTGCCTGCGGCTGCAGCAGAGTGTGAGGGGGATACAGGCTTCGAGCGTGCAGGAGCTGGAGATGATGGAGGCGGAGACGGCACAAGAGGCCGGCCACTGCTGTTGCTGTTACAGTTGCTATTAACAGAGAGAGGCCTTTCCAGCTTTGGCACAGGCCGGCCCATGCCATTTCGGTAGGCCATCCTCTTTCTCAAAGAAGAAAATAGAATAACACCAGCCCAGCCCTAGCTCCTTTCCTTTTCTTCCTTGCTGGGAGATATGGCCCTTCCATGCAATCAAGGGAACACCTGCTTGAAAAATGAAATGCATAAAGCTAACAGAACTCTGCTTTCATAACTTTGATATATCTGCAGCTACCAAAAAGCGAATGCAAAGTGTGGGTTAGCACAATGATCTGCCACTTACACCGCCTGATTAAAAGCCCTGCCAGAATATTCTGCTATCTCAATACAATTTCCATTCGCTTCTCCCTGCATGAACCTACTGAAAATAATTTTCCTGCGTGTAACCCTAGTTCCGAAATTGTTCAATTATGTCCGTGATGAAGCCTCTCAGGTGTTGCAATGCAACACCCTGCACTTGGCATTGAATAGTACCCCCTCTTATGGGAATGCTGCACTGAAACAGCTTGCGAGATCTTTTACACCTGCTGACAAAATGGCAATGGCGTGAACCTGCAAGGTTCAACTCACAGCTTACTCCGAAGAGGAAATGGCCCTGACTGAAGTCCGCTGTGGGGTATTGCTGCGACAAAGAATGGTTCCAATGGAGGCGTAGACACGGGGAAGAAAGGGGGGTTTCTGCGAGGCAGGAGAAACCTGGAAGACAAAAAGAAACACGCAGTACGAGACCTCGAGCAGGGATACAAGAACAAGCAGCGACAAAAGCGAGCAATGCAGCAAGACGACAGAAGGAAAGCCGATGGAGGAGAGAAACCTCTTGCTGCGATGGAAGCTGCTGCCGGCTATGGAAAGGGGAAGAAAGGAATAATGCTCACCGACGAAAGAGTAGTTGCTCGTCTTCTATTTGGCTTTAATCTAGCCAGAAATTTACTCGCCCTGAATAAAATAACCATTCCAGTAGCCGTAACATCATTTTGGTCTGCAACTTGTAGTTCCTAGCATTTACTGAAATATATATAAAATTCCTAGAGAGTCGCACATTGTGTCAATTTGCCTTGGCACTAAGTAACACCCATCTTTAATGGGGAGTGGAGAAATGAGATCAACGGTCAGGGCTGAGGGGCAAGATCTCAAGGCGCACTAAACACGGTCATACAAAAAGCTAGACGCAATAAACCTGACCAGCGGGAAAAACGAAGCACGTTGCCCAAGATTTGAACCAATGACCTTACAATTCGGGTTTAGGATCATATAGGCTAACCACCTCACCCGCACGCACATCATGTTTACACAATCGCTTTTATAACCTTATATTGTGAGGCGACATGCATTCCCTGAGTTGTTCAGGTTTAGGGCCTGTCCAGGTTTAGTTTTTATTTGACTATTGCTGTTGCGATCTCCTCGGCTTTCGTGCTTGGACTTCCGCGCCCTTGATCCCATTACCCCCCCCCCCCCCCCTTCCCTTAAATATAGGTGTTACTTAGTGTTGAGGGTCAATTTGTGTGAGTCTCTGACGACTAAAAGGCCACATGGAGCATGTCCAATTGGTGACCTGGCGGTTAGATTCCAATCGCAACGACCTCAGTACGATAGTAGGACTCACGACGTGATTGCCCGTTTTGCAGGTGTGAGATTGTAGCTAGAAAGAAGTGAGCCCGCGCACGACAACCCCCCGTCACACTGCATGGTCCGCCAACTCTAGCTAGTTGCAGCACCGTGACGTGCGTTGCAGATAGTTAGACCAACACCCCCATGGCAACCACACTACAATCGTCACCGTGGGCCACATTGCGTGCTACTACATCTACCCCCACCGGTTGCAAAGAGAACGTCACCAAATTACAATAACAATGGGATGTGACCTTAGATACAGGCTGCTACAACTCTAACTACCTACAGTTGATCCCACCACACTCCATGACCATTGGTGTGAAAAACAATTGGTTGCGCCATGCCAAAGAGGGTGGTTACCAACAGCTTATAAACATGTGTTTTGTAAAGCTCTACGAATATCGCAATCTCAAAGGCTCTCTCATTGCTGCAACACAGGTGATGAGCATTGCATCTCTCTCTCTCTCTCTCTCTCTCTCTCTCTCTCTCTCTCTCTCTCTCTCTCTCTCTCTCTCTCTCTCTGTGTGTGTGTACCTGCTACAGAGAGCGCTCGTCCAAACCCAATCGTAAAAGCTCTATACCTGCTACTGCAAAGAGCGCTTGTCCAAACCCAATCTTGAAAGCTCTATACTTGCTCTGCTGCTGTAGAGAGCGCTTGTCCAAACCCAATCTTGAAAGCTCTATACCTGCTACAAAGAGCTCGTGTTTGAACGCAATCTTGAAAGCTCTATACCTGCTGCACAAAGCCCGTCTCCGAACCCAATATTGGAAGCTCTTCTCATTTCAAACCAACTCGAGTATGAAGGACCATGTGGTTGACTGCACCTCTTGAACTACCTTACCTCCCAGTTTCCAGTCGACAAAAACATGCTTAGGGAGGGCCACATTGCCACAACGTGTAGCTCCATGCAGCTCCTCTTTATGACCAATACAATGCTTGGCCAACCATTCTGTCATAATAATGGTGGCACCCATACTACTTATTTTGACCACGTCCACAACATGCAAGACGGTATTCCTTTGTTGGAATTTTCCACCGACAAGTCAGTCATCTCATCCGATGATGCTCTATCCTTGGTGGTCATGCAAGTAGCTCCAAAGGGAATAGCAAAGCAACCATCCAAGTCAAAGAAGGTTTCGAATGGACAAGTGCGAGGGTCTTAGGCTTGATCAACCCGTACAAAGAAAAGTGGACCAGTCTTGGCAAGGTAACTTCATACAAAAGCCTTGCACAGGGGTGACACGATACACACAACGGACACTTCATCCTTCTCGCCCCAATAGTGCAAGAACAAGTGGGACTCCCCATGAAAGACATACCAAAGGGAGAATTGGGGTGAGGAAGGCACATGTGACTCTCTATCTATAGTATTATGATCGTATGTCCCCCGTACTTGGAAAAACACCGAAAGTAAGAGGGTTGCCAGGTGGCTTCAATGGTGAAGCCTTTCTACCTGGAGCACCAGATGATGAAAACGACGACAGCAACACACGCGATGATTCAATGGGCGTGAGTGATGAGGAGTAGCAAAGTGTGCCAACCCCTAATCATAGGTTCCCCTTGCCACACCTAACAATGGTGTGCCATCTGTTGCAGGGGTCGAAGGAAGTTCAAGACCTCATGATGCAAACTCATTTCGAGGTCAAAGATGTAAAAAAAGACGGGATCTTTATGAAGTTGGCTCTTCCTTAGGTGCGGAGCTTAAAGAAGGTCCATCAAGCTTTCAAGTGACGATGAAGGATGACCGGTCAAGCTCCGTGATGCGTGGAGAAGGAACTAGAGACAATTTTAGATCGCACAAACGGGTTGTCGTGATGTTTGATGTGTCATGAGAAACATTCAAAGCCAATAAAACATTCCTTTGCATTGTAGCCAAATAAACTCCTTTAGTTGGTGTGTTTGTCATTCTTCCACATGGAGTGTGCGCTAATGTGGCTCCCATAATCTAACATTACTCTCTCTCTCTCTCTCTCTCTCTCTCTCTCTCTCTCTCTCTCTCTCTCTCTCTCTCTCTCTCTCTCTCTCTCTCTAACCGTGTATGACGTTGATAAAGCAAAAGACGTCGTACGCACACTCACACACCCAAAAATCTCTCTCTCTCTCTCTCTCTCTCTCTCTCTCTCTCTCTCTCTCTCTCTCTGTGGAGCAAAAGACGTCGTACGCACACTCACACACCCAAAAACCTTAACACAACACAAGGTATTCCCTTAATTTTCTCACCTCACTCACCACCACTCAAGAGCTCATTAAAATTTTACCCACAAGCTCAATTCAAACTCCAAACACCTTGCCCTACAAGCCCTTGCTTGCTCGCAAACACTACAAGGTGAGTCGAGTTGATCAACACTTGAAATCGCACTTGATAGCGACCCAAATTTAAAAGAAAAACCATCAAAAACTCCAAACACAAAAAGCCTTTCTCAAACCATTGCAAAAGCTTCACCAAACTCCAGTCTGTTTGGACACTTTGCAGTAGCCCCAACCTTAATGGCACCGAAACAGAGTCACATAGTTTTGCAAAAAGCCACACCTTCTTCCCTCAATTCCTTGCACACACACATCCATATAAATCTCAGAACTTCCATAGACTCTCCCAAGTGCAAAATTGAAGAGAAAAAGCTCTCATTCACTCCTCCACACACTCGAAATCACGACGCGAACGCTACGGAACTACACTAGACCACCTGTAGGAACCCTGCTTTCTCCCACACAAAGAGAGGTGAAAGTGCTAATTCTTGGCTTCAAAAGTACTTCCTCAGCCTAAACCATCACGGCACCATGACTAATGTGGTAATTTGAATCCTTTTCTCACCATTTTTGGACCTTTTTAGCCCAAATTTTGGCCAGTTTTGACCCCAGATGGGCATTTTTCGCGAGAAAGATACCAAATGGGCTCCAAAATCAACCAAATTTTGTAGGCTTCGACCTTGATACCCAAGTATCATTTCCACATGCTCATATACCATTTTTGACCACTTTTAGGACAAGCACACATGACCACAGATCAAGCACCATAAATAGACAATTATTGCATGTGTCAAACTTCTCGGCCGGGTCGAGGGTGCCCACACCTCCCACTTGCATTATTTACATTCTAAAAAGCTTAAAAACCTTCCCTAGAACCAAAAGAACCTGCATGGAACCATATCTAAAACATAGACACCCTATCCAAGTGCTCGATTGTCAACATGCGAACCTGACTATTCACAATGTGTACACATTGCATCATTTTTTAAAACTTGAAAGCACTTTGCAAAGCTCCCAAATGCATGTATTTACATCTTTTTGTACATACACCCATGCATATACATGCTACTTTGTACCCGGCGAAAGCGGTCTATCATCATTGCCCACCCTCTACGTAGAGCATTCATGTTTAACCAAGAGACTATTCGCATCTGGAACCACATCCCTTGCAAAGTATTTAGTCGATCTATAACCATTTATTCTATAGCACAAACGTTCACCAAACAATTTTTTCAACTCATATGTGCCATTAGAAAATACATGCTTCACTCTGTATGGACCCAACCATTTATTCCCTCAACTTCTTTTGAAAAGTAAAATCCAAGCGAGAGTCATACTTCATCACCATATCTCCCTATTTAATCCCTTTCTCTGGAAGCCTCTTATTCATTTTCTCCATCCTTGTCTCTGCTTGTTGAAGATAACAAGCACTGGCTTTCTCTCTATTCATTTGCAGCAACTCTAGAGAAGGAATTCTTTCCTGTAGCTTGTGATTATGCGCACCTTGCATTCTACACAACAACCTCAAGGCATCCAAATGCACCTGTATGGGCACAAGAGATTCCTTTCCATAAACAAGCTTTTATGGTGTAAACTGTGTTGATACTCTATATACAGTTCTATAACCCCACAAACACTTTTCCAAGTTCAAGTTCCACTCTTTAGGATGCTCTCTAGCATAATTTCATAGCATCTTCACAATTTGACCATTGTAGTTTTCAACCAACCCATTGCATTGTGAGTAGTAAGGAGAACAATGCCTATGCTAAATTTTCAATTTCTCCATAAGAGCAGCAACAAGTTTTCCCCTAAACCTTGGTCCACGATTAGAAATGATAACCATAGGAGCTCCAAACCTGCAACACACCTATTCATACAAGAAAGAGGACACCTTTCCTCTTGTTACATTTTTTACCGCTCATGACTCCACCCATTTTGTCAAATAGTCCACAGCCACAAGGATATATCTTTTGCCATTGTTGGTCCTTTGCATTGGACCTACAGCATCCACTCCCCATTTTGCAAATGCATGAAAAGACATTTTAGCTTTTTGAGGCTGATCCAAAATCTTTCTATTTACAAACACTTGGCATTCATGGCATGACTTGCACCAAAAATAAGCATCTCTCATCATAGAGGGCCAACAGTAACCCGCTCTCAAAATACAAAAGACAACCTGATCCTTACCTTGATGGCCTGTTTCTTCATGGCAATGCCTCGAGATCAAGCCTATTTCTTCTTTGTAAAGCACTTGCCTCAGAATGTTATTTCTGCCATAAAAGATGAGATCCTCACCTACCAATGTGTAGTTTCTTGCTTTTGCAACTATTCTCTTACATCGAACCTTTGACATGCCCTGTGGACATTTCCCTTTACCAAGAAATACTTCTATATCTTGCAATCATTCCCTTCCTGCATATAAGGCTTCCTTGACCTTTAAAGGAGCTACCAAGGCATCCAACTTGTCCCTAGCGAACTCATCAGTTTCTTTATTCTGCTCACGAGGAACATGTTTAAACTGTATCTTCTCAAACTCATGCAAAAGCTTATTGATTCCATAGAACCACTTCTTCAAATTGTATTTCTTAACATTCCACAAACCAAGCAATCGATTCATGACTAGCAACACATCCCCTTTTTCAATGACCCTCTTCAATCCAAACTCGATATACTTCTTCAACCCAAGGAAAAGCGTAAAATACTTAGCCTCATTATTACTTTCAGCTTCATCAAGATCATAAGCTCTAGAAAAGATTACATCGCTTTTGGGTTCTTAATTACTACCCCACCACTTGTCTTTCGAAGATCTTTCCTGTATGCACCATCAAACATCATTGTATACGCATCTGTTATATCTACTTCCCCTTAATGATCATCCTTGTCAACCCTTGGGTAAGATGGAAGCTCCCCTCCCTTGTGTATCACTATGTCCGCCAAGTGAGCTTACAGACTGATCCACTTTAAATTCAAACTCATACTCTTGAATCTCCAAAGTCCACTTTAAGATGCGCTTGCTATGCTTCAAATGTTGTACTACATCCGACAAAAGGTGGTGAGAACTTTTGGGTCAACATATATGTTTTGAACATGCGACAAGCAAGAACTAAGGCGAATACCCACTGTTCCATTTTTGTGTATGAGAACTCGCTTACATTCTTCATCTTGCTCTCAAAATAGATTGGTTTGAAGTTCCTTCCCTGCTTTGGTAAGAGCACCGACCCAAAAGATACTAACCCCACACTAATAGATATATAGAAAATCGATTGCAAGTCAGGAGGACTCACTGTTGGTAAAGCACACAATACCTCCTTGATACCATCAAAAACCTGTTCCATGTCCTTGTTCCACTCAAACCCATGAACTCTTTGACTCAATTTCTAGAGAGGATACACATATTGACATAGCATCCATAAAAAACGTGATAGGTACTTGCGCTTATGCACAAATATGCCAAATCCTTTGTGTTGCTGGGCGGATCCATAAGCAACAAAGCCTTCACTTTCTCTGGGTCGGCTTCTATTCCATTTTGGGAAACCACATGTCCTAGCAAATGGACTCTGGCATGAGCAAACTTGCACTTCTTTGGGTTGAGTTTCCCACCCTCTTGTTGAAGCCTTTCAAAACTCAACCTCAGTTTCTCCAAATGTGCGACCCTGGAGCTATAACATCCAATGTCATCCATGAAAACTCGAATGAACTTACCCAAGTAGGGACCAAACACTTTATTCATCCACCCTTGGAAGGTAGCATATGCATTAACTAGCCCAAATTCTTTTGTAGGCAAAACAACCCCAAGGAGTAATGAAGGTCGTCTTCAATCAATTTTCAATCGCTATCAAGATTTGAAAGTAGCCAGAAAATCCATCCACAATTGAGTAGCGTTCATGACTTGCAACCTGATTGATCTAGGAAGGGTAGTGGATAATGATTCCTTTTGTGGCAACCTTCAAAGGTTTGAAATCAATGCATATCCTAAATCATTCGTTCTTCTTGGGCACAATAACTATTGGAGAGACCTATTCAGATCCTCCACTCTAAAGATGAAACCTACCTCCAAAAGCTTCGTCACCTCTTCACGAAGTGCCCTCTCATGAATGACCCAAAAGGCATTCTTTTGTAGGCAAAACAACCCCAAGGAGTAATGAAGGTCGTCTTCGATCGATCTTCAATCGCTATCAAGATTTGAAAGTAGCCAGAAAATCCATCCATGATTGAGTAGCATTCATGACTTGCAACATGATTGAGGATTTCATCCAAGAAGGGTTTTGGATAATGATTCCTTTTGTGGCAGCATTCAAAGGTTTGAAATCGACACATGTCCTAAATCTTTTGTCTTCTTGGGCATAATAACTACTGGAGAGACCCATTAAAGATAAAACCTGCCTCCAAAAGCTTCGTCACCTCTTCACGAAGTGCCCTCTCACGAATGAGCCCCAACCTCCTAAGGTTTTGAACCTTTGGCTTGGCACCTTCTTTTAGATTGATTCTATGCTCGACCCATTTAGCTCCTTCCAACTCTGTATATTCAGTGGCAAATAGATTTGAAAACTCCGTAAACATGTCTACGTACTCCTTCTTTTCTTTCTCTGTCAAGTCCTCTCCTAGCATGCTCCTTGCATTCACTTTGGCAGGCTCTACAATTGCTTTTGTATTATTCTTCTCCTCGAATTTCACATCATGCATCGATGCTTCCTTTTCAACACTTATCCCAAATAGATCAGGACATAATTGCATCAAGCCTTCCTATACACTTTCTTCTGATGACGTAGATGAAGCATCACTATCGTATGGCGTAGTTTCTGTCAAATTCGTATCTTGCATCTCCAATAGGGGCTGTGTACAGATCTCGTGTGTCTTCATGTTGTAGACAATGTTCCTTCCTTTCTCTTGGTCGGGGATGGTGATCAAGCCCGTGCCTCAATCTTGCTTAGCACCAAGGGTTATCAGCCATGGCCTCCCTAAAATGATTGGATAAGCATTCTCACATGCTTGCATCACGTAGCAATCAACAAAGCACTCAGACCCCAAGAATTTTATCTTCACATCTTCAACTATCCTAAGACACCTTGCCTTTTTGTGGTTGGTCGTGCTTATACGAATTGAAGCACTCACTGACATCTTGACTCCTGCTTCCTTCATGATAGCCTCGGTCATGACACACACCTCGACACTACCATCCACATATGCTCGCACTTCCGTTTTCTTTCCCAACATAGCTTCAACTATTGGCACCATATCCACTGGGTGAACAACCCTCAAGGATGACACCATGCTTTGATGCTTTTCCTTTTTTGAAGGAAGCCGTGTCCTCACACATTTAGTCCACCGCCTCCTCAATTTAGCGTTCAAAGCCACCAACAGACCAAAATATATATTGGCCTTTTGATTTCGTATGTCGTCGACAATATCATAGTTTTCAACACCTTGACCAAGGGGGTAGTCCTTTGGACCTATTTTCCTTCTTCGTCGCCTCTTACTACTCTTTGGTTTGTCTTCTACTTTAGCCTTCCCTTTCCTTGCTCTTGTTTCCCTCTCTTTTTTTGTCTCCTTCTCCCTATCATGCCTAGCTCTCTTATTGGTCAAAACATCCATATCTTCATCCTCAAGGGTAATGATGTTGATAGCCCCACCTTCTCCATTTGCAGGCAACAGTTGTGGTTGTTGTTGCGGAGGTGGTGCTTCTAGTGCTCGCTCTTGATGATTTTCTTCTATTTTCCCTCGACCACGCCCATATAAGGGGTACATCCCTCCTCTTTCTCTCTTGGTGGTTCAGGACAATCAAAGGTGTAGTGACCCTCCTCATCACAATTGTAGCATCTACCTTGTAGCCTCCGTCCTGTACCTCTCCCAGATGGTCGCTCTTCTTTTTGGTTTCTATTCATTATGTTAATCCTTAATTCTTGCAAGTGACTGCAAAATCATGCAGAACCCGGGCCATAACGGGATTCATACCTCAAACCACTCGCTCCACTCAATCATCCATCGCCATAGGAACCATTGGTTGCACCACGACTGGCTCAACATGTGTCATGCCTTGCTCCCACCTTCTCTTGATCTTCTTGCTCTTGGCCTTGGCAATTTCCACAGATCTTCCAAATGTAGCAGGATCCTCTTGATCGACCTTCTCTCTTACACTTGGATGCAGACAATCCATAAACTGACGCACTTTAAAGAAATCCCCTGGAGGTTCTTGGGATGCCGCCTCCAATTGCACCCAAAGTCCTTTGAAGTGTTGCAAAAACTCTTGAAAGTTAGCATGAACATCTTGATGCAAACTTGTTTGCTTTTTGTCTTCCTCTAAACCTTCAAACCACTTGCGAGCTTCTCCTTTGAGTGCAAGCGGAAATACATGAAGCTTTGCTTCATCGTTCACAATGTGCATACCAAGCGTATGCCACTCGAAGTCAGCAATCCAATCCTTCACATCCTCCTTCCTTGTAAACACTCACCGAATATATGCAATCCCTTCGAAGTCGCTTCTCCCTTGCGTGAGTAAATCCACAAAAGTTGAAGTCTTGCACCTCAATTAAACGACCGCTTTTATTCAATGATGTTCAAACTTCACAGAAAAACAGCTTCACCTGGGTACACAACCGGCAAATTTTCATTCCCCAACGGGATCGCCAAAGGATGATGGAGAAAAAGACGTCGTGCGTACACTCACACACCCATAAACCTTAACACAACATAAGGTATTCCCTTGAATTTCTCACCTTGCTCACCACCACTCAAGAGCTCCATGAAAATTCTACCCACAAGCTCAATTCAAACTCCAAACACCTCGACCTACAAGCTCTTGCTTGCTCGCAGATATTACAAGGTGAGTGAAGTTGATCAACACTTGAAAACATTGCAAAAGCTTCACCAAACTCCACTCTGTTGGACTCTTTGGAGTAGCCCCAACCCTAGTGGCACCGATCCAGAGTCACATAGTCTTGCAAAAAGCCGCACCCTCTTCACTCAATTCCTTGCACATACACATCCATGGAAATCTCAGAACTTCAATAGACTCTCCCAGTGCAAAATGGAAGAGAAAAATCTATCGTTCACTCCTCCACACACTCGAAAACACGACGCGAACGTGACGGGACTGCACTAGACCACATGTAGGAACCCTGCTTTCTCCCACACACAGAGGTGAAAGTGCTGATTCTTGGCTTCAAAAGTATTCCCTCAATCTAAAGAATCACGTCACTGTGACTGATGTGGCAATTTGAAGCCTTTTCACACCATTTTTTGACCTTTTTAGCTCGAGTTTTGGCCAGTTTTGACCCCTGACGGGCATTTTTTGATGGAAAAATACCAAACGGACTCCAAAATCCACCAAATTTTGTAGGCTTGATCCTTGGTACCCAAATATAATTTCCACATGCTCACATGCCATTTTTGACCACTTCTAGGGTGGGGCACGCATCATCGCAAATCAGGCACCATAAATAGACAATTATTACATGTGTCAAACTTCTCGGGCAGGTCGAGGGTGCCCACACCTCCCACTTGCATTATGTACATTCTAAAAAGCTTAAAAAATTCCCTAGAACCAAAAGAAGCCACCTGGAACCATAGATATGGCATCGACCACCTATCCAAGCACGTACGTGTGCTCGACTGTTAGCATGCAAACCTGACTATTCACAGTGTGTACACATTGCATCAATTTTTTAAACTTGAGAGCACTTTGCAAAGATCCCAAATGCATGTATTCACATCTTTTAATACATACATCCATGCATATACACACTACTTATTATACACCGAAAGCCGTCTATCAACGTGTCTATGCCAATTGAATATTACTTTCTCCCTCTACCTCACACTCTCTCTCCCTCTCTCTCTATGGCAGTCTCATTGTCCAAATTATAAACAAGTATCATATCCATAGCATCTCTCTCTCTCTCTCTCTCTCTCTCTCTCTCTCTCTCTCTCTCTCTCTCTCTCTCTCTCTCTCTCTCTCTCTCTCTCTCTCTCTCTCTCTCTCTCTGTGAGACGACCCGAGCCAAACGACACTCGCGTGTTACCAAATGCTAGGCCCCATGACTCCACCACAGAGACAGATCAAGGATATCCAGACTCGAGAGCGTCGAGTTGCTCAGGAGAGACAATCCCAGATGATGGTTGACCCAACCGTGTTCAGTTGAGCAGCCCTTGCTCCCGATTCTCCCATGTACCACATTTTATACCCCCTTATTATCACAATATGGATCTGGCTAGCTTGATGCATCTGCATGATTGTACTACCCTAAGAATATAGACATGCACATATCCTTATCAACTCCATCCCCCCCCCCAAGCTTCTGTCGGTACACCAGGGACCAGTTTGGATTGTTTTGTCTTTTCCGATAGATGTAGGCCCTACACACATGTATACTTGATTTGTCTCATGCACCAACTTTGGCCTCATATAGACGTTAAAAAAATAAATAAATAAATAAATAAATAAATAAATATATATCTGGGGTTCGATACACATAGATAGAGCTAGAGTTAGATAATTAGAGGAAGACAGAGTGAGAGTTAGATAGTTAGAGAAAGACAGAGTAAGAGATAGAGCTATAGATAGAGTTGCATAGAGTTATAGAAGTAAAGTTAGAGTTAGAGAGTGACAAATATAGAGGTTAGTGTTAGAGTTAAAGAGAGAGTTGGAGGGTGTTATATAAAGTCAAGATTTAGAGATAGAGTTCTGTAGTTAGAGGTAGAGAGTTAGAGATAGAGTTGTGTAGTTAAGAGGTAGAGAGTTAGAGATAGAGTTAGAGTTGGAGCTAGAGTAAGATAGATATAGACACAGAGTTTAGAGTTAGAGTTAGAGAAGTTAGAGTTCGGTAGTAATAGGCAGCATTAGAGTTCGAGGGTTAGACATAGAATTAAAGATAGTGTTACATAATTAGAGTTGTGTAGTTAGAGGTAGAGAACTAAAGATAAAGTAAGAGCTATGTGAGTGCACGGTCTGTGCGGAGTGCGAGGGAGGGGAAGCAAGAGACACGCGCTATAGATGGAGCTCATCACCACAATGTGAGAGCCCCTTATTCTTCCATCTAGTAAAGAATAAGGTGTGTGTATAGATGGTGGGCACCCAGATGTCTCTAGCGCATCCGATCAAGGTAAGAGGGCCTGTCGTTATCCCAAAAATCTTCCACTTTTAAGGCGAATGTGCCGATAGGTGGTACTACTATAGGACCTAGTAGTATGTACATGAAGTATAAAGAGGAATCTCATCTCCACCTATCCCCACTAGCTCTCTCAAAGTCAATGCATGTTGTCGTATAGGCTCTAGCAGTGTGCGGAAGTGCATATCCTACTATAATCAACATGTATACCCTGCAGGTATCATGTAACGACCTTCACTGCTCGACGATGCATCATGCTAGTGTCAATCATCGCTCGACTAACAATCCCAACTGCAAACGCTCCCACTACATTTGTTATATCAAGTCTCAACATTGAGAGGTTGTACATGAGAGTCTTGAAGGCTGATGACAAACGCATCATCTCTGCTAGCATATCCATAGCAATTGCATCAACGCCATGTGCAATGACCTTTGCCAATCTATCCACAGGAGGTATCTCAACGCTCACTGCATCATCACCAAAACTAGTCATGCATTAATGCATCAATCTTGACTCCAGGGTAGTCTTCATTCCCTCGTCGTGGAACTGTATCCACATATCTTGACATCATCATATCAGCCGCTAGCATGAACATGCCAAATAACTAGATATCGCTCATCTTCGTGGTAGGAGACATCTTTGTCCTAGGAGGATCAATCAACTGTGTCTCAATGGAGCACATAACTGTCACACATCTCAACTCCCAATAATGTTAAAGTGAGAGATCAACTCGACCACCATCACCAAAATGATGTCAAAAGTGGGATAACAAGAGCTATGGTTCTACAACATGTATAAGGGCTATGTGCATAAACCAATGCCAAAGAGAAGTACACCATAACTGGACCAAAAGGAGCTCCTTGCATCACTTATAGTGCTCAAGATCATCAACATATAAAATCTCTCGCGATAGCATAACCACACTGTGATCTACATTCGTTACACTAATACAAGTCTTAACTGCCAAATGCACCCGGAACATGTAGAGCGAGTGTGGGAGAACGGCTCAAATTCACCCGGAACGTGTAGAGCGAGTGTGGGAGAACGGATCAACCACTACCAAAGCTCAAGTCCAAATATCTCTAACTTGTAGCCACACAATCATACATTAAGTCTCACTCTTGTGAGAGTTGGTACGAGAACACGAATCTGACCAGGGTGAGAGGTGGACATGGAGAATTTAGAACAGATGATGAGTTTTATTGAAGAGTTAACTTCCAAAGTGTTTGATGGAAATTTGGCAGTTCATGATTATTCAAAGATACTCCAATTGGTTCAGATATATCTTCTTAAAGTGGAAGCCATGAGGACGAAAGAGAAAATTGATGATTCGGTGAAGATGGCACTTGATGCCATATGTGACCATTATGCTAGCTACTTTCATGACGCTTATATGGACAAAACCTTGAACCCATATCTAGGAAAGTTTGTTATCGTTTTCCTCAATGACATTCTAGTGTATAGTGCCTCTAAGGTGAGCACTTACAACGTCTAAAGCAAGTGTTTGAATTGCTATGGCAAAATAAGTTATATGCCAAGGAATCCAAGGGTGATTTTCTCAAGGAGGAAATTTATTATTTGGGACATGTGATTTCAATTGTCAGGCTACATATGAAAAAATCCAAAGTGGATGCCATTAGGAGATGGCTTTCTCCCAAAAATTTGGAAGAGCATCACATTTTCTTAGGATTTGCAAGTTTTTATTGGCGATTCGTTAAAAACTATGCTCATATTGTTGTTCCAATGACGGACCAACCGAAAGCCAAGGGGAAAACCTTTAAGTGGGGAGAAGCTCAATAGCAAAGTTTCGATGTTCTCAAGGACGCATTATACACATCTCCTACTTTAGCTATTGTGGACCTTATGAAACCTTTTGTGTTAGAAACAGATGCTAATAATCGTGCTATTGGAGCAATCCTTCTGGAGGAGGGAAGGTCAATTGCATTTGGAAACAAGAAGCTTGATTTTGTACATCGGAATTATTCTGCTTACGAAAGAGAACTCTATGCAATAGTGTCTGCCTTAAAACTGTGGTGACATTATCTATATGGAGCTCATATTGAGATTGCTGTTGACCATAAAAATATAAAATGGCTTGCACAACAAACAAGTTTAAAGGGTCAAAAGGCCAGGTGAGCTGAGATTATCTAAGAGTATGATGCAAAGCTTCGGTATCGTAAAGGATGATACAATGTGGTAGTTGATGCTCTTAGTCGTATGCCTGAGATCAATTCTCTTCTTTTCAAAGAGCTTTGAAGTGAGTTTTTGGAATCTCTAAAGGGCAAATACAAGCATGATGACACATACTCTAAAGTGTGGAGCCATGTGAAAATGAGGGGTCCTTCTCACTCCAATGTTGGTAGTGTGTCTTTAACCTCCACACCTACTTCTCCTATTTCAACTGATGAGTTGCAGAGATGGAAGAAATTTTCCATAGATGATGGGTACCGATTCCACAAGGGGAGAGTTTGTGTACCAATGGACATAGATATTTAGTGCAAAACTCTTTATGAATGTCATGACAGTCCTAGTGTAGGGCATCCAGGCATAAAGAAAACGTATGTACTCTTAAGGCAACAATTTTACTAGCCAAGTTTACATGGGTATGCTCAAGACTATGTCTTGCATCGCAAAAATGTCAAGTGAATAAAGCAAAGTGCATGAAAGCAGGAGGTCTCTTGCATCCATCAGTGATTCCTAATGGCAAATGAGAAAGTATTTTATTGTGGGTTTACCAACCACTGTACGAGGTTATGACTCAGTATGGGTGGTCGTAGATCAATTGGCTAAACTTTACAAGTTAATTTCAACCAAGTCCACAATCAAGACACCAGAGTTTAGCTAAGTTTTTTGTTGACAATCTGTATCGGTTGGACGGGCTACCTAGCAATATTGTAAGTGATCGTGATCCCAAGTTTAACAATCAATTGTGGAGGGCTGTGTTTAAACAATTGGGTACACGACTTAACATCAGTGCTGTAGATCATCCTAAAATGGATGGTCAGACTAAACGTGTTAATCAAGTGCTAGTGGATATACTAAGAGCATATGTTAGCAAAAATCAATTAGATTGGGAGAATTATCTCCCGATTCTCAAGTTTTCTTACAATAGTGCCAACCATGTGACGACTCATTTTAGTCCTTTATGTTTATATATGCTCTTCAGCAAGTCAAGGATTTTCTCCTAGACCATATGGAAATGTTGAGAAAGCACATGATCTCGTTACAGAAAGTATGCTGACAAGAAAACGTCAGCGAGTTACCTTCACGGAAGGGGAAGAGGTATTTTTAGACGTGTCAGAGCATTCAAAAAGCTTGAAGACTAGGCCAACACATAAATTATATCCTAGATATTGTGGGCCTTTTAAAATACTCAAGCAAGTTGGAGATATGGCCTACAAACTCTCATTACTTGCGCACTCTCATATTCATCCGCTATTTCATGCAAGTCGTTTATGTAAACGGTTGCCTAGAGACGACAATGCCATTGATCAATAGATTTTGGTTGATTTCATTGAAGCTCCAACCCAACTGCATGAACCTGAGGGTATTCTTGACCATCAAGATCTACGTATGTGTCATCATGTGCATTGACAAGCATTAGTCGAGTGGAGAGATAGACATGAAGAAGGTGCCACTCGGGAAAACATTAGTGATCTTAAGAAGAAATACCCCACTTTTGTTTTCGAGAACAAAAAAGATTCTCCAAGGGGGAAGTAATGTCAAGCTAGAGGGACTAGTTTGAACCGAGCTTGGGTGTTGCCTATTATATAAGGGGCAAAGACTCGGAGGAGACATAGGTTCTAGACACTGTGGTCTCATAGACTACTTTTCTTTATGCATTATGAAGGCCATTTGAAGGCTGGCTTTACTTTGCATTTTGAAGGCCAAAAAGAACTCCCCTTCTTTCTACACAAATGCACACCTAGTCCTCAAATTTGAAGGGTGACTCAATTCGTTAGTTAAGCCCTAAAAAATGATAAACTTTTGAAGCTTCCACACATTGGACAATGTTGAGCCAAAATCTCACACTTGGCACCTCCATCCATCATTGTCCTTCTAGCCTCGAGGACACATTGCACGTTATAGATTTTTGTAAAGAGGCAAAGTTGGATGGTTTCAAAGTTGGATTGGCACTACCTACACATAATGTGGGAGAACATGAGGGTGCAGACAGAGAGAGAGAGAGAGAGAGAGAGAGAGAGAGAGAGAGAGAGAGAGAGAGAGAGAGAGAGAGAGAGAGAGAGAGAGAGAGAGGTCTCAAATAGAGCTTGCCAAAAATATTTTTTGTTAATCAAAGTGCGTGGGGATCAAAGATGGAACAAAGACCATTCATGCGCCCCAGTGCTCTACTTCTCAATGCTTTCACCACGTACCACCCACCGCAAACTATCTAGTGGCAAGTGTTGCCTCCATTGCCATCTCCCATCCTATTCGAAATGGGATCCTTGCTTCTGCTTGTGGTGGTTTTCCTCTCACATTTCACACCAACTCAAGTATGAAGGACCATCTTGCCATGTGGTTGTCTGCGCTTCTCGAGCTACCTTATAGTTTTCCAATCGGCAAACACATGCTCAGGGAGGGCCACAGTGCCACAACAGGTAGCTCCATGCCGCTCCTCTTGATGACCAATACAATGCTTGGCCAACCATTCTATCATACTACTAGTGGCACCCATACTACTAATTTTGACCTTGTCCACAGCATGCAAGACGATATTCCTTTGTTGGAATTTTCCACCGATAGATCATTCATGTCATCCATTGATGCTCTATCATCGGTGGTCATGCAAGCAGCTCTAAAGGGAATAACAAAGCAACCATCCAAGTCAAAAAAGGTTTTGAATGGACAAGTACGAGGGTCTTAAGCTTGATCGACCCGTACAAAAGAAAGAGGACCAATCTTGGCAAGGGTAACTTCGTACAAAAGCATTGGACAGGGGTGACACAATTGTTGAATACAACGGTCACGCCATCCTTCTTGCCCCAATAGTGCAAGAACAAGTGGGACTCCCCATGAAAGACATACCAAAGGGAGAATTGGGGTGAGGAAGGCACATGTGCCTCTCTATCTACTTTGGAGTATTATGATGCATGTACCCCGTACATGGAAAAAACATCGAAAGTAAGAAGATTGGTGTGTGGCTTCAATGGTGAAGCCTTTCTACCTGGAGCACCAGATGATGAGAAGGATAATGAAAATGACGACAGCAACACACTCGATGAGGCAATCAACATGAATGATGAGGAGTAGCAAAGTGTGCCAACCCCTAATCATAGGTTCCCCCCGCCACACCTAACAATGGTGTGCCATCTGTTGTTGCAGGTGTTGAAGAAAGTTCAAGACCTCATGATGCAGACTCATTTTGAGGTCAAAGATGTAAAAAAGACGAGGTCTTTCTGAAGTTGGCTCTTCCTTAGGTGTGGAGCTTTAAGAAGGTCTATCGACCTTTGTAGAGACAATGAAAGAGGTCAAGCTCTGTGATGTGTGGAGAAGGAACTAGAGATTCAATTTTAGATCGCACAAAATGGGTAGTCGTGATGTTTGATGTGTCATGAGAAACCTTCAAAGCCAATAAAACATTTCTTTGCATTGTAACTCCTTTAGCTGGTATGTTTGTCATTCTTCCATATGGAGTGCGTGCCAATGTGGCTTCCATAATCTAATATTTCTCTCTCTCTCTCTCTCAAACCTTCTATGACGTTGATGGAGCAAAAGATGTCGTGCGCACACTCACACACCCAAAAACCTTAACACAACACAAGGTATTTCCTTAATTTTCTCACCTCACTCACCATCCCTCAAGAGCTCCATGAAAATTCTACCCACAAGCTCAATTCAAACTCCAAACACCTCGACCTACAAGCCCTTGCCTGCCCGCGGACACAACAAGGTGAGTCGAGTTGATAAACACTTGAAATCGCTCTTGATAGCGGCCCAAATTTACAAGAAAAATATCAAATCCTCAAAAACTCCAGCCAGAAAAGGCCTCTCTCAAACCATTGCAAAAGCTTCATCAAACTCCACTATGTTGGACTCCTTGGAGTAGCCCAAACCCTAATGGCACCTATACAAAGTCACATAGTCTTGTAGAAAGCCGCACATTCTTCCCTCAATCACTTGCACACACACATCCATGGAAACCTTAGAGCTTCGGTAGACTCTCCAAGTGCAAAATTGAAGAGAAAAGGCTCTCATTCACTCCTCCACACACTCGAAAACAGGCCGCGAACGTGACGGAACTGCACTAGACCACATGTAGGAACCCTGCTTTCTCGCACACACAGAGAGGTGAAAATGTTGATTCTTGGATTCAAAACTACTCCCTCAACCTAAACCATCATGGCACCCTGACTGATGTGGCAAATTGAAGCCTTTTCACACCTTTTTGACCTTTTTAGCTCGAGTTTTGGCCAGTTTTGACCCCGACAAGCATTTTTCGTGGGAAAAATACCAAACAGACTCCAAAATCCACCAAATTTTGTATTCTTGGTCCTTGATACCCAAGTATCATTTCCACATGCTCACATACCATTTTTGACCACTTCTAGGGCAGGGCATGCATCACCGTAGCATAAATAGATAATTATTGCATGAGTCAAACTTCTCGGACGGGTCGATGGTGCCCACACGTTCCACTTGCATTATTTACATTCTAAAAAGCTTAAAAACATTCCCTAGAACCAAAAGAAGCCACCTAGAACCAAATATAAGGCACCGACACCCTGTCCAGGCACGTACGTGTGCTCGATTGTCAGCATGCGAACCTGACTATTCACAGTGTGGACACGTTGCATCATTTTTTAAAACTTGAAAGCACCTTGCAAAGCTCCCAAATGCATGTATTTAAATCTTTTTGTACATACACCCATGCATATACATGCTACTTTGTACACGGCAAAAGCGGTCTATCATCATTGCCCACCCTCTAGGTAGAGCATTCATGTTCAACCAAGAGACTATTCGCAACTCGAACCACATCCCTTGCAAAATATTTATTCGATCTATAACCATTTATTCTATAGCACAAACATTCACCAAACAATTTTTTCAACTCAGATGTGCCATTAGAAAATACATGCTTCACTCTGTATGGACCCAACCATTTATTCCCTCAACTTCTTTTGAAAAGTAAAATCCAAGCGAGAGTCATACTTCATCACCAAATCTCCTTCTTTAATCCCTTTCTCTGGAAGCCTCTTATTCATTTTCTCCATCCTTGTCTCTGCTTGTTGAAGATAACAAGCACTGGCTTTCTCTCTATTCATTTGCAACATCTCTAGAGAAGGAATTCTTTCATGTAGCTTGTGATTATGCGCACCTTGCATTCTACACAACAACTTCAAGGCATCCAAATGCACTTGTATGGGCACAAGAGCTTCCTTTCCATAAACAAGCTCATATGGCATAAACTGTGTTGATACTCTATATGCAGTTCTATAAGCCCACAAACACTTTTCCAAGTTCAAGTTCCACTCTGTAGGATGCTCTCTAGCATAATTTCATGGCATCTTCACAATTTGACCATTGTAGTTTTCAACCAACCCATTGCATTGTGAGTAGTAAGGAGAACAATGCCTATGCTAAATTTTCAATTTCTCCATAAGAGCAGCAACAAGTTTTTCCCTAAACCTTGGTCCACGATTAGAAATGATAACCATAGGAGCCCCAAACCTGCAACACACTTGTTGATACAAGAAAGAGGCCACCCTTTCTCCTGTTACATCTTTTACCGCTCATGACTCCACCCATTTTGTCAAATAGTCCATAGCCAGAAGGATATATCTTTTGCCATTGTTGGTCCTTTGCATTGGACCTACAGCATCCACTCCCCATTTTGCAAATGCATCAAAAGACATTTTAGCTTTTTGAGGCTCAGCCAAAAGCTTTTGATTTGCAAACACTTGGCATTCATGGCATGACTTGCACAAAAAATAAGCATCTCTCATCACAGAGGGCCAACAGTAACCCGCCGCTACAAATAGAAAAGACAACTTGATCCTTACCTTGATGGCCTATTTCTTCATGGAAAGGCTTCAAAATCAAGCCTATTTCTTCTTTGTACGGCACTTTCCTCAGAATGCTATCTCTGCCATAAAACATGAGATCCTCATCTACCAATGTGTAGTTTCTTGCTTTTGCAACTACTCTCTTACGTCAAACTTTTGACATGCCTCTGGACATTGCCCTTTACCAATAAATACTATAACATCTTGCAATTATTCCTACATACAAGGCTTCCTTGACCTTTAAAGGAGCTACCAAGGCATCCAACTTGTTCCTAGCCAACTCATCAGCTTCTTTATTTTGCTCACGAGGAACGTGTTTAATTGTATCTTCTCAAACTCGTGCAAAAGCTTCTTGATGCCATAGAACCACTTCTTCAAATTGTCTTTCTTAACATTCCACAAACCAAGCAAACGATTCATGACTAGCAACGCATCCCCTTTTGCAATGACCCTCTTCAATCCAAACTCAATATACTGCTTCATTCTAAGGAAAGCGTGAGATACTTAGCCTCATTGTTACTTTCAGCTTCATTGAGATCGTAAGCTCTAGAAAAGATTACATCGCTTTTGGGTTCTTAATTACTACCCCACCACTTGCCTTTTGAAGAAATTTCCTGTATGCACCATCAAACATCTTTGTATACGCATTTGTAATATCTACTTTCTCCTTATGCATGATCATCCTTGTCAACCCTTGGGTAAGATGGAAGCTCCCCTCCCTTGTGTACCGCTGTGTCCGCTAGGTGAGCTTTAATAGAATGATCCACTTCAAACTCAAACTCATACACTTGAAGCTCCAAAGTCCACTTTAAGATGCACTTGCTAGTCTTCAAGTGTTGTACTACATCCGGCAAAAAGGTTCGATGTGTGAGTACATAGAACTTTTGGGGCAATAAATATGTTCTGAACCTGCGATAAGCAAGAACCAAGGCGAATACCCAATTTTCCATTTATGTGTAGGACAACTTGCTTACATTCTTCATCTTGCTCGCAAAATAGACTGGCTTTAAGTTCCTTCCCTGCTTTTGTAAGAGCACCGACCCAAAAGCTACTGACCCCACACTAATAGAACCATAGAAAATCGATTGCAAGTCAGGAGGACTCACTGTTGGTAGAGCACACAATACCTCCTTGATACCATCAAAAGCCTATTGCATGTCCTCGTTCCTTGACCCAATTTCTAGAGAGGATACACATATTGACGTAGCATCCATAAAAAACGTGATAGGTACCTTTGCTTATGCACAAATGATGCCAAATCCTTTGTGTTGCTGGATGGATCCATAAGCAACAAAGCCTTAACTTTCTTTGGGCCGGCTTCTATTTCATTTTGAAAAACCACATGTCCTAGCAAATGGACTCTGGCATGAGCAAACTTGCACTTCTTTGGGTTGAGTTGTCCATCCTCTTGTTGAAGCCTTTCAAAACTCAACCTCAGTTTCTCCAAATGTGTGACCCTGGAGCTATAACATCCAATGTCATCCACGAAAACTCGAATGACCCTTTCAAACTTGCACTTCTTTGGGTTGAGTTGCCCACCCTCTTGTTGAAGCCTTTCAAACCTCAACCTCAGTTTCTCCAAATGTGTGACCTTGGAGCTATAACATCCAATGTCATCCATGAAAACTCGAATGAACTTACCCAAGTAGGGACCAAACACTTTATTCATCCACCCTTGGAAGGTAGCATATGCATTAACTAGCCCAAAAGGCATTCTTTTGTAGGCAAAACAACCCCAAGGAGTAATGAAGGTCGTCTTCAATAGATCTTCAATCGCTATCAAGATTTGAAAGTAGCCAGAAAATCCATCCACGATTGAGTAGCGTTCATGACTTGCAACCTGATTGATCCAGGAAGGGTAGTGGATAATGATTCCTTTTGTGGCAACCTTCAAAGGTTTGAAATCAATGCATATCCTAAATCTTTCGTTCTTCTTGGGCACAATAACTATTGGAGAGACCTATTCAGATTCCTCCACTCTAAAGATGAAACTTGCCTCCAAAAGCTTCCTCACCTCTTCACGAAGTGCCCTCTCATGAAGGACCCCCAACCTCCTAAGCTTTTGAACCTTTGGCTTGGCACCTTCTTTTAGATTGATTCTATGCTCGACCCCTTTAGCTCCTTGCAACTTTGTATATTCAATGGCAAATAGATTTGGAAACTCCGTAAACATGTCTTCATACTCCTTCTTTTCTTTTGTCTGTCAAGTCCTCTCCTAGCATGCTCTTTGCATTCACTTTGGCAACCTCTACAATTGCTTCTGTATTATTCTTCTCCTCCTTGAACTTCACATCATGCATCGATACTTCCTTTTCAGGACATACTTGCATCAATCCTTCCTCTACACTTTCTTCTGATGACGTAGACGAAGCATAAGTATCGTATGATGTAGTTTCTGTCGAATCCGTATCTTGTATCTCCAATAGGGGCTGTGTACGTCTCTCGTGTGTCTTCATGTTGTAGACAATGGTCCTTCCTTTCTCTTAGTCGGGGATGGTGATCAATCCCATGCCCCAATCCTGCTTAGCACCAAGGGTTATAAGCCATGGCCTCCCTAAAATGATTGGATAAGCATTGGCACCTGCTTCCATCACATAGCAATCAACCAAGCACTCAAACCCCAAGACTTTTATCTTCACATCTTTAGATATCCCAAGACAGCTTGCCTTTTTGTGGTTGGCCATCCTCATACGGATTGAAGCATTCACTGACATCTTGACTCCTGCTTCCTTCATGATAGCCTTGGTCATGACACTTAGGAAGTATAAGCAGCTCTCTTACATGCTTGCACTTCCGTTTTATTTCCCAACATAGCTTCAACTATTGGCACCACCATGATTTGATGCTTTTTCTTTTTGGAAGGAAGCCGCATACTCACACATTTGGTGAATTGCCTCCTCAATTGAGCGTTCGAAGTCACCAACTGACCAAAAGATATATTGGCCTTTTGATTTTGTATGTTATCGACAATATCATAGTCTTCAATAGCTTGGCCAAGGGGGTAGTCCTTTGGACCTATTTTCCTTCTTCGTCGCCTCTTACTACTCTTTGGTTTGTCTTCTACTTTAGCCTTCTCTTTCCTTGCTCTTGTTTCCCTCTCTTCTAATGTCTCCTTCTCCCTATCATGCCTAGCTCTCTTATTGGCCAAAACATCCACATCTTCATGCTCAAGGGTAATGCTGTTGATAGCCCTACCTTCTCCATTTGCAGGCAACGATTGTGGTTGTTGTTGCAGAGGTGGTGCTTCTAGTGCCCACTCTTCATGATTTTCTTCTATTCTCCCTCGACCACACCCATATAAGGGGTACATCCCTCCTCTCTCTCTTGGTGGTTTAGGACAATCAGGGGTGTAGTGGCCCTCTTCATCAAAATTGTAGCATCTACCTTGTAGCCTCCGTCTCGTACCTCTCCCAGTTGGCCGCTCTTCTTTTTGGTTTCTATTCATTATGTTAATCCTTAATTCTTGCAAGTGACTAGCAAGATCATGTCGAACTCGAGCCATAACAGGATCCAGACCTTGAACCACTCGCTCCACTCTATCATCCACTACCATAGGAACCATTGGTTGCACCACAGCTCGCTCAACATGTGTCATGCCTTGCTCCCACCTTCTCTTGATCTTCTTGCTCTTGGCCTCGGCAATTTCCATAGGTCTTCCAAATGTAGCAGGCTCCTCTTGATTGACCTTCTCCCTTACACTTGGATGCAGACAATCCATAAACCGGCGCACTTTAAAGAAATCCCCTGGAGGTTCTTGGGATGCCGCCTCCAATTGCACCCAAAGTCCTTTGAAGTGGTGCAGAAACTCTTGAAAGTTAGCACGAACATCTTGATGCAAACCTCTCAAATTTGTGGTTGCTTCTATTGCGGTTAGTCTCTTTCCAAACTTGTCAAATATTGCATGCTTCACATACTCCCATGTTTGCTTTTTGTCTTCCTCTAAACCTTCAAACCACTCACGAGCTTCTCCTTTGAGTGCAAAAGGAAATACATGAAGCTTTGCTTCATCATTCACAATGTGTATACAAGCGTATGCCACTCGAAGTCAGCAATCCAGTCCTTCACATCCTCCTTCCTTGTGAACACTTGTCGAATATATGCCATCCCTTCGAAGTCGCTTCTCCCTTGCATGAGTAGCTCCACAAACATTGAAGTCTCGCACCTCAACCAAACCACCGCTTTATTCAATGATGTTCGAACTTCACAGAAAAACCGCTTCACCTGGGTGCACAACCGGCAAAGTAGAAAAGTTGAATGCCCGGTACCATGTCGATCTCCTCCAAGGTAAGCTCACTGGGGAGAACGAGCTTATTGAATACCTGCCGAATGACCCTCTTAAGGTCGCGTCTTAGGTTGGCTAGGGTGGTTGCACCAAAGCCGTTCTTTGGCACGAGTCGCGAGTAACTCGGAAGCTCCGCATATGAGGTAACAAAGAGGTGTTGCACGGGGCATTTACGATAGAAATATGGGCAGTCTCCCGGGCTATATAAGCAAATCGGTACATCCACAATCACTCTACCACCACCCAGAGGAGGGGCACACCTATTGAAAATTTGCTACACCCTCGTGTGAGAGCACCAATATGTGTGTGTGTGTGTGTGTGTGAGAGAGAGAGAGAGAGAGAGAGAGAGAGAGAGAGAGAGAGAGAGAGAGAGGGAGGGAGGGAGGAAGAAAAAGAGAATTTTATTGGCATAAGAACAATCCAAACAGATATCAAAGATCTACATGAGGAGCTTGGATCTCAAGATCTAATAAAAAAGATAGAGGGAATTGCCATCTTCTTGGAATGATTACGGAGATTAAAGTACACCCTCCTTGCTTGTGTGTGTGTGTGTGTACACACACACACACACACACACACACACACACACACACCTACAGGTATGTGTATGTGTGTGATGCAATGGCCATGCTTTTCTTGGCCGCAGCAACATCGGGTCACACACTAGTTATTTCTTTGATAAGAAACCCAAATGTTGGCTTCATTCCTTTAATAGGAATATTCTAAGATGTTATCTCTCTCTCTCTCTAGAAAACACTTTGCTCTACTAGGGTTGGTGACAATTGGCATAAGTAGAAAATACACCTCTCTCTTGTCTTGATGTTATCATCATGTAGACGTACGGGACAACTCTCTATCTTTGCTAAAGGCATATCGCGCAGAGGATATGTGTGTGTGTACATGCGTGTCTGTTGGGGCTTGAAGGAAATGAAGGTGGCATGCATTTATCTCTCTCTCTCTCTCTCTCTCTCTCTCTCTCTCTCTCTCTCTCTCTCTCTCTCTCTCTCTCTCTCTCTCTCTCTCTCTCTCTCTCTCGTGTGCGTGCAAAGAGACAAGCCAGTGAGTGATCTCTACCTATGTCACTCTCACGTGTGCAAGGCAACACATGCACTATAGGAAAGCTCTATGTAAGCCATTGTAGGGCAGGCCGAAGCTGCAGGGCCATATCTCGTTCAGACTGTAGTGCAAATCCATGACTTATGCCTTTACTTCCCTTTGGGAAAGGTGTGTATATATATATATATATTTCTGGGGGCGGGGGGGTCTATCTTCCCCCCCCCCCCCCCGGACCCCCCACCCCCCCAAAACTCACAATGGTGAGTAAATTTTATTGACAACCACAAGAAAGTACAAATTCTTGTCATGCTCGTGCAAAGCCATGACATCCCTAGAAGGTCAAGGATACATTGGCTAATAGGAGAGCCACGCCGCGGCAAACAGAATGCCCTTATCAATGAGAGTCATTTCATGCGGTGCCAATTAACGTGTTCCATTCATTAGATTCTTTTATTTTCCAAAGGTTATGATCGCCCATTGCTTTCTTGTATTATCTTTGTGAACTTGGCTATTTCCATGGTATTGTCGAATATAAGACCATTCTTAGCCTTCCAGACCTGTTTGAAATAGCAAAATCTAACAAATTGTGTTGTAATAAGCAGCTCCTGGCTTTTAATAAACTTCCCTCCCAAAAACGGTTCATTTTTATAGAAGCCTATCTTCCATGTCCTTTGCACCCAGTTGCATATCTTTTCCTGTTAGGCCGCAAATCGCAGGGCATTCCTTGAAAGGGTGGGAAAGGTCATCGCTAGCAATTCTGCATTGGGAGCATCTATTCGCGCCAATTGCCTAACTAGAACCTTCACCCCAGTCGGTAAGGCTCCCCATAGTACCTTCCAAAGAAAGTCCTTCATATCGAGTGGCCTCTATGGACTACAACAACAATCGATGGAAAAGAACATACCAAATGGTTCTCTAGTACAACCTCGATGGGACTGAAAGACAACTGATCAATAGGGGGCTTTGAAAGGGCACGTGTTGCCCGTGAGTGCACGTGCGGTGAGGGAGAGACCAAGAGTGGGTGGAGTAGTGACCGTTATGGTCACACTCCTTAGTCTTCTATATATAAGAATAAGGTCAGTGGTTAGTGGGCGGCCGGGCAATGGGCGCCCCGCCCGGGGATGAGGCACACCGCCTTTACCCCAACAATCTCCCACTTAAAGGCGACTGTGTCGATAAGTGAGTCCTACTAGTCAGCTCCTAGTATATACAAGATATACGTGAGAGACTCTCTCAACCTACGCCCACTGGCTCACTCACTCGATCTACATATAGTAGCATCGGCTCTAAGCAAGCATGCGAATCCACGCTAGAGCCTGTGTGCAAATCCCGTAGACAACCCTGTAAAGTCTGCAATGCCCCACTAAGCATCATGCTAGCATCAATCCTAACAGAAATGGCAATACCTGCTGCAAAAGAACCAACTGCAACAGCCAAGTCGGGCCTCAACAAAAGCAAGTCAAACATGATACGCTCGAACGCTGACGACATCTGCACAATTGTTGCTCTGTCAGCCTCGTCAGTACTATATGCATCTACTGCATCCTGAGGAACACTCATCACTACTGGGTGTGTCTCCTCTGACACGGGGATCTCTGTATCCTGCTTGTCCAAAAGTGGAACCCTGTGCCCTGGCATAGATACCCTGTGTCTAGGTACCTCATCGTCTCTCGCTCATCACACATCAATGTAGTAATTGAGACTATGTTGTCTCGTACATCAGATACCTGCAGTGGATACACAACATAAGACATAGCTCCATGAGCTATTAGAAGTCTACCCAACTGCATTTGGAAAGGCTGCTCTCTAAGTAGTACCTGACATCCCTGCTGTCATAAGCATATCACCGAGATCAAACTCTATGCAATCCCGGGAACATAGCACACATGTGACAAAGTATACGATGCACCATAGGGAAGTAATAAGCATACATCTCCAGAACCCTCTATGTCATGCACTGAACCATCAGCCAAGTGCACACGTCCAAGACTCCCACTAGCAAAACTGTTAAACCAGTCATCACGACAAAGTGTGACATGGAATGGTGCTAACTCGTCGAGCAACCATCGGGAGCTAGTGCCACCTATGGATGACAGATCTCCTAGGTGTAAGCTAGAGGTAATACATCACCGTCTCATTGGCATAAGAAGCCATCTCTTTAGCATCTAACAAACCTGTCTGTGCATCACGCATCTGTCTCCGCTGTTGTCTCATGCATCTAAAACAGTAGCGTCTAATGTGCCCTGTGTGACCAAATGCCAACATCGCATATACCTAGAAGAACGAGATCTACGTCTCCCATGCGTCGGCGTCACATCATACTGTCAATGCATAAACAAATCACACATCAACCCTATGCATCCAATGGCTCAACAATACATACTCATAACCCGCATGCTATGGTCTCATGCTCGAAAAACTCATCAAGTGAGAACGTCCAACAAAATCAAAGTCACCTGTAACCACTAGAGCATACCAACCAAACCTCACTCCTGTAAGATTGGAAACCAATGGACCAAACTGTCCAAATTTGTCAAGAAGACATGTCAATGTGAGAGTCCAACTCGATCACAAACTGTCTCAAAAAACTATGGCAAGAATCCTGGAGAAAATCCGGCAGAGTCTCCCTTATAAAAATGACTCAGAAATCAAACCAAAACCTCCATAATTCGACAACACAAGTAGTAATCCAACTCAAGTGAAGCCCTGCGAGGCTATGCGCATAATCAGACTCAAAGTCTAGCACTCCCAAGTGTCCAATATCAAGTCAACACGACCAAAACGCTCTCTATCTAACTATAGAGGCAAGACAACCTGTGGAGTGTCACAAAAGCACAAAACCTGTCAACCAAGTCCACAATAGGCATACATATGCCAAAACCCTGGCAAACTGCTCTCATAAATTTAATGCATTTCTGGCTAGTCGTGGGATAAAACACCAATGTATAGTGCCTTATACACCTCAACAAAATGGTGTTGCTGAGAGGAAAAACACGTCACTGATGGAAATGGCACGATGTATGGTCAAAAGTCAAGCTTTGCCGCATTCTATTTGGCTTGAGGCCATCACGTGTGCCACTTATGTACTTAACAGGTGTCCTACGAAAGCTTTGTAGTCTATTACTCCATATGAAGCATGGCGTGATAGAAAGCCTTATATTGAGCACATGCGTGTTTTTGGCTATTTGTCATATGCTTTGGTGCCACAAACACAGCGCAGAAAATTGGACGACAAGGCTGTCAAATGTATTTTTGTTGGTTATAGTGTTGAAAGCAAAGGTTACAGGTTGTATCATCCGCAAACAAAACGTATTCTGGTTTCACGGGATGTAGTGTTTGTCGAAGATTCTGTTCAACCCTTGCTGTCATGTACTAGAGACAGTAATGTAAGCTCACAGGACATTTATGACACTTGGTTGCCTCTTTTCAGTGGTGGAAATACGAATGTAAGTTCCAATGAGACAAATGTACAGTATATGAGGGTTTCTGAAAATGTTACAGATCGGCCTATTACTGATGCAGATGTACATGATGTATTTGATGAGGAAAGAGCTGAAAATGAGCGGGCTAAAGGTATGTCAAAATGACTGGTGCACACTTTGTGTGACAGTAAATTGGATGCACCTTTGTCTAGTCGTACTCATTCAGGCTCTCGCCATGCATCTTATGCATCATATTGCGCTGTGTCTAGCTTACATGATGTTGAGGAGCCTTTGTCTTTTGATGAAGCACATAATTCAGAAAATTAGATTGCTGCTATGCAATCAGAATATGATTCACTTATAGAAAATTCCACATGGACTTTATGTGATTTTCCTCCTGGCAAAAAGGCCATTGGTACGAAGTGGGTTTACAAGTTGAAATGCAAGCCGAATGGTGAGATCGATCGCCATAAGGCTCGACTTGTTGCAAAGGGTTATGCATAGCAAAAAGGCACAGATTATGAAGAGACTTTTGCTCCCACTTGTCGTATGACTACTGTGCTTTTTCTATGTGCATTGGCAGCTCATTTTGGGTGGGATGTACATCAATCAGACATTGTTACTGCTTTCTTGAATGGTGACATATTTGAGGAAGTTTATGTAGCGTAGCCTCGCGGTTTTGTCATAAAAGGACAAGAGGACAAAGTGTGCAGATGTAAGAAGGCTTTGTATGGATCGAAGCAATCTCTTCGTGCTTGGTATGAGAAAGCTGACAGTCATTTGGTTAAACGAGGCTTTCGTAACAGTCCAAAAGAAAGCACATTGTATGTAAAGCGTGAGGGTGATGTACTTCTCATTGTGGTTCTTTATGTCGATGATTTTCTGATCACTGGAACAAATGAGAGACATATTGCTGAATTTAAGGTTGATTGAAGTGGTTGAAGAGTCATCACTAGAAAACTCATCCATAGAGGTTTCTAGATCCATGTCGCATTGCCGACCTTTCTTCATGTCGTAAAGTATTGGCCTCCCTTTTGCATCCTTCATCTGGATTATGCCGGTGTCCCAGTCCTGCTTAGCTCTCATAGCCATAAGCCAAGGCCTCACTAGAATGATAGGATAGCCCTCCCCTTTGTGTGGCATGACAAAGATGTCCACATCTACCTCGGTGTTGAATGCCTTTATCCTAACTGCATTTATGACACCAACACATTGAACTTTTAAATTATTTTCCATTTTGGCTCGGCATGGTGCCGGCCGACTCACCTCTAAACCCAAACGGTGCATCATTTTTTCACTCATGACGCATATTTGTGCGCCACCATCGATGTAGATATTGGAGATGTGTTGCCCTTTGATGTAAGCATCCATCACTGGTAGTATGTCGTCTAGATTCCTCCCAGAGATAGGCCCAGCTATCTTTGGCTTTGGTCGCCTCGTGTTAACCATCTTTGTCCATTGTCTCCTCACCCTAGGTGCTAGGTGGAGTAACTGGGGCCATGTGATTTTTGGGCCCTGCACAGAAACATCTTGAACCAAATCATATGGTTTAGAACATTCACCCAAAGAGAAATCTACAATGTCAATTTTACGTCGTGACTTGGACGGCTTTTTGCTAGATTCCCCTTTAGTCTTCATCTTTTCTTCCTTTTGGGAAGATTCACCATGCCTAGCGCGTTTTACCCCAATGGCATCTACTCCTTTAACCTTGGTCTTATCCTCCTCCACTTTCTCCTTTCCCTTACCTTCAAGACCGATGACGCTTATTGTTTGATTGCCAACTGGTGGTGGGAGTAAGGGTGGAATGAGAGGTTGTGGTGGTGGTTGTGGTTGAATCGGTGGTTGTAAGATTTGCACGGGTGGTGCTTGTCGTGGTGCCCTCGATGGTGGTGGTCTTGCTCTCGGTGGTGAAACCTGGTTTTGCCTGGCTCCTCTGTTGAAATTCTGCCTCCTTGGGTGTGGACAGTAGTACATGCCATGACCATCCTCCCCACAATTGTCGCAGTGGTATTCTTGGTTTTGCCTTCGTTGTCCTCTCCCTTGCTCTTGGTTGCGATTGTGTGCATGCCCTTGTTGTATCAAATGGACTGAGAGATTCTCAAGTTGATTGGTGATTCGGTTGAGCAGGTCTTGCTGATCTTCAATTGGTTCTTGTGGTTGAATCCTCTGGGCGACTGTTGTAGGTGGTGCTAGAGGTGGTCGGGTCCTAACGGCTTCCTCTTCATCGATATTCCTGGCTTGTAGGCACAACTTCTTGTCTTTAAGGCGGGCCACTTCAACTGCTAGCTCATACGTAGCAGGAAACCTTCCCTTCACCTTCTCTTTAAGAGTTGGCCATAACCCAGCCACAAACCTATCCTTCTTTAGGAAATCAGGTGCCCCCTCATCCTCTCTTAGCGATGCAACCCATCGCCCCCATAAATCTACAAACTTTGACTCATATGATGCGTATTCCAGCATACTGCCCTGCTTCAACTCTGTCAACAATTGCCATAGCTTCTCTGATGTTGTGCCCTCTCCAAAACGCTTGACAAAGGCTGCCCTTAATAAGTCCCACCGTTCCTTGGTTTCTTGTGCCAAGGCATTGTACCATGATCTTGCCTCCACCTTCATTAGAAGTGGGAAGATGCGCAAGCGCAAAGCATCATCATCTCTTGCAGAGATGACACATGCTATTTCCAAGTTGTCTAGAAAGTCTGCAGCATCCTCGCCCACCTTACCAGTAAAGGTTGGAAATGCTACACTTGCCATGATTACTGAGAGAGAGCTAGAAAGACACACTTCTTAACTTGCAAAATTTTTTCTTCTTTACAAGGAGGCGTGTATACCCTATTATACTAGGACATAGATTAAAACTTCAAACGGTACATTGCCTTGTACCAAAGGTAAAACAAATGGCTGATCTGATGCCAGAACCTCAAAAAACCGCTCCCCACCCGGCATGGTGTCAATGACGTGCTGGTAGTGAATCTTCAAGTCCAATATTACCTTGATTGAGCGTACACGTGTTGGTATGTGTGATCTGTCTTGAGGTAGGTTGTACTGATTCATGTGAAGCTTAGAGGTGCTTAGTCACTGTCCAAGCTTGTAGGAGAGGGTGGTGTTCTTTCCTGAAACAAACTCAGTAGATCCCTAGTTTCTCTAGTGAGAGTGTGAGCCAATGCTTCTGTTATCTGTGCTGCAGCATCAGGTGCGACTTGAAAACTGACTATGATAATTACCTCGGTGACTTGAGTTACCCGATTCTCAAAGTAGAATAGTGTTGATTCTCTATTGTGTAGAGCTCCTTCCATTTTGTTGTTGTTGGTTGGTTGTAGGTTGCGGACATGGTTTCCACCTTCTCCTTCTTCTTCTTGGCACTTGGCCTATGTATATCCACTGGGTTTGGCGTGTTGGTTGACTCTCCCACTTCAAATCGATTACCGTTACGCCTGGCACTCAAGCTTGGATGGAGATGTGGAGTTCGTCTAGTTGTGCTTGGAGCTCTTCTTCTTCTGTCGTCCAGTTAGAAAATCCTTCATACTCATTCATCCATTCACAATAGTTTAGGGTTTTCAGTCTTGTAAACTGAAGGGTTTCAAGAGCCTTCCTCCGTGGGGGCACCAAATGAGAGGCGGAAGTGAAAAAAATAGACCAGGTGGCCTCTACACCAAGACTATGCACAATGGCCTCATCATGGGGAATACACAATAGGGGCACCACCTAGCAAGATATGCGGCTAGGACGCATACATATACACAATGAAGCATGCATGGAAAACAATTTCAAGATCCACGCCCAAATGTGGAATGGAGTGGTCGGAGAATAAGGTGAGAGGAGTGGTGAGTGAGTGAGAATGGGCTCGCTACGCGTGCATGTAGTAAGGAAGATAACGAGGTCAAGGATACATGCAAGTATGCTCACTTCTCATACAAAAGGTGGCAAATCCGCACACCTTAAGATGGAAGTAGCAAGATGATAGGAATATGAGAGGGAGAGAGAGTGTGTGTGTGTGGTGGCGAATCCGCACACCTTAACATAAGCAGAAAAAAAATGGCAAGGAACAAGCATTTACCATACTCACAATGAGATGTACCCAAAGTGAAAAAGAAAGTGTAGAGTAATGCTGAAAAAATCATTTTTTTTGCCGTGTATTTTAAAGGGAAACTAATCAAACAATCTGGATTTATGGAAAAATTTAGGGTGCTCTCCGAGATTGATAAAAATGCCCAATCTTTATCTTAAAAGTCAAGGTCCAATGGAATTACAATGAGAATTTTTCATTTTCAACCGAAAAATTTACACTACAGACTGGGGTATGTGAGCACCACGTGGTTGCAAATGCTTGCAACCAAGAGCTTCCCCTCCCTTCTCCGTGTCTCATTGTGCCAGCATGGTAGTTGAATTTCTCTCTCTCTCTCTCTCTCTCTCTCTCTCTCTCTCTCTCTCTCTCTCTATTGATCACCTTGTCACTCTTCGAGTTCTTATGGAAGTGTCTCGATTGAAAGGAAAAAAGTTGTATTGTTGCTTTGTGGATTTTAAGAAAGCTTTTGACATGGTACCGCGAGGAAATCTTTGGAGACGTATGCAAAGCTTTCAAGTGCCGAGAGAATTTATGCATGAAGTCTTTCGCATCTACCAAAAAGTTGTATGTCGACTATGTATGGGAGATGGAATTTCAGAATTTTTTGCAAGCACCATTGGTGTCAAACAAGGATGCCCACTTTCCCCAACCCTCTTTGGGCTACTCATTGATGAATTGGAATGCATGGTTCTTGATTTTATGCAACAAGAAGGCATAGAAGAGGTTAAGATTGGAAATGCGATGATCATGCTTTTGCTTTATGCCGATAATGTAGTGCTCTTGGCACATACCTTAGAAGATGCACAAAAGCTTATGAGTGTCTTGGAACGCTTTTACTTACATAGCGGGCCGATTGTGAATGGATCCAAAACCAAGTTTATGACCGTCAATGATGAAAATCCATGCATTGTATACAACAATGAGCAACTTGAAGTGGTAGATAGCTTCAAGTACCTTGGCCTTGAGGTTCCATCCAATCAAAGATGGAAGGATTGCGCAATGCGTGGCTTGGAAGCCGGAAAGAGGGCTTATTATGCATTTGAGAACATGTGCAATGTTGGAGAGATCAAGTGTTGGGATCTCACAAAGTACCTCTTTGACACATTGGTGACACTGGTGCTTCTTTATGGAGTGGAGGTGTGGGGTGGTAGCATCGGGAAGTCTACTTGGAAAGAGTTTGAGAATGTCCACAAGCGTTGTCTCACCAACTTTCTCCAAGTCAAGACACAAACACCCTACATGCTCTTACTTCTTGAGTCTGGATCGCTTCCCATTGAGGTGTTGGAATTAGGGTTGCAGAGAAACGCACACAGCTTGGAGAAGACGAAGGAAGCTCAAGGCACACAATAGAGAGTGTGTTACTTAGTATGCAATGGAAAAAAATAGATAGCCCTAGAGTGATGGGTGTATATACAATGCTCAGGGGAAAAAAACCTCCTAAAGAGGGAAAAAATGCCCCGGCGGTCCTAGTGTGTTCACACACATCACTACCACATGTATATGGTAACAAATCCCCCCTAGAGGGATGCAGTGAACGAGAGCTGGCACATGAGTAAAGGGAAGTGCCATGCCTTGAGGACATGATCAGTCCACAAAGGGGAGTAAGCCCAAAGCTTTGCAGAAAGCTTCAAGCTTCTCACTAGACAATGCCTTTGTGAAAAGATCTGTAAGGTTGTCTTGAGTTGGCACATAAGCCAAGTTGATCTCTCCTGCTAAGAGCCTCTCCCTAAAAAAATACCACACGTGTGAATCTGCAGCAACAATTGACAAGCATGCATGATGGACAACAAGATTGTAAGTGCACTTTGTGCTAAAAGCCCATTCTGCATCAACACCAACATTACAGTCTCCTTTCACAGAAGACTCAACAATGGCTGCATTTGTAGTGGAACCAGCATTTGCAGTGGAACCACCCTCTTTCTTCTTAGCCTCTTTGGCCTTCAACTTAGGACACGACTTGATCAAGTGATCATTAGCTTTACAATAATGGCAACGCATCTTCTTTTTGCCCTTATCACCAGAATTTCTAGACAAAGTTCTGCCAGCAGAAGCATTAGGAACAGAATTTTTTCCACTCACAACAGAACCATAAGAAGTGGCTGCATTGCTGTTACCACCGTTTCTTTAAGAAGCAATAAAAGCCTTTTCAACTGCACGCTGTCTAGTCCTGTTTTTTCTGGAAAGTGACTCTTGCAACAGCAATGTGCATAATGCATCAAACTTGACAACTTCTGGATTTCCTTGGGTCATATATAAGTCTCCATGTACTAACAAAAGTCTGGTAAGGCATCAAGAACAGTCTGCACAAGTGAACTGTCTGAAATGACTTCACCTGCAGAAATAAGCTGCTCATTGATATCCTTGACACTAGTAAGGAAAGTGTCCATATCATCTTCCTCATGCATAATCTTCGACTCCAGCTCTTTACGCAACAAAACAATTTTAGCCTCATTGCGGCTTGCATAAAAACCAGCCAAAATATCCCAAGCCGGTTTTGCAGATTTTGCTGAGCGGATGTGAGGAACAATGGTGCGCTTCACAAACATCGCAATCAATGCATGAGCCTGCTCATCCTTTACATCCCAACGAGCTTGTTCTACCGTAGGCAAAACAACTCTAACAATAGCAATCCTTGCAGCAAGACCTACCACATCCTCAACATTACGTGCATCCTCAGAACCAGGACGTATATCAATGCCCTGCACAATATTCCAGACGCCCTTTGACACAAGAAGGTGTTGCATCATATAAGCCCACATAGGGTAATTATCCCCATCCAACCTGTCCTCAGCAGCAAACATCTTGAACACATATGTGTTGTTGTTGTCAGCCATGGTAACTGCTGCACCTGATGTGAAAACTACCCGAAAATAGGATAAACGGAACGGGAACAACACGTGCTATATAGAACAAACCGTAGAAGACTATAAGGCACGTGTTATGCAGAAAATGGCACTGACAGAATTTCTGCACAAAATGATGAAATTGCATGTGCAGACCTGCCTGTATTGGAAACAGAGGCCGAAATGAGCCCGAATAAAAAATTTGACCTGACTGAAATCTACGAGCTTTCCCTAAACTTTTGTCGACCTGCGAACGCTTGCCAAAGCTCACTGAAATCAGAGAAAATGAGCAGGCGTGTGCTGAAGCAGCTGGCGACTAAGCCCTGGAGGACGTGACCTACTGTGATACCAGTTGTTGGAATTAGGGTTGCAGAGAAACGCACACAGCTTGGAGAAGACGAAGGAAGCTCAAGGCACACAATAGAGAGTGTGTTACTTAGTATGCAATGGAAAAAAATAGATAGCCCTAGAGTGATGGGCGTATATACAATGCTCAGGGGAAAAAAACCTCCTAAAGAGGAAAAAAATGCCCCGACGGTCCTAGTGTGGTCACACACATCACTACCACATGTATATGGTAACATGAGGTCTTGTGCATGGAAATGGTTGTGGAGTACATGCTTAAGACACAACGTAGCCCTTTGTATCGGCTTCCTCGAATCGCATATGAAGCAAGTCAAAAGGTCCAAAAGAATGCAAGAGCAAAATACTAAGTTCGCGGTGGATGCTTGACATCAAGAAATGGTTTGGAAGATGGGATGCATGTCACTTGGTGAAGGATGCGTCGATCGACTCCCAGGACTTCTTACAACGCCAATGTACCACGGCTTGGGAGAAATTCGGAGGTTCTCGCTTTAGCCATTACACCACACACTTTGCCCCAAACTAGAAATCTCTCTTCTTCTCCGAACGTGGTAACCGAACCCATCCCTACATCCTTGAGCCCATCCCATTGAGTGCGATCCGCACCATTGCCTCCATGAGGATGTTGAATGCCTTGTAGCAACCTTGATGGATCCTACGGCCATTGTGTCATAGCTCCAACCACTCATGTATTCTTAAACGGAAGGAGAGTGCGGTGCAGTAAGTGCGAGAGTGGGAGTATTTAAAGATCACCCGCTTTCTTCTAAGCTGCCATCATCGACATACTTCCAAACGATAGTCTCTCTCTCTCTCTCTCTCTCTCTCTCACACACACACACACACACACACACACACACACACACACACACACACACACACACACACACACACACACACAATGGTTGGATGCGATGAAGAGCCAGAGAAGGCATCACATGCCAAGTAGGTTGCACCAAAATCCATTTATTATTTATACGACCAACAAAGGTGCTTCCACCATCCTTACATCATTCGTAGCCAAGTTGGTTGTAGAGAACCTCTACACTCTCGCACCTAGGCTAATTCTTTGACCTATCTTTTCTACTTCTTCTCTCTTTGAACCTATTCTCGTGCACATAAGGGATATGTTTGATGCTTTGTCTCTTTGACTGCTCGCAACCATCTATGTCCTTGATGCACACATTGCCGATGCTTTCTTGGAACTGCTCTTACGATGTTAAAAATTCCTATGTTGTCCCTCTCTTTCTCTTTCTTTTACACATGCACAAAGAGGGTCATAACTTTAAATCCACGTAGAGCAATCAACAAATGAGCAAAGCCATTGTGGTTAAATTGCATGGTATTGAAAGCCTGGTCATGGATACTACAAGCTTCACCTTGCACTAATCAGCTCAGGCCACGATGAAAGGAGACACTTGCCCATAAGCCAATTCCATGTAGTTTGAAGCATGGTTTACAATGGTGTCGACTACAAAGGGGACAACAATAGCATCTACAGAGGGAGGAACATGACCAATCTAGGTTCTCTGTAGTATATACTCAGCATCCCCCTCCCCCCCTCTTCTATGGACACATGCTCCTTGATGTGAAGGTGTTGGGCGTTGAACTACTATTTATGATCCCGATCATGGGTTACCGACATTTTCAAATGAGAAGGGTGACTCTGTATGAGTAAAACAATATTTTTCTTTTATAAGTGTTTTGAGCCTTTATCTTTACATGTCATTGCCAAAGGTGACGACATTGTTGAAGGCGACGCCATTGCACTATAGAGATAGATATTGAGGAGATATAGATGCGCTTGCCAAGGAGCATTTCGTAAGACATTATACATTACTTTGGTGAGTTAATACAACATCTCAACTCACAATTAGGTCTGCCCAATCTCACAAAAAAATATATTCTTTCAAAACATATTAAGTGCATAAGTGAAGGGTGAGCTTAGGAAATGAAAAGACACACGAAGGTGGAAAGTCAAAAGACGAATGAAGGTGAAAAGTCAAAAAACAAATGAAAATAAAAAATCAAAAGACCTCTTGTGTCCATATAAATAGGTGTTTCTCTGCTCTTTCATTTTTGCTTTAGCGTTTTCTTCCAAGTTTTTTTTAGCGTTTTCCTCTCTCTCTCTCTCTCTCTCTCTCTCTCTCTCTCTCTCTCGCGCGCAATGTTTTATTCATCTTCTTTAGGTAATATGGTTGTAAATCTATGTGCTTCGTCATTGCCTGTTGTTACGTGCTATAGGTTAACGCATGGTAAATTTTGTTTTTGAGTGAAATCTTTGAATTGGCATGGGAGCACCTTTTAATTTTTTTGAAGCCATTAGGAACACCTTTTAATTAAAAGGTACTCCTAATGTTTTAATTGTGAGTATGGCAAAAAAAGCCAGCATTTGGATTTTTTTCTTTTTCCTTTTTAATTGCATAGGTAGTCTAATGTCAGGAACGGTTGACATTTGTTTTTTGATTGCATTGAGGAGTGGGTCACACAATCACACACTCTTTTTGAGTGTCTTAGGCCCAGTTCACTTTGCCGTCCCAAGTCGCCCATGAAGGGATATCCTTCTGTTGTGGCATCCAGGGATTTGGGAGCTCGACTCACACACTTTTTCGGACCCACCATAGAATTGGGTGGCACTATACTCTCATATGAAAGGCTGCATGAGCGGGAATTCCATCATTGCACTCCTCACACTGACACATAGCCCAGTAGGTCGATTTCTCTGCTTCAGCTTTAACAACCAGCAAATTCTCACGACATGTGAGTTTGAAGGTGGATGTCCTTGTAGTTCAGCAACACCTTCTTGGTAGTCTGATCGAGGCGTTAAGAAGGCCATTGTGAGTTGTGACTTTTCACCTTTGTGGAACTTTGTTTGTATGATATGATAGACAAAATCATTTTATATAGGGTAAAGGAGCCAATGTCGAAAACAAGGACCTCATTAAATAAAATTTCATTTACCATGAAAAGCTTGGGAATTCATGATGGAGATAGCTCTGGTGTGAAAAGTGTTTTATATGGGCTTTCTTTTCACACAATTTTCATTCAAAATCATTATTAGAGTGGGAAATAGAGCCACTCCAATTTGAATTCCCTACTGTTGGTGCTTGCGTTTTGATGGATATTTCGTGTGTGTGTGTGTGTGTGTGTGTGAGTGAGTGAGAGAGAGAGAGAGAGAGAGAGAGAGAGAGAGAGAGAATGGGGAAGATGGGAGGGGGTGTTAACTTCATGGAACAATGAAAAATTGGCCTGTAAGGCAAAATAGTGCCCAAAATAATCTTTCAAAATTTTTGAAGGTTTTTCTAGTTTGATATTGGATTTCAAGAAAACTTTAATGCATTGGAATATGGAACAATGAGCAACAAATGCCTTTTCAAGCAATCCCTTTCCTATTCTGATGAAAATTGGGAATTGCTTTCAAATTTCACTTTCATTTCTTTCGCCTTTTCATTCTTGAATGCCAAGTATTACTGGTAGAGAAACCTACTTTCCAACGACATTCGTTCTAGCCAAGATAGCCAAGGTACTGGTAGACCCTCAAGAGATCTATACACACATAATACGAAATTGAGAGAGAGAGAGAGAGGTAGACTTAGAGCATTGATTTCCAAGAGTAGATTTAGAGCATTTTAGTTATAAAATCCCAGTAGGTACCTTAGCCTTTTGTAGAAATCCCCGCAAGAGCGAGGTACAACTAAAATTTGAAAGATGCTATTGGGTGTAGAACCTGGGTCTTTACACACCCACACATCCACCTTAACCACTAGGTTACGCCCCCGTTGGCTTAATTAGCCATTCTTGATGGTCCCCCATTTTTCGTATCAAGCAATCAAGTATCCATGTTCTGAACTTGGGCTATCTTACAACTAGGTATTTCATTCTTGGATGCCAGAAGTAGAAGAGCCAACCTACTGTTTAATGAAATTCGTTTAAGATCCCTGCTTGTAGTGTAGATTTTCCAATTGATATTGAAAATTTTGGTTTTTTTTTCCAGATTATCAAGGGTAGATTTTGGGCATTTTAGTGATAAATCCCAATGAATACCTTAGAACTATAGGCTATACAATGAGTGGTCCCCATCTTTCATTAGTTCTATAGTAGTTTTATATTTAGCACACAAGAATACATGTTCTTAAATCCATTCATAATAACAAAAATAGGTCTGCCAATCTTAGAAAAGGGCCCCATTAAGTGGAATTTGAGTAGATGCTTGTTTTGCCTTTGAAGGGAAAATGAGGGGAAACGGCACGTGGCACATTTTTTTTTTTTGGACTTCATTGGGGGATAAAAGGGAAGCCCCTCTCTCTCTCTCTCTCTCTCTCTCTCTCTCTCTCTCTCCCCATAAGGAGAAGCCATGCATTGTGTACAACAACGAGACACTTGAAGTTGTTGAGAGCTTTAAGTACCTTGGCCTTGAGGTTCCATCCAATCACAAGTGGCATGAAAGCGGGAAAGAGAGCATATTATGCATTTGAGAACATGTGTAATGCGGGAAACATCAAGTGTTGGGCTCTCAAGAAGTATCTTTTTGATGCATTGGTGACACCGGTTCTTCTTTATGGAGTTGAAGTGTGGGGCGGGAGCATCTCAAAGTCTACTTGGAAAGAGTTTGAGAATGTCCAAATGCGTTTTCTTACAAACTTTCTCCAAGTTAAGACACAAACACCATATATGCTCCTACTTCTTGAGTCGGGATCTCTTCCAATTGAGGTTATGGGCATGGAAAGGGTTGTGGAGTACATGATAAAGATGCGTCAAAACCCCTCACATCGACTTCCTACAATTGCATGGGAAGCAAGCAAAAAAGTTCAAAAGACGCATAAAAGCAAGATCTTGAGCACATGATGGATGCAAGACATAAAGAAGTGGTTTGGGAGATGGGATGCATTACACTTGCTATATGATGCTTCAATTGACTCTCAAGTGAATGAAGCTTTTCTACAACGCCAATGTATTACGGCTTGGGAGAAATCTGGTGGGTCACGCTTCATACATTACACCACCTATATTGCCCCCAACTACAAAACCATGTTCTTCGCTGAGAGAGGAAACCGTACTCACACTTACATGCTTGAGCCTATTCCCTTGTCCGCGATACGCACTATCGCAGCAATTCGGCTTAGCTCCCATTTCCTTCGATGCGAGATAGGGTGTTGGGGCAATGGAGAAGAGTCAAATCGATTGTGCACATTATGCTCACTGCAAGTTCAAGAGTCAGAGTACCACACACTACTAGAGTGCTCAGCTTTTGATCACATCCGAACTTGCTTCTCTCACATTTTCAACCATAACTTAGACCTACACACTTTCCTCTCCCAGCCAAAGTGTGGGCTCTCCATTGCGACTCTCATCACTACAATTTTGGAGCATCGAGAGTCACTCATCAGCCATACACATACTACATCACATGTAACTTTGGTCCCATAGGTCATATTTGACCTCCGAGGACGATAATAAAATCTATCTATCTATCTATCTCTCTCTCTCCCTCCGTGTCTCTGTCTGCAAAGCTTCCTTGTTGTTTCAATGGAGAAAAGACGGAGCATGGTGCGTGGACAAAATCAGCCAAACAAAGGGAGAGAGTGATGCAATGCCTGGGCGCACAAGGACGTGCACAAACTGAGATTTTTTTTGCATGTGGGAGGCAGTAGCTGGACGAGTCGGGGGAACATTTCTTTTGGAATGTGTGTCACGATGTTGTATGTAGCCTATGGCCTTCCTTTGCGCACTGCAACAGTCCCTAAGCAAGAGGGGGAACTTTGGTTGGGGGGAGATGTAGTGGAGAAGGTAATGGGGATGGTCCTACTGATTGCAGGTGGACAAGGCGATGCATAGAGAGAGAGAGAGAGAGAGAGAGAGAGAGAGAGAGAGAGTACTATAACCCTTGCTCTGTGCTCGGGACCTCTAAGTTGCAAGTAATGGGGACGGCCCTACTGATTGCAGGTGATAGGGCGATGCACAGAGAGAGAGAGAGAGAGAGAGAGAGAGAGAGAGAGAGAGAGAGGATGTCCTACAAAGCTTGCTCCGTGCCCAGGACCTCCAAGTTGCCCCCGATGGTTGTGAGGGAGGTCGTAAGGCTGTGGTGAAAGGAAGCCATCGAGATGCTACCGTCTGGTGTGAGCTATGATGAAGGGAGGAGGAGATGCCCGTCTAGGAGAGAGGCAGAGATGGAGGAAGAGGGAGTTGCGGGTGCCCTTTCGTTCTGCAATTGGAGCCAAGTAGCTCTTGCATGGCGGGTGCACACACAGAGAGAGAGAGAGAGAGAGAGAGAGAGAGAGAGAGAGGGAGGGAGATTGGGATGAGCGATGGCGCTCAAGCCAGTGAAGGCAAGCAGATGAGCAATAGAGGCACCCGTGAAGGCAAGTGGATGAGCGCAAGGAGCGATTGAGGTGCTAATGGCAAGCTGCCATCCGAGAGGATAGAGTGTTGCAGGTGAGGTGATAGTACAATGAAATAAGTGCAGACTGTGTCTGTGTCTCGCTCAGGAGGGCGTGATTGAACGGGCTAGATGCAAGACACCGTCCAAAGGGTGCCGAGGTATTCGTGCGCGTGACCCGGTGTTGAAAGCATTTTCCTTTTGTATTCACAAGATTCGAGGAGAATCTTTATCACAAATTAATTGAGTTTTGTGGTTTCAACCTTTGATTGACCTTTTTCTCACTTCATAGAACTCTCAAAACAAGTTCATGACTAATGCTTTTGATGCTTCAAGCTAGTTATGTGATTTTTGGTTGTAGTGTTGTCCTCAAGATATAAATCAAGTGCATTAAACGAAACCATTTGATGGGATCACACGTGTGCAACCAAGGCACAAAGTTGGAGACATTCTTCATCAACCACGTGGTGGGAACAAGCGAGTTCTTGGGTTTGAAAAAAACATAAACAAGGGTATGCGTTGGGGCCTTCACATTGAAAACATGGCACTATAGCAAGCATTTGATGAGCACTCACATGGCAAATGACTAGGCATGATTTTTCCATGTAGGCCTCTCGTAAATGGCTAGTGGGGTGAAACCTCCCAGATCAAGGGATGGTCAAATAAGGAGCGCATGCGAGGCGAGAAGAGAAAGGAAGCGAATTTTATCTACATGTAGATGTTTAAGGGGAATGATAGTGCAAGCATGTTTTTGCAAGGGCTCTCTGTGAAAGCATGACTAGCAATGGCACATCCACATACTAAGGTATGTTAGGGTTTACATGCCTACGTCTACATATGTCTACAATCATTAATGCCTACTCTTTTTCTCTTATGCGTGCAAGAATCAAGCCAGACACAATGGAGAATGTATGTATCTTGCCTCTCAAGTTCAAGAGGGAAACAAGAAGGCAAAACCTAGAGTATTCCGAGTTGAGATATGCATGCTTGGGTTTACATGTTTGGGTTTACATCCCTACGTTCTATTTTTTTTCATGCCAAAGTTGGTTTCTACAGTTGTTTTGCATACAAGCTACATGCGATGACTGGTATAAACCTTCCCCAGGCCCCCAAGTGCACGTAAAGGATTGGGAATCTTGAAACCCTCAAGTGCAAGTAAAGGAAGGGAATGCCTTGGGGTAGCCTCAAACAAACAAGGGAAACCAAGGGTTGTGGGGAGTATTGTTCAAGCCACATACTTACTAGCTCTATCTACATTTTATTTTGGCAAATCTTTGAGATTCACTTGCCACTCCTCCCTGGGCTTTCTCGTGCATGGTGTTCCCATGTGCTCGGCTTGCCTCAGGGCTTTCCCCTCCCTAGTGATGAGAATGGGATGGTGCTAGCTAGGGTGGATGAAAGAGAAACATCATACACACAAGTGAGTGTGTGTTGGCTAGATTATCACTCAAGCGAATTAGGTTCCAAGATCAATTAACTTGGACTCATGAACACGATCTTGAGTATTTGGTAAGCCATCACAAGTTCACCACAAACAAGGGAGATGTACTGCAAAATGGAAATGGGTTTGCTTATTCATGAAATGAGCTTTAAGCAGCTCTACAGCCTTGCATCAACACATGTGGGATAATTTCACCCTTTCTCTCATTGATTCATGCTCTAGTGACTCTAGGACAAAGCTCACACCTTACACCTAGTCCATCCCACGCTCGCACCATGCTCCAACTATCGTCCTTCCCTAGTCTTGCATTCCAGTCACCCGCGCTCCCTGATCGCCCTTCATGCCTTTGGACACCATTTCACGCAGCATGAGCAGGAGAGGAGAGATTTTAATGTGGTAGCAACAATCCCAAGTGGCTTTGAAAATATGTCACGCATGGAGGTCAGCGCAATAGACCATAGAGGTCATCGAGGGTAGCAGTGACGAGAAGGGACATGCCATGGCCTGCACACACACACACACACACACACACACACACACACACACACACACACACACACACACACACACACACAGAGAGAGAGAGAGAGAGAGAGAGAGAGAGAGAGAGAGAGAGAGAGAGAGAGAGAGAGAGAGAGAGAGAGAGAGAGAGAGAGAGAGAGAGAGAGAGAGAGAGAGAGAGAGAGAGAGAGTTCTTGCCTCACGACCCAAATTATCCATAGGTTGGCTACTCCCACACTGTCTCCACATGCCATACTCCTCATCATCGACACTCTCTGTCGCATGACCATGCATATCACTTCCTCCATGCACGCCTGTTGTACGCACATGACGCAATATCTCCTACCGTTAGGGCCTTGATAGATCAGTTGGACACCTCCAGCTCCCTGAAGTGATCATGTCGCCACACATGCTCCACCCACAAAAAAAGCTTGATGCTGCTTGAACGCCTAGTATAATCCATTGTGTTGATGCCAAAACACCACTAATGTCTTGCCAATTGTCATTTGGACCTTGTCGTTCACACACCAATGTATTGATAAGCATGGTGACTTATTGATCTATTAATGTGAATGGCAACAATGCATTACACCAACAAAGTCTTTGTGCAACAATGGTGACATACACCACTTTTGATTTGCACACTACACTCCCTTTCGGTCACTTGAGCCGTAGATGGGGGTCACTTGCATATCTACAGATTATTTCTCCTCTATGTGAAGGACATGTGGTTCCATCTTGTCATTTCCATAAATGTTTTGTGAAGATGATCTTTTTTGCACACATGTAGATATATATAAATCTAGGCAAACATAAACCCAATACCCAAAATGGACTAAAACTTTGAACAAAGGGATATACCAATCTCTTGTTTCTGCTTGAAGAACTCAAGCATAATTCCAAATTTGTGTCATTGTGCTTGATCCACTAACATGTGCATGCAAAAAATCCAAGGTTGGCCAATTGATTCGTGCATCCAAGAGGGCCTACTTCATATATTGCCATAGTCTTTCCATCAAATTAGTGATATCCCCATGAGCCCATCCAAAAAACCCAACCAAATTTTGACCACATTTGGTGCCAAATGCATGTACAACCCTTACTAATGTATCTAATGTCTGAGCAATCCATGAAGAGTTGGCCATAACTTACTCTCAAACTCTTCTGGTGTACCACATTGCATTAGATTCTCCATTGATGAATACACATTATTGTTTGAAATGTGGTTGCAGAAAGGATTCATGAAAAGATGTAAAAGATGAAGGAGAATAACTAGGAAGTAGCATTACTAACTTTGTCAATACAAAGATAAAAGCGGCCCCCAGAATGATATACGTTGATGGAGCAAAAGACGCCGTGCGCACACTCACACCCCCAGACAACTCAACACCACACAAGGATTTTACTTGAATTCCAAACCACACACACCACCACTCAAGAGCTCAATAAAAATACTACCCACAAGCTCAATTCAAACTCCAAACGCCTCGACCTACAAGCCCTTGCCTGCCCGCACACACTACAAGGTGAGTCGAGTTGATCAACACTTGAAATCACAATTGATGGTAACCAAAATATACAAGAAAAACCATCAAAAACTCAAAAACTCCAGCCACAAAAGGCCTCTCTCAAACCATTGCAAAAGCTTCATCAAACTCTACTCTGTTGGACTCTTTGGAGTAGCGCCAACCGTAATGGCACCGATACAGGGTCACATAGTCTTGCAGAAAGCCGCACCTTCTTCCCTCAATTCCTTGCACACACACATCTATGGAAACCTCACAACTTCCAAAGACTCTTTCAAGTGAAAAATTGAAGAGAAAGCTCTCATTCACTCCTCTACACACTTGAAAACAGGACGCGAACACAACGGGACTGCACTAGACCACCTGTAGGATCTTTAAAGTTTAGCATGAACATCTTGCTGCAAACCTCTCAATTTTGTCGTCGCTTTTGTTGCGGTTAGTTTCTTTCCAAACCTATCAAAAATTGCCAGCTTCACCTGCTCCCATGTTTGCTTTTTGTCTTCCTCTAAACCTTCAAACTACTCGTGAGCTTCTCCTTTGAGCCCAAAAGGAAATACATGAAGCTTTGCTTCGTCATTCACAATGTGCATACCAAGCATATGCCACTCAAAGTCCGCAATCCAGTCCTTCACATCCTCCTTCCCTGTGAACACTGGTCGACTATATGCCATCCCTTTGAAGGCGCTTCTCCCTTGCGTGAGTTTTCACAAAAGTTGAAGTCTTGCACCTCAACCAAACCACCACTTTTCTTCAAAGAAGCTCAAACTTCACAGCAAAACCGCTTCACTTGGGTGCACAACCGACAAATTTTTGCTCCCCAGCGGGATCACCAAAGGATGATGGAGCAAAGGACGCCGTGCACACACTCACACACCCAGACAACTCAACACCACACAAGGAATTTACTTGAATTCCAACCCACACACACCACCACTCAAGAGCCCAATAAAAATACTACCCACAAGCTCAATTCAAACTCCAAACGCCTCGACCTACAAGCCCTTGCTTGCTCGCAGACACTACAAGGTGAGTCGAGTTGATCAATACTTGAAATCACACTTGATGGTAACCAAAATATGCAAGGAAAACCATCAAAAACTCAAAAACACCAGCCACAAAAGGCCTCTCTCAAACCATTGCAAAAGCTTCACCAAACTCCACTGTGTTGGACTCTTTGGAGTAGCGCCAACCCTAATGGCATCATATAGTCTTGCAGACAGCTGCACCTTCTTCCCTCAATTCCTTGCAGACACACATCCATGGAAACCTCAAAAATTCCATAGACTCTCCAAAGTGCAAAATTGAAGACAGAAATCTCTCATTCACTCCTCCACATACTCGAAAACAGAGCGCGAACGAAATTGGACTGCAGTAGACCACCTGTAGGAACCATGCTTCCTCCCACACACAGAGAGGTAAAAGTGCCAAGACTTGGCTTCAAAAATACTCCCTCAGCTGGAACACTCACGGCACCATGAGTGAAGTGGAAATTGAAGCCTTTTCACACCATTTTTGGTCATTTTTGACCTTGTTTGACCCAGCTTTGATCGATTTTGACCCCGACGAGCACTTTTCGCAAGAAAAACCCCAAACGGACTCCAAAATTCACCAAATTTTTCACCCTTGATCCTTGATACCCAAAGCACTTTGCCACATCCCCACATTCCAATTTTGACCACTTCTAGAGCGGTGCACGCATCACCGCAGATCAGGCACCGTAAATAGATAGTTACTGCATGTCCCAAACTTTTCGAGCGGGATGAGAGTACCCACACTTGTCGCTTGCATTATTTACATTCTAGAAAGCTCAAACACATCTCTAGAGCCAAAATAATCCACCTAGAACCATATCCAAGGCCCTGATACCCTATCCAGGCACGTACATGTGCCTGACTGCTGGCACGCGAACCTGACTATTCACAATGTGTACACGCTACATCTTTTTTAAAACTTGAAACAACTTTGCAAAGCTCCCAAATGCATGTATTTACATCCTTTTGTACATATGACCATGCATATACGCACTACTTTGTACATACCAAAAGCGGTCTATCATCATTGCCCACCCTCTAGGTATAGCATTTATGCTCTACCAAGAGACTATTTGCATCTGGAACCACATCCTTCGCAAAATATTTTTTCAATCTATAACCATTTATTCTATAGCGCAATCGTTCCCCTGACAATTTTCCAACTCATATGTGTCATTAGGAAATACATGCTTCACTCTCAATGGACCCAACCATTTCTCCCTCAACTTCTTTTGAAAAGTAAAATCCAAGCGAGAATCATACTTCATCACCAAACCTCTCTCTTTGATCTCTTTCTCTGGCAGCCTCTTATTCATTTTCTCCATCCTTGTCTCTGCATGCTGAAGATAATAGTCAGTTGGCTTTCTCTCTATTCATTCGCAACAACTCTAGAGAAAGAATCCTTTCCTGTAGCTTGTCATTATGTGCACCTTGCAATCTGCAAAACAACGTCAAGACATCCAACTGCACCTATATGGGCGTAAGAGCTTCCTTTTCATAATCAAGCTTATATGGTGTAAATTGTGTCGACACTCTATACGCAGTTCTATAAGCCCACAAACACTTTTCCAAGTCCAAGTCCCACTCTTTAGGATGCTCTCTAGCATACTTTGATAGCATCTTCATAATTTGACCATTGCAGTTTTCAACCAACCCATTGCACTGTGGGTAGTTAGGAGAAGAATACCTATGCTGAATTTTCAATTTCTCCATGAGAGCAGCAACAAGTTTTCCCCTAAACCCTGGTCCACGATCAGAAATGATAACCATAGGAGCTCCAAACCTACAACACACCTATTCATACAAAAAAGAGGCCACTCTTCCCGCTGTTACATCTTTTACCGCTCTTGCCTCCACCCATTTTGTCAAAAAGTCCACAGTCACAAGGATATACCTTTTGCCATTGTTGGTCTTTGGCATTGGACCTATAGCATCCACTCCCCATTTTGCAAATGCATCAAAAGACATTATAGCTTTTTGAGGCTCAGCCAAAAGCATTCGATTTGCAAACACTTGGCATTCATGGCATGACTTGCACAAAAAATAAGCATCTCTCATCATAGAGGGCCAACAATAACCAGCTCTCAAAATACAAAAGACAACACGATCCTTGCCTTGATGGCCTGTTTCTTCATGGTAGTGCTCCAAAATCAAGCCTATTTCTTCTTTGTATGACACTTTTCTCAAAATGCTATCCTTGCTATAAAGCAGGAGATCCTCACCTACCAATGTATAGTTTCTTGCTTTTGCAACTATTCTCTTACGCCGAACCTTTGACATGTCCTCTGGACATTGCCCTTTAGTACCAGGAAATAATTCTACATCTTGCAATGATTCCCTTCCTGCATACAAGGCTTCCTTAACCTTTAAAGGAGCTACCAAGGCATCCAACTTGTCCCTAGCCAACTCATCAGCTTCTTTATTCTGCTCACGAGGAACATGCTTAAACTGTATCTTCTCAAAATCATGCAAAAGCTTCTTGATGCCATAGAACCACTTCTTCAAATTGTCTTTCTTAACATTTCACAAACCAAGCAACTGATTCATGACTAGCAACGCATCCCCTTTTGCAATGACCCTCTTCAATCCAAACTCAACACACTGCTTCAACCCAAGGAAAAGCGTGAGAGACTTGGCCTCGTTGTTGCTTTCAGCTTCATCAAGATCGTAAGCTCTAGAAAAGATTACAGTGCCTTTTGGGTTCTTAATGACTACCCCACCACTTGCCTTTTGAAGAAATTTCCCGTCTGCACCATCAAACATCATTGTATATGCATCTGTAATACCTTCTTCCTCTTCATGATCATCCTTGTCAACCCTTGGGTAAGATGGAAGCTCCCCTCCCTTATGTACCACTATGTCCGCCAAGTGAGCTTTAACAGAATGATCCACTTTAAACTCAAACTCATACTCTTGAAGCTCCAAAGTCCACTTTAAGATGCGCTTGCTAGGCTTAAAATGTTGTACTACATCCGGCAAAAGATTCGATGTGGTGAGCACATAGAACTTTTGGGAGATGGGAATGGAGAGAGCTTTTGGAGGGATCTTTTTCTATAAGCCCTTTACTTCGGTAGTGTTTGTATGGATAAAGCTTTCCACGCCCTATGTGGAGAGAGATTTTTGAAGGGAGCTTTCTTTGTTTATATTTCCCAATCCAATTAAATTCATGCCAAAGTAGCGAAGGAAGATGAAGAAAATATGCTTGCAGGCTATATGTGGTTTTCTTTGTGCCACTCACTTTGTAGAGTCTCCATATGTACACATCAGTCTACTTGCAATATGAACTTCATACCTCTCCCCCGGACTTGTGAAGAAGATGTCTCTACCATGAATTTTTCATGCATGCATGTCTTCATAACAATGTGCTGCAGAATCTGGGCTTCCATAGTTACTACCAATTCAATTCTTGGAGGCTTGAATTGATACTCCTAGTCGATAACGCACATTGCTTGTTTTTGTAACTGCAATCTTCTTCACTGTGAAGCCTTCTGTCTCTAATGCCAACGACTCTGAAGTAGTCACATTTGTTTCCTTTTCCACTGCCCATATACTCAAGACTCTTACATGGCTTTGTGTGGTTGTATTACAGATCTACCATGTGCGATCTACACTATCATTGCGAAATCACATGAATTGTGCCTTTGAACCAGTACGGTGAGCACTATCATCCCCTCTTTCCCATGTCTGAATACCCCAAAAAGATGGTGCAACAACACCTCTACCCGTGTTCTTCATTTTTAATTTGCACTTTCCTACTCTAGATCCTGACCACCCTTGACATTGAACCTTGCTTCCCTTTGGTGTATGGCAGATTGCCCACATTGTCTTACGAATGTCTATTTCCTCGACCTCTAGCTCACCCTCGTGTTCTTCGACTACTTAACCGGCCACTCTGGCAGTTGCTTGGACACCTCCACGACTTTGTGGGATGTTCTGTGTGATACTTAGGTCGATGTGAAGCATTCTCCTCCTCACAGCTTACTGTCCCAGTCTGTTTTTGCTTCTTGGCACCAACTTAGCCAACAATCCATTTGCGACAAGTTACAATCACACGCTTTTTCATATGCCCACCAAACTCGTATATTTCTGTACAGGTTGGTTGCCTCTTCCTCGCTCCTTGCACATCGCCATAATTCACACATACGCTTGTGCTCATCTTGAAAATTTTTATGCACGTACTACATGATGTGAATGTGCAAGCTTTGCTCCCAATAAAACAAGAATGAGTGTTCTCTTCCTTCCATAGCATTCTCAGGTTCTCCGTTGAATACAGTTCGAATAGCTTTCCAATTTTCTCTAGCCTCGTCTTCCATGAATCCTCTAAAATCAGCTGGACGGTGATCGCTATTCAACAACACCAAATTCATCATCTTCCACCTTAGTTTGAATGTCACCATCTGGAGTGGAAATGATGGCAAACATCTCATTGTTACTACTACCCCCATAATTGCTAGGATTCACCATGGCCAATCTTGATGGGAAATCAAGCAACAAAGGTTTACCGCTTACAATATTCAAGAGCAGACTCACCTTGTTTGACAAAGAGGAAGCCATCACTCATTAAATCCTTTAGAGCTTACTGGCTGTTTAGATATATGTAAGCTGACACCCAAGCCTATATTTATAGACAATGGACACCTATTTTTGGACCTAAGCTTGAAATGTACCATGTTTGTGGAGTGAAATTTATCAATTTGAAGCCAACATATATATTATTAGCTCAAAATGAGTGTAATTCTGGCTAGATGAAAAATCACTTCCGCCTTTTTGTTGTTTACTATTTAGTACATTAGTTGCCCCAAAACTCAAGGAAGAAGAGTTACATGGTGAGAACTCCATAAACACACTCAAAATTGCCCTTTGATCACTTCAGTACATGAAGAATTAGTGAATTAGTTGCCCTTTTATTAGTAAATTAGCATAGAGAATTTTTTGTAAGTGGGCCATAAGTTATAACTTCAGTACATGGGTTTCCCGATGGGCTTTCCATTTTATATAAGCATACAAACACCTTTAGAACTACCTATGCTATATATGCTAAATATTACACTTTTTTGTGGTCAAGTTAGGTTTTAAAATGTTATTCAAACCTAACTCTAAAGGTCAAAGCAGTAGCCCAAAATAATTCCAATTTTTTTTTTCAAGTGATAAGCTAGTTTTGTGGATATAGAGCACTTTAGAAGCTTCTTGGCATCTCAACAAATAATTCTAGGGAGTTGTTGAGTTAAGAGTACACTTAAATGTTCAAGGACATGAAAGTTTCTTGTTACCAATATTCTAGTGTTAAGCCAAATGCAGTGCTTTGTGATGTTTTTTTCCAAGAAGGCCAGTAAGGGGCTACCTGATATGAACGGCCACTTAGGCAAGGTGTTAAAAACAAGGGAAAATTACTAAAATACCCTTCTAATTTGTGAAAATTTCTAAAATACCCCAAAATTTCAAAAAATCCCAAAATACCCCCAATATTTTGTCGTAAATTCCCAAAATGCCTGTCAAATTCTCCAAAATACCTTTGGTTGTAAGATTAAATTTCTTCAAAGATAAATTTTCTTGTAGCTTTTCATAAGAAGACCTAGTGTCTATCAATACAAGATGCTAAAACTAGAATTTGAGTTGATTATGTATGCTTTGGAGATGAGATGAATTACTTCCTTATTTATGGACCGGATTGTTCTTTTAACATAATTTGTGACAAATTACACGTTAAAGCACTCAAAAACGGATCTAAATTGTCAAAAAGGGATAAAGATTAAATAACCTTGACCAATTTAACCAGGATAAAGCTACATTATAAAATAAATGGTAGATAGTCCTCGGCACATTTGTCTTTTTTTCCTTGACATCTAAAGAATACCTGTGTTTGAATGAATCTGAGCGCTAGCGCTTGCTTGCAACAAAAGCAAAAGAGAGAGAGAGAGAGAGAGAGAGAGAGAGAGAGATCTCCAAAAAGCTAAGCGCTAGCGCTCGTTGGCAGCTGAGAGAGTCTCGATACTGGTTCAGGGGTGGCAATTCACATTTCATATCCTGCTTTGCAACCAGCTACAGAGAAGAGTGCAGCATAGCCATGTGATCCATCCCACTCAATGAAGCCTCTGGAATACAGTAGTACCGAGACTAGGGTTAGTCTCACACCATCGCCTGTGTTAGTCTCACACCCACATGAGCCTCTGTGAGCCATGCGTACCAACATCTCCAATGATCAACGTAGAACGTGAATTATATACTCCTTCATGTGTGCGTAGTAGATGAGATGGTGCAGGCGAGTGTGCATGTGAATAGGGCAGGCCAGTATGCATGCGCATAGGGCAGGCGAAGGTTCTCAAACTTACTGCGCATGTTTGACGGCTTGGCACAAAGCCAACACCATAAGAATCCTTGCCAAGCGATGGGTCGTACAATCCATGGAGCAAACTGCTTGAAGCCAGGGCGTCTTTCTTGCGATGTGGAAATGAGGCAAAAGCTTGCTCTTGCTGGAGGAGGAAGAGGACTAGCTGTGAGGGGCAATGCAGCGCCACAATCCATTAAACTGACCATGGGCAGTGTCACCGCTGAGAGCTGATCTGAAGGAAAGGCCCGATGTCTCTTTGAATGAGAAGGGCCGCGCATCAGAGACGGTCCAGGCGCCAGGGGCCGAAATTGAAGCCGCCATTGCAGACAGGAGAGAGGAGGGAGAGGGAAATGGGCGATGCCGCTGCGATCGAGCAGAAGAGGGGGAAGGGCAGAAAGCGTGCAAAAGCAGGACGATAAGGGGAGGAGAGAAAAAAAAACTAGGGCTTTCCGACTATGGCGACTCTGCGAGAGGGGACGAGAGCATGTCTGTGAGTGCGTGTGTGTGTGTGAGAGAGAGAGAGAGAGAGTATTAGGAAAAAAAAAGGTGAGAGTGTTCAAACTCATCGTGAGCCTCCTGTCACACATGTTCATTGGATCCCCTTTTTCACACCCTTTTGTGCTAAATATTGTGTTTCCAATCAATTTTGGTGATGAGTTTGAATTGGTATCGAACGCTCTAGACCAAGAGTGTCTCTATGGGTTTGTGAAAGGTTAGTCCTTTTTGTGTTTTCAATTTTGCTAGGGTAAAAAGCCCTACATTTAAACTACATATGATCTAGGGTAAAGGGGCCAGTAAGGGACCCGTTAAAACATGGGGGCCAATAGAGGGACATTCAATTTGAATGATCTGAATTATTTTATAGGATTAACAATTTTCAATGAAATTGATATGAAAAGATAGGTCATATCAAACTCTTGCCATTCCCAATGCCATCCTAATCATGATTCCCATAAATATTGGTAGTATTTTCCATTTACTTTTAAGGTGGCCTTGTTTTGGACCCTGGTCCCTTATTGGCCCCTTTACCCTATCTCCCTCTCGGATTCGCGTGAAATGATGCAAAACGAAGTTGAAACTGAAACCTTTTGAGAGAACTTGTCATCGTTGATCGCGATGTGTCCTCCAACAAATTATACCCGAAGTACTAAAACAAAGTGTAAAAGTTTTGTGCCCAAGTAGTCGCGGGGAAAATTGAGCAAGTAAAGTTGCAGAGAGGGGTGAGGTTTGTACCCTTAGACCCTTTCCCACTGGGCCGGGTGACCCAAAATACCCCCAATATTTTGTCATGAATTCCCAAAATGCCCTTCAAATTTTCCAAAATTCCTAAAATACCCCTGGTCGTGAGATTCAATTTCTCTAAAGATGAAAATATTTGTAGCTTTTCATAAAGGAGTGATTGTCTATCAATACAAGATGCTAAAACTAGAATTTGAGTTGGTTATACAGGCTTTGGAGATGAAACGCTTCCTTATTTTTTGACATAATCGCCTTTTTTTGGGTGATGTAATATGTGATAAATTACATGCTAAGCACTCAAAAATGGATCTCAATTGTCAAAAAGGAAGAAAGATTAGAAAATCTTGAACAATCCGGCCAAAACAGATACAAGGGTATTTTGGGAATTTCCACAAATTAGAGGGGTATTTTGGTAATTTTCCCTAAGGAAAACGCCAAGTGGTAGTACTTTAGAGAGATTAGGAAAAAGGGGCGATCATTGAGCCTTTGAAGGTACTCTCTCTTACCCTCTCCATATCCTTCTTTCTCTCCCTATCTCCCTTTCAGCCAGTGAGCGCTAGCGCTCAGATTGAATTCCCCATTCAAAAAATGCTAGCGATAGTGCTCATTGCCATAGAGAGGTAGGAGAGTAGTTTTTTCAACAAAAATCCAAGCGCTACTGCTTAAGAGAGATGAGGGGAGAGGCGCTTTTGAATCTGCGCATGAGAGATGAGGGGAGAGGAGCTTATCAACTAAAAAATCAAGCGCTAGCGCTCGTTGATGCTTGTCAAAATGCAGAGTAGTAAGGAGGAGGGGTGAGAGGCGCCTATATAAAGGCATGGTGTGCATTAATGTTTTTGACTTTTTAAGTTGTTTTTTGTGAAGATCATTAGCCTTTGAAGGTACACTCTCTCACCCTCTCCATCTCCCTCTTTCCCTCCTTACCTCCCTCACTTGCGAGTAAAAAAAGTGAGCTCTCCATCTCGTTCCCTCTCCATCTCCCTCTTTCCCTCCCTATCTCCCTCACTTGCCTGGTTTGATTCGCTGTAGGAGGATGATTGGATGAGAGAGGAGGATGGTACACCTATGCAAGGTACACTTAGATGTCCACTATCTCTAAATAGACTTTTTATGCATCCTTTGAAATTTGTTTGTTGTGCAAGGGGTATGGAATGTGGACGTTGGTTTGTTTGGCAATTGCTCGTGCAGTACACAAATGACGGAGGTGAACGTGGAGCGTTGGCTTTATTGGGGAGCCAAATGAGTCGTATGATGACAATATTTGAGAGCAACAACGAGTTCTCCACCAAACTACTCACTGTTTTAGAAATGCAAGCCTCTCGACGGAGAGAGATACAAGAGCGAGACATGCAAATGAGGTGGAGTGTGCTATGAAGGCATCGACATCTTTGTTGGAGCTACATCCAAACATTGTGGAGCTAGATCCACCGACCCATGACATGGAGTAGATTTTTTAAACAGGAACTCGCATTGTGTGCGAGATATATGAAATTTTTAATAGATCGTTGTAGACGGTTGCTTTTACCCGTCTTGTGAACAAATAGATGTGCTTATTTGCAAGTACCCGATCTTGTTAATAAGCAGATTTTTTCTTTTCATGTAAACCTTTCTGTGTACTATGGGAGAGATATATGAACTTGTCTGTTTTTTCACTTAGGTGGACACTTTGTATTCTTATAACTCTTCTCTATAAACTTGCAGTCATTGTGGTTGTCCTTTCTTGGTAGTTGAGCTTACCAATCGCAAGATCCTACCACTCACATCGTGATTTGTCCTCTCTCGTGTAGTCTCTCTCTCACTAACTCTCTCTCTCTCTCTCTCTCTCTCTCTCTCTCTCTCTCTCTCTCTCTCTCTCTCTCTCGTCATTCTCTTGAGCACAACCACAACAACTCATAGGAGATAACTACTCTAGTTGGATAGCAGTAAAGCAGGGTTAGATGACTTTGGCCTTGGACATTGTCGAGAATTGATATTAGAGAAAAAAAAAACAATTGTAGATGTAGCATGAAAGGCCTTCTACAACATTCCAATTGATGTGTGATTTTCTCTCTTAAATTGTTAAGTACGTCTCTCCCCCTTCCCCCCTTCCCCCGCTGCGTGTATTGCATCCTGTACTAATTGAAACATGCAAGCATGCATTGTCTTTGGCATTATAAAAAATTCACCAAATTTTGCATCAGAGAAGTTCTTTGCAGCACCATTTGCTTTGATCCTCGTATTTTGATTTTGTTGTATTCCAAGGTGAAGAATCTATTGGTTATTTTGTGGAACTAGGAGTCATATAATGCTCTCGAGTGTTAGACTTATACACTTTTCCTCTTGCTTTTATTGTAGCTTGTGTGCAAGCACATTGTTAGAAGTGCACATAAGACCTCCAACCACCCAACCATCACTCTTCAACGGCGGCTGCCGAGATTAACCAGCATTTGGCGGAGGGAGATTTTTGCATAACATTAGGGAATCTAGCACAAAGTTCATAGACAGAGCTTTTTCAAGGGATTTGCCAACGGGTCCATTTTTCATGAAAAGCTTTCTCAAAATCTCCCTCCAAAAGATCTCTCGGATCCCCTACTCGAACTTTTGGGGCAACAGATAGGTTTTAAACCTTCGACAAGCAAGAACCAAGGCGAATACCCAGTGTTCCATTTCCGTGTAGGAGAACTCGCTTACATTCTTCATCTTGCTCTCAAAATAAACTGGCTTGAAGTTCCTTCCTTGCTTTTGTAAGAGAACTGACCCAAAAGCAACTGACCCCACACTAATAGATACATAAAAATCGATTGCAAGTCGGGAGGACTCACTGTTGGTAAAGCACACAATACCTCCTTGATACCATCAAAAGCCTGTTGCATGTCTTCATTCCACTCAAACCCTTGAACTCCTTGACTCAATTTCTAGAAAGGATACACATACTGACATAGCATCCAAAAAAAACGTGACAAGTACCTGAGTTATGCACAAATGATGCCAAATCCTTTGTGTTGGTGGGCAGATCCATTAGCAACAAAGCCTTAACCTTCTATGGGTCGGCTTCTATTCCATTTTGGGAAACCACATGTCCTAGAAAATGGACTCTGGCATGAGCAAACTTACACTTCTTTGGGTTGAGTTGCCCACCCTCTTGTTGAAGCCTTTTAAAACTCAACCTCACCTTCTCCAAATGTGTGACCCTTGAGCTATAACACCCAATATCATCCATAAAAACGCGAATGAACTTACCCAAGTAGGGACCAAACACTCTATTAATCCATCCTTGGAAGGTAGCATATGCATTAACTAGCCCAAAAGGCATTCTTTTGTACGCAAAACAACCCCAAGGAGTAATGAAGGTCGTCTTCAATCGATCTTCAATCGCTATCAAGATTTGAAAGTAGCCAAAGAAAATCCATCCATGATGGAGTAACGTTCATGACCTGCAACCTGATTGAGGATTTCATCTAGGAAGGGTAGTGGATAATGATTCCTTTTTGTGGCAACATTCAAAGGTTTGAAATCAACACATATCCTAAATCTTTCGTTCTTCTTGGGCACAATAACTACTGGGGAGACCCATTCGGACTCCTCTACTCGTAAGATGAAATGTGCTTCCAAAAGCTTCATCACCTCTTCACGAAGTGCCTTCTCATGAATGACCCCCAACCTCGTAAGCTTTTGAACCTTTGGCTTGGCACCTTCTTTTAGATCGATTCTATGCTTGACCCCTTTAGCTCCTTGCAACTCTGTATATTCAGTAGTGAATAGCTTTGGAAACTATGTAAACATGTCTTCATACTCCTTTTTTTATTTCTTTGTCAAGTCCTCCTAGCATGCTCCTTGCGGTTCACTTTGGCAATCTCTACAATTGCTTTTTTGGACTATCCTTCTCCTCCTTGACCTTCACATCATGCATCAATGCTTCTTTTCGACACTTATCCCAAAAAGATCAGGACATAATTGCATCAAGCCTTCCTCTACACTTTCTTCTGATGATGTAGATGAAGCATCACTATCGTATGACGTAGTTTCTATAAAGTCCATATCTTGCATCTCCAATAGGGGCTGTGTTCGGCTCTCGTGTGTCTTCATGTTGTAGACAATGGTCCCTTCTTTTTCTTGGTCGGGGATGGTGATCAAACCCGTGCCCCAATCCTACTTAGCACCAAGGGTTATAAGCCATGGCCTCCCTAAAATGATAGGATAAGCATTCTCACCCGCTTGCATTACGTAGTAATCAACCTAGCACTCAATCCCCAAGACTTTTATCTTCACATCTTCAGCTATTCCAAGACACCTTGCCTTTTTAAGGTTGGCCATCCTCATACGGATTGAAGCATTCACTGGCATCTTGACTCCTTCTTCCTTCATGATAGCCTCGGTCATGACGCACACCTGGACACCACCATCCACATATGCTTGCACTTTCGTCTTCTTTCCCAACATAGCTTCAACTATTGGCACCATATCCACCGGGTGACCAACCCTCAAGGAAGACACCATGCTTTGATGCTTTTCCTTTTTGGAAGGGAGCCGCGTACTCACACACTTGGTCCACTGCCTCCTCAATTTAGCATTTAAAGCCACCAACTGACCAAAAGATATATTTGCCTTTTAATTTTGTATGTCATTGACAATATCATAGTCTTCAACACCTTGTCCAAGGGGGTAGTCCTTTGGATCTATTTTCCTTCTTCGTCGCCTCTTGCTACTCTTTGGTTTGTCTTCTACCTTAGCCTTTCCTTTCCTTGCTCTTGTTTCCCTCTCTTCTTCTGTCTCTTTCTCCCTATCATGACTAACTCTCTTATCAGCATGCTCAAGGGTAATGATGTTAATAGCCCTAGCTTCTCCATTTCCAGGCAACAGTTGTGGTTGTTGTTGCGGTGGTGGTGCTTCTAGTGCCCGCTCTTGATGATTTTCTTCTATTCTCCCTCGACCACGTCCATATAAGGGGTATATCCCTCTTCTCTCTCTTGGTGGTTCATGATAATCAAGGGCGTAGTGACCCTCTTCATCACAATTGTAGCATCTACCTTGTAGCCTTCATCCCCTACCTCTCCCAGATGGCCACTCTTCTCTTTGGTTCGTATTCATTATGTTAATTCTTAATTCTTGCAACTGATCGACAAGATTATGCAAAACCCGGGCCGTAACTGGATCCGGACCTTGAACCACTCGCGAGCGTCTCCTTCTCCGTTGCCACAGGGACCATTGGTTGCATGGCACAATTGACTCAGCGTGTGTCATGCCTTGCTCCCACCTTCTCTTGATCTTCTTGCTCTTGGCCTCAGCAATTTCCACAGCTCTTTCAAATGTAGCAGGCTCCTCTTGATCGACCGTCTCCCTTACACCTGGATGGAGACAATCCATAAACTGACGCACTTTAAAGAAATCCCATGGAGGTACTTGGGATGCCACCTCCAATTGCACCCAAAGTCCTTTGAAGTGTTGCAAAAACTCTTTAAAGTTAGCATGAACATCTTGTTGCAAACCTCTCAATTTTGTTGTGGCTTCTGTTGCGGTTAGTTTCTTTCCAAACCTATCAAAAATTGCCAGCTTCACCTGGTCCCATGTTTGCTTTTTACCTTCCTCTAAACCTTCAAACCACTCGCAAGCTTTTCCTTTGAGCGCAAGAGGAAATACATGAAACTTTGCTTCATCATTCACAATGTGCATACCAAGCGTATGCCACTCAAAGTCCGCAATCCAGTCCTTCACATCCTCCTTCCCTGTGAACACTGGCCGACTATATGCCATCCCTTTGAAGGCGCTTCTCCCTTGCGAGAGTAATTCCACAAAAGTTGAAGTCTTGCACCTCAACCAAACCACCACTTTTCTTCAAAGAAGCTCAAACTTCACAGCAAAACCACTTCACTTGGGTGCACAACCGGCAAATTTTTGCTCCCCAGCTGGATCGCCAAAGGATGATGGAGCAAAAGACGTCGTGCGCACACTTACACACCCAGACAACTCAACACCACGCAAGAAATTTACTTGAATTCCAACCCACACACCACCACTCAAGAGCTCAATAAAAATACTACCCACAAGCTCAATTCAAACTCGAAACGCCTCGACCTACAACCCCTTGCCTGCCCGCAGACACTACAAGGTGAGTCGAGTTGATTAATACTTGAAATCACACTTGATGGTAACCAAAATGTACAAGAAAAACCATCAAAAACTCAAAAACTCCAGCCACAAAAGGCGTCTCTCAAACCATTGCAAAATCTTCACCAAACTCGACTCTGTTGGACTCTTTGGAGTAGCGCCAACCCTGATGGCATCGATATAGGGTCACATAGTCTTGTCGAAAACCGCACTTTCTTCCCTCAATTCCTTGCACACACACATCCATGGAAACCTCAAAAATTCCATAGACTCTCCCAAGTGCAAAATTGAAGTGAGAAAGATCTCATTCACTCCTCCACACACTCGAGAACAGGACGCGAACGCAACGGTTGCACTAGACCACCTGTAGGAACCCTCCACACCCACAGAGAGGTGAAAGTGCCAAGACTTGGCCTCAGAAATTCTCCCTCAACTGGAACACTCACGACACCATGAGTGATGTGGCGAATTGAAGCCTTTTCACACAATTTTTGGTCATTTTTTGACCTTTTTTGACCCAGCTTTGATTTTGACCCGCAACGAGCACTTTTCACGGGGAAAACCCCAAACGGACTCCAAAATTCACCAAATTTTGCACGCTTGATCCTTGAAACCCAATGCACTTTTCCACATCCCCACATTTCATTTTTGACCACTTCTAGGGTGGTGCACATATCACCGCAGATCAAGCACAGTAAATAGATAGTTACTGCATGTCCCAAACTTTTGGAGCGGGATGAGAGTACCAACACTTGTCGCTTGCATTATTTACATTCTAGAAAGCTCAAACACATTCTCTACATCCAAAATAAGCCACCTGGAACCATATCCAAGGCCCCGATATAGGCATGTACACGTGCCCGATTGCTGGCACGCGAACCTGACTATTCACAATGTGTACACGCTGCATCTTTTTTAAAATTTGAAACCACTTTGCAAAGCTCCCAATGCATGTATTTACATCCTTTTGTACATATAACCATGCATATACGCACTACTTTGTACAGGCCAAAAGCTGTCTATCAACGTCTATACAAGTAGGGGCGAAAAAAACCTCCTAAAGAGGGAGAAAAGTGCTACGGTGGTCCTAAGTGTGGTCACACACATCATTAACAGAATATGGTAGAAAATCCTTATGGGAGTGATGCGGTGAATGTGACCTAGCACTCACATATATGGGAGTGCTAGAATCGATCAATACACAAAGCGGAGTATGACCAAATCTTTGAAAAAAGCTTGTGAGGCAAAGCCTTTGTGAAAGAATTAGAAGGGTTGTCATGTGTAGGCATATAAGCTAGGTTAGCCTCTGTTACAGATATTCTCTCCTTGACATACTGCATTTTCACCTATGTAATTTGTGCATGTTACCATATACATGTGGTAGTGATGTGTGGGACCGCCGGGGCATTTTTTCCTCACTAGGAGGTTTTTCTCCCCTTGTGCATTGTATATACGCCCATCACTCTAGGGCTATCTTATCTTTCCATTGCACACTAAGTAATATACTCTCTGTTGTGTGCCCTAAGCTTCTTTCATCTTCTCCAAGCTGTGTGTGTTTTCTTGCAACCCTAATTCCAAAAGTTGGTATCAGAGCAAGTGGCATCCTCTTGGGCTTAGTCGCCAGTAGCTCCGACACATGCTTGCTCACTTTCTCTGATTTTTGTGAGCTTTGGCAAGCGTCAACAGGTTGACAAATACTTTGGGTAAGATCATATAGTTCAATTTGCTCAGATTTTTGATTCAGGCTCATTTCGGTGTCCATTTCCACTACAAGCATTAATGTGCAGGCAATTTTATCATTTTGTGCAAAATTTCTGTCAGTGCCATTTTTTGCATAACACGTCCCTTGTAGTTTTCTACGGTTTGTGCTATATAGCATGTGTTGTTCCCACTTTGTTTCTCCTCTTTTCAAGTAGTTTTCACATCAGATGCAACATTTGCCATGGCAGTGACAACGACACAGATGTCTTCAAGACGTTCGCTACTGAGGATAGATTGGATGGGGACAATTACTCTATGTGGGCGTACATGATGCAACATGTTCTTATGTAAAGGGTGTCTAGAATATTGTGCTAGGCATTGATGTAAGTCTTGGTTCTGAGGATGTAGGCGATGTTGAGGATGTTGTAGGTTTTGGTGGCAGGGTTGCTGCTGCCAGAGCTGTTTTGCCTGCGGTTGAGCAAGCTCATTGGGATGTAAAAGATACACAGGCTCATGCTTTGATTGTATTGTCTGTGAAGCGATTTGTTCATCAAAATCTATAGAACAGGCTTGGAATATTCTGCTGGTCTTTATGCAAGTCGCGATCAGGCTAAAATTGCATTGCTGCGTAAAGAGTTGGAGTCAAAGATTATGCATGAGGAAGATGAAATGGACACTTTCCTTGCTGGTGTTAGGCCAAGGCATTTAAATCCCTCAACAACTTCAAGTGTCTCATTGTTGTACACAATGCATGGCTTCTCCTGAAGGTTGGTTTTCACAAGTATAACCTTTGTTTTGGATTCATTCACACTCAACCCACTGTGCAAACAAAAGTTCTCAAGGACAACCATAAGCTTTTGTGCATCTTCTAAAGTATGTGCTAGAAGCACTACATCATCTGCATACAACAAAAACATGTCCCTCAAGTTTCTCCAAAATCTTCCACATGCACGTGTCTTTCCTTGGACTTGAAAAATTTGTTGCTTTACTTCCCATCTTCTTCTCTTCTTTTGAATCAATGCCTTGTATGTATGCAAATGACTTTGATAGTTGTCTTTGTCCATAGTTGCATCAAGCTTTATCTGTTAGGAAATATGACATAGCTAAATAGATATTTGAGTAGATTACTTAATGGAGAGAGATAGATTTCCCACACAAGAGATTATAGAGTAGACAGAGAGAGAGAGAGAGAGAGAGAGAGAGAGAGAGAGAGAGAGAGAAAGAGTACACACGATATACGTGGTTCACCCAATGTGGGCTACGTCCACGGAAAAGCAGCCACTCAATGGCTTTAGTACTTCAAAACAAGAAGTAGTTTACAAAGGGATTATACCCTTAATGGAGCTCCCGCCTTGCTTCACTCTCACCACCTCACACTCACCTCGTTGCATCAACTTCACACTATATAATGTGTGTAGAAATAGCCTCCTTTTATAGGCCAAAAGGGGTGCCCTCTCTCATGAGAGGTAGCCATGTGTAGCCGCCCTTGTGTAGATAAGTCCAAATCGGATCCTTCAATCCGCCCATGTGTGGCCGCCCTTGAGAAGACAAGTCCGCCTTTGAATTCGGCCATCGGCCACGGGCCATTGACTTCCAACCACCACCGGCCACCGGTCATTGACTACCAGCCACCGGCCAACCGACCAACCGGCCGGGTGTTTTTCGACCACTTTTCGGCCGTCGTTCAGCCATAATATTCCGACAAAAAAGAATATTCCGGCGAGTGAAAAGAAAAGTCTCGGGGGCTTCCGCCCGCGAGGCCCCTAAAGTTTCCCCTGAATTTTGGCTGTGAAAATTTCGGTGAGTGATTTTCCTTCACGCACGAGGCTTCTCCTCATAATGGGGGCCTTACAAATGTGCGTTTTTACCACGAAAAATTACAAGGGGTAAATCAGGCTCCATACTTAACAATCTCCCACTTGGAGACTGATCTCCAAACCAAACCTGTGACTGCTTTCCATCCTTGCTCCTTATCCTTGAATGCTGATTGAAGATGAGCAAAAGCTCAACTTCTCCTTGTTGACCACCTTTGTAAACATGTCTGCAGGATTTTCACTTGTATGCACTTTTCCTAGCTTTAGCTGTCCCTCTTCCAAAAGAGTGCGTATGAAGTGATATCTCACCTCAATGTGCTTTGTCCTTGAATGAAAGGCTGAGTTCTTCGCAAGATGGATAGCGCTTTGGCTATCACTGTACAAGACACAATTATCTTGTTTGAATCCAAGCTCTTCTAAGAATCTGTGAAGCCACATAATTTCTTTGCTTGCCTCCCTCATTGCTACATATTCTGCTTCCGTGGTAGAAAGTGAGACCACATTCTGCAGCTTTGAAGCCCAGCTTACTGTTGTGCCTCCAACCGTGAACACATAGCCAGTAGTGCTCCTTCGAGTATCTTTGTCACCTGCCATATTTGCATCAGCATACCCTTCTAGAAAAATATCAATTCTTCCAAAATACAAAGCATTTGTTGTTGTCCCTTTTAGATACCTAAGTATCCACTTCACAGCTTGCCAATGCTCTTTACCTGGGTTGTCCATGAACCTACTCACAACTCCCAATGCATGTGCAATGTCTGGCCTTGTCCAAACCATAGCATACATAAGAGAACCTACCACTGCAGCATATGGAACTTTAGACATATAGGCTATCTCCTCTTGTGTCTTTGGACACATATCCTTTGTTAGTTTGAAGTGACCAGCCAAAGGTGTAGAAACTGGTTTTGCATTTTGCATTGCAAACTTGTCTAGTACCTTCTTGATGTACTCCTCTTGAGATAGCTTTATTGTCTTCTTCGTCCTGTCCCTTGATATTTTCATACCAAGTATCCTCTTTGCAGCACCTAAATCTTTCATTGAAAAAGATTTAGACAACTCCTCTTTTAGGTCTTTGATGTCCTGCATGTTAGCACTTGCAATCAACATGTCATCAACATACAACATTAGGATGATGAATTTCCCATCTCCCAAATTTTTCGTGTAGACGTAGTGATCCGAGTTGCATCTTGTGAATCCATGATCCAACATCCATCAATCAAACTTCAAGTACCATTGTTTTGATGCTTGCTTTAAACCATACAAGCTCTTCTTTAATCTGCAAACCATTTTCGCCCCCGGGGCCCCTAAAGTTTCCCCTGAATTTTGGCCGTGAAAATTCCGGCGAGTGATTTTCCTTCACGCACGATGGCTTCTCCTCATAATGGGGGCCTTACAAATGTGCATTTTTACCACAGAAAATTACAAGGGGTAAATCAGGCTCCATACTTTTATCAAGGACTTTTGAGCATCTTGACATTCTTTATCAAACCACCTTTTGCGTGATCTATCGTTGTTGATACCATGAGATGCTTTATGGCAAAGCATCCTTCAACACAAGAACAAATAACTTTTTCGAAAGCTTCCCATTTAGTTTCCAATGGTGCGTCATATTAAAGCTTTGTCATCCATAACTTTTGCTCAACCATTTCAATGTAAATTGGTGCTTGTTTAAAATCCATACATAGTGACAACTTCTCTTCCCTTTGGTTGAGATTATCATTCTTAGTTGCTTCTCCACATGCAAGGTCAGTACATACGGTCTGATGGTCTCATTTTGGGGTCCATTGGCCAAACATGAAACTTGTTATGCGATACATGATGGCTTTGGAGAGTAGCATATAGTGAATCACACTATTCCCATTATGTTTTCTACATGTAAATCCATTGGTTCCACTCCGCAAAGATACATCATTGGAAATAAGCATATCCGTGCTGTTACACATGTGTAAAAGTAACTTTCCATAGTGATCCGGTTCTTTCTCATCCATTGAAGTACGATCATACAAGTGAACTTCCTCCAACTCCCTTGAAATTTATTGCATATCAAATTGTTGAGTATCATGTTGCAATGTCTTTGTGTGCGAGCCTTCATATCCCCAAATACAATAACATCACCTTCGCCTTTGAAATAAGCAATGTCCTCTTCTAAATAAATAAATGACTATTCTGTATCCATGCAAGCATAAAAGGGGGAATCATGATGAGGAATGTAGCAACTAGCTACAAAAATGGGTGCTCCTTTTGGTGTCATAATTTTCAGGCATACATAACGTTTGTACTTGTCGTCTTTCACAATTGATACAAAATCTTCCAATCCTTTCTTGACCATACATGCTACTCCTCCTTGCCCTCTTTGTTGCTTGAGATTCTTTGACCACATCAATGAATGTATATTATAATCTCCAAGCCATTAATCATTTGTGTATCATGCTCCCAAGTTTCAACAAGAAGTACATCATCGGCTTTACTTGTTAGCTCACCAATGCCAATCCCTGCATTCCACGGGTATCCATTGCAATTCCAAAAGAATATTTTCAATTGTAACTTGGCCTAATAGGTCGTGCATCCCTAATTGCTCGAGGGACTTGCCTTCTCCTTGGGCACATTTTCTTTGTGAGAGATCCCCTTGTTTTTCTTATTCTTTTCCTCATATGACTTGCGACACATATTTTGTTGCTTAATAGTGTGATATTCACATACAAAACATTTTGTGTCCCTCAGATAAATGCAGTTATCATCAAGGATAATCTTTTGTTTGGTCTCTCTTAGGAAATAAGACGTAGCTAAATAGATAATTGAGTAGATTACTTAATGGAGAGAGACAGATTTACATACACGAGATTATAGAGTAGAGAGAGAGAGAGAGAGAGAGAGAGAGAGAGAGAGAGAGAGAGAGAGAGAGAGAGAGAGAGAAAGAGTACACACAATATACGTGGTTCCCCCAATGTGGGCTACGTCCACGGGAAAGCAGCCACTCAATGGCTTTAGTACTTCAAAACAAGAAGTAGTTTACAAAGGGATTATACCCTTAATGGAGCTCCCGCCTTGCTTCACTCTCACCACCTCACACTCACCTTGTTGCATCAACTTCACACTATGAAATGTGTGTAGAAATGGCCTTCTTTTATAGGCCAAAAGGGCTGCCCTCTCTTATGAGAGACAGTCATGTGTAGCCGCCCTTGTGCGAATAAGTCCAAATCGGACCCTCCAATCCGCCCATGTGTGGCCGCCCTTGAGAATACAAGTCCGCTTTTGAATTCGGCCACCGGCCACCGACCATTGACTTCCGACCACCGGCCATTGACTTCCGACCACTGGCCATCGGCCATTGACTACCGGCCACCGGCCAACCGATCGGTTGTTTTCCGATCACTTTCCGGCCGCCGTCCGGCCAAAATATTCCGGCGAAAAAAAAGTCTCAGGGCCTCTGCCCCCGAGGCCTTTAAAGTTGCCCCTGATTCTTGTTCGTGAAAAATTTGGTTTCCGGTGAGTGATTTTCCTTCACGCACGATGGATTCTCCTCATAATGGGGGCCTTACAAATGTGCGCTTTTACCACATAAATTACAAGGGGTAAATCAGGCTCCATACTTAACAATCTCCCACTTGGAGACTGATCTCCAAACCAAACCTGTGACTGCTTTCCATTCTGGCTTCTTATCCTTGAATGCTGATTGAAGATGAGAAAAAGCTCAACTTCTCCTTGTTGACCACCTTTGTAAACATGTCTGCAGGATTTTCACTTGTTTGCACCTTTCCTAGCTCTAGTTGTCCCTCTTCCAAAAGAGTGCGTATGAAGTGATATCTCACCTCAATGTGCTTTGTCCTTGAATGAAAGGCTGAGTTCTTCGCAAGATGGATAGCGCTTTGGCTATCACTGTACAAGACACAATTGTCTTGTTTGAATCCAAGCTCTTCTAAGAATATGTGAAGCCACATAATTTCTTTGCTTGCCTTCGTCATTGCTACATACTCTGCTTCCGTGGTAGAAAGTGAAACCACTTTCTGCAGCTTTGAAGCCCAGCTTACTGCTGTGCCTCCAACCGTGAACACATAGCCAGTAGTGCTCCTTCGAGTATCTTTGTCACCTGCCATATCTGCATCAGCATACCCTTCTAGAAAAATATCAGTTCTTCCAAAATACAAAGCATTTTTTGTTGTCCCTTTTAGATACCTAAGTATCCACTTCACAGCTTGCCAATGCTCTTTACCTGGGTTGTCCATGAACCTACTCACAACTCCCACTGCATGTGCAATGTCTGGCCTTGTCCAGACCATAGCATACATTAGAGAACCTACCGCTGCAGCATATGGAACTTTAGACATATAGGCTATCTCCTCTTGTGTCTTTGGACACATATCCTTCGTTAGTTTAAAATGACCAGCCAAAGGTGTAGAAACTGGTTTTGCATTTTGCATTGCAAACCTTTCTAGTACCTTCTTGATGTAATCTTCTTGAGATAGCTTTATTGTCTTCTTCGTCCTGTCCCTTGATATTTTCATACCAAGTATCCTCTTTGCAGCACCTAAATCTTTCATTGAAAAATATTTGGATAGCTCCTCTTTTAGGTCTTTGATGTCCTGCATGTTAGCACTTGCAATCAACATGTCATCAACATACAACATTAGGATGATGAATTTCCCATCTCCCAAATTCTCCGTGTAGACGCAGTGATCCGAGTTGCATCTTGTGAATCCATGATCCAACAGCCATCGATCAAACTTCAAGTACCATTGTCTTGATGCTTGCTTTAAACCATACAAGCTCTTCTTTAATCTGCAAACCATTTTCTCCTTACCTTTTACTTCATACCCCTTTGGTTGAAGCATGTAAATTTCCTCCTCTAAGTCACCGTGAGGGAATGCCGTATTTACATCCATTTGCTCGAGATTTAGATCATGAGCAGCCACAAGGCTTAAGACAAGCCTAATTGAGTTCATTTTTACAACAGGAGAAAATATTTCATTGAAGTCAATACCTTTCTTTTGAGAAAAACCTTTTACCACTAGCCTAGACTTGTACCTTTTCTTCCCACCTTCTTCTTCCTTTACCTTGTACACCCATTTGTTTTGAAGTGCCCGCTTACCTTTAGGCAACTCAACCAAATCCCATGTTTGGTTGCGATGTAGTGAGTCCATCTCCACTTGCATGCTCTTCGTCTATTCTTCTTTGGATTCATGTTGCATAGCTTCTTCATATGATTCCGGCTCTCCAGAATCTGAGATCAAGAGATGGTTGAAGGAAGAACAAACCTTTCTGGAGGTCTACTTGCTCTTGTAGATCTTCGGGGAATAGGTTGAGGCTCCTCATTTGGTTGACGTTGTTGCACATTGTCACCGTTTGCAATCCTTGAGTCTTCACTGTCCTCAAGCTCCATGTACTCATCACCTGTTTCTTTTGTTTGTTTTCTTTCGAAGTAATATTTGTACATATTTTGTTCGTTAAAAATTACATCCCTACTCCTTAAGATTTTACCATCTTCAGGATTCCATAGGCGATACCCAAAGTCTCCTTCTCCATAGCCAATGAAGAAACACTTTTTGGACTTTGCATCTAACTTTGATCTTAGGCTTCTATCTATGTGCATGAAAGCCTCACACCCAAACACTTTGAGAAATGCATAATTCACCGGCTTACCTGTCCATGCCTCTTCTGGAACTCCCCCATCCAATGCCGTTAAGGGTGACCGATTGATTAAGTACACAGACGTACTTACAGCTTCCGCCCAAAGCTCAAGCGGTAGGCCTGCATGTAGCCGCATGCTTCGTGCTCGTTCCATGATTGTCCTGTTCATCCTTTCCGAAATCCCATTTTGTTGAGGTGTCCTTGGGGTTGTCCTTTGCCTCCGAATGCCATTGCTAGCACAAAAGCTTTCAAAAGCTTGGCTGCAATATTCGCCTCCATTGTCGGATCTGAGGCATTTAACCTTGGTACCTGTTTCATTCTCCACAAAGGCTTTCCACCTTTGAAATATGGAAAATACATCGGATTTATTCTTCATGACATAAACCCATGTTTTTCTAGTCGCATCGTCTATGAATGTTACATAGTACAATGAGCCACCAAGTGATGGTGTACTTGCAGGACCCCAAACATCAGAATGAACCAACTCAAGTTTTTTATTTTTTCTTTCATTTCCTGATTTTTGAAATTTTACACTCTTTTGTTTACCATAAACACACTCTTCACAGAACTCTAAGTCCACTTCTTTCAAACCTGGTAGAAGCTTCTTTGTTTGAAGGATTTGCATTCCTTTGGCACTCATATGCCCAAGTCGGTAGTGCCACACCGCACTGTCAACTTCTGTGGTTGCTGCACAAGCTGAAGGTTGAGTGCTAACAGTACACAAGTAAAGTGTACCGACTTTTTCACCCTTGGAAACCACCAAAGATCCCTTTGAGATCTTCCACCGTTTGTTTCCGAATGCAATGTTGTTACCTTCATCGTCCAATTGTCCTGTAGAGATCAAATTTTTGCGAAGAGAAGGAACATGCCTAACATCTTTAAGCTTCCATTCATTTCCGTTAGCAGTTTTGACAGAAACTGTACCTTTGCCGACAATCTCACAAGCTTCATCATCTCCCAAGTATACATACCCAAAATTACCTTTGGTGTAGTCTTGGAAATGTTGCTTGTGTGGTGTCGCATGGAATGAAGCCCCGGAATCTACTATCCAGGAATTAGACACATTGTCTAATGAGAGAATTAGAGCATCTTGCTCTACTTTACCTGCCACATTGGCTTCTGATGTTGGCTTGTTGTCTTGAGACTCTGTCTCCTTCTTCTTCTTGGACCAGAAATCCTTCTTGACGTGGCCCTTCTTGCCGCAGTTCCAACATTCAAGAACTGACTTTGTGCGTGACTTGCTCCGCCTTGAGCGATCACGACCCTTTTGGTTTTTGAACCTCTCCTTAATCCTTCCTCTTGTTTCCACTGATAGTGCAGCACTTGATGATTCTCCTGTGCTTCTCCTTCGCATTTCCTCGCTTAGGAGAACACCCACAACATCATCAAACTTAAGAGTATTTGTGCCAGAGATCGAATTACTTACAGCCATCACAAGGCTGTCCCAACTATCCGGTAGAGATGATAGTATAAGGAGAGCTCGCACTTCGTCATCGAAATTGATTTTCACTGATCGAAGTTGACTTATGTTTGTGTTAAATTCATTTAGGTGTTCTGCAACTGAACCATTCTCTGCCATCTTTAGATTGAACAAGCGCTTCATAAGAAATACCTTATTCGATGCCGATGGTTTCTCGTAGAAGTCGTCAAGTGACTTCATCAAGTCCTCCGTGGTCTTCATCTTCGAAACATTGAAGGCCACCGTTGACGCCAAGCTTAACCGGATTGTTCCCAGTGCCTTTCGATCAAGGATAATCCATGCTTCATCTGCCATTGTTGCGGGCTTCTTCGCAAGACCGCCTAGTGGCAAATAGAGGTCCTTCTGGTAGAGATAGTCTTCAATCTGCATCTTCCAATGTTGGTAGTTTTTGCCGTTGAACTTCTCAATCTTGAGCTTCCCTTCCTCCGCCATAACTCCCACTCAATTCAAGGAATCCTTTCCTTGAGATAATTTAGCTACGAGCAAACCTTGCTCTGATACCAGTTGTTAGGAAATGAGACGTAGCTAAATAGATAATTGAGTAGATTACTTAATGGAGAGAGACAGATTTACATACACGAGATTATAGAGTAGAGAGAGAGAGAGAGAGAGAGAGAGAGAGAGAGAGAGAGAGAGTACACACGATATACGTGGTTCACCCAATGTGGGCTACGTCCACGGGAAAGCAGCCACTCAATGGCTTTAGTACTTCAAAACAAGAAGTAGTTTACAAAGGGATTATACCCTTAATGGAGCTCCCGCCTTGCTTCACTCTCACCACCTCACACTCACCTTGTTGCATCAACTTTACACTATGAAATGTGTGTAGAAATGGCCTTCTTTTATAGGCCAAAAGGGCTGCCCTCTCTTATGAGAGACAGTCATGTGTAGCCGCCCTTGTGCGAATAAGTCCAAATCGGACCCTCCAATCCGCCCATGTGTGGCTACCCTTGAGAAGACAAGTCCGCTTTTGAATTCGGCCACCGGCCACCGACCATTGACTTCCGACCACCGGCCACCGGCCATTGACTTCCGACCACTGGCCATCGGCCATTGACTACCGGCCACCGGCCAACCGACCGGTTGTTTTCCGACCACTTTGCGGCCGCCGTCCGGCCATAATATTCCTGCGAAAAAGAATATTACGGCAAAGAAAAAAGTCTCGGGGGCCTCCGCCCTCGAGGCCTTTAAAGTTGCCCCTGATTCTTGTTCGTGAAAATTTTGGTTTCCGGTGAGTGATTTTCCTTCACGCATGATGGATTCTCCTCATAATGGGGGCCTTATAAATGTGCGCTTTTACCACATAAAATTACAAGGGTAAATCAGGCTCCATACTTAACAGTCTCATCCGGCATGGTGCATACACTTGACCGTTCTCTTGGGCAAGGAGCTCCTTGCCTACCCACTCTATGTGCTCTATAAACCATAACTCTAGACATGCCAAAGTGGGTTTTGAAGAAATATTCAATAACAATGGCAAGGGAAGGAGGCGTCTCTAACTTCTCTTTGAGAATTGCACGAATGGCAATGTTCTTGGAAAATGTTGCTTCCGTTCCTTCAACTCCTCCACATCCACATTGTTTGTTTCAACCATAGCTTTCACGAGGGAGGAATTATGAACCACATTGTTACCACATACATCAGCCCAAGACTTTTTTGTGCATACATTTTTCATGCCGTATACATCTCGGCTCATGGTGTCAAATTTCTCCTCTTTCAATACATGGTCATGCTCTACTTTGCTCATGCACTCCTTCAGAGCATTCAAGTCCAAAAGAGAGCCTTTACATTCCTTGACTTCCTCTTCAAGTTGCATCAAATGTGTTGTTTGCATCTCAAGTGTCCTCTTGAGATTCTTATTCTCAACCACAAGAACCCTTAACGTGCTATTCTCCATTGCAAGTGCCCATAAGTCTTCACCTTGTTTGTTTACCATCTCTAGCAATGATACCAAGTATGCCGTGATCATGGTTTCTGATGTCCTTGGTTGAGTGGTTGTGTTGCTATCTCCACACTTAGAAGATCTTGGATCATTTTCTACAATGGTTGTATACTTTGTTGAAGAAGAAGAACCCTTCCAAGTGCAGAAAGACATTGAATGTAAAATAAGAGATGAGAGTCGACTTTTTTGAACCTGTTCACTTCAAAAACTCTGCTAGAAAAATGCCTTTTATGACTTTGAATTTTTTTGTCGTTACATCAATGCATAGAGAGTGTCGTGCTCTTTGATTGAGGCTATAGATCACCCAAATTGGAGTTCGGATGAAGAAGATATGATCAAAAGAGTGAACTTCTGTCTACTAGGTCAAAAAACGGCTACACTAGAGAGAGAGAGAGAGAGAGAGAGAGAGAGAGAGAGAGAGAGAGAGAGAGAGAGCGATAAAAGCAAGAAGTGAACCACCAGACCACCAAACAAGGGCAAAAGCCACTCTCCCCACATGGGTCCCTCAATGGACCCATTTGAGCATGTTTATGAGTTTAAGAAACATTCCACAAAAAGAGAGAGAGATAGAGTGTGTGAGGTATAAATAGAGATATCTCTACTATTAATAAGAGACTCATCCATGTGCATATGATGTCAATTGTTAGATCTTGATAGATAATTCAATGATAGATATTGTTTTTTGTTTTTTAATGATTCAATAACACATATTATTGTAGCGTACATAAATAACATTGCAACCACCCTCCATTGCTATGTTATTAACTTGCAAGTCATTAATGAAAGATAGGGGTTAGAACTACATGTTATGAACATTAAATATTAAAGAAGAATCTTACTGACTTAAACAATCTACTTATGTCTCAAGTTGCTAACATACTCTCTTGTTAAGGAAGCAACTACCCTCCATTGCTATGTTATTAACTTGCAAGTCACTAATAAAAGATAGGGGCTAGAACTACATGTTATGAACATTAAATATTAAAGAAGAATCTTACTGACTTAAACAATCTAATTATGTCTCAAGTTGCTCACATACTGCTTATTCTAGTATCCCATACCACCTGAAAATCAATATGCAACATATCCTATTATATCCGGATATCATTAATCACAATTATTGTCCAATTATAACCAAGATCTATCAAGAATCTTGATGATCTATTCATTAATCACAATTATTGTCCAATTATAACCAAGATTTATTATTTCCACACTAATGCAATAATCATATTAACTGTTAGCGGATACGCCACGAGCGGATGCTAGCATAGCGAGAACAAGACCAACAGCTCTATGTCAGCCAAGGACGAAGCTCTACCCCTAGGCACATGGACACAAGGAGATGGAGATATCAATCCCCTACTTGACCTTCTAAGACAATCTCTACTCAAGGAAACCAAATCTAGGGGGGAAAGGGGAACACACTTGGAACCCAAACAGTTTGCCTCTCTATAGCCCACGATAATCATTGCACCCCAGTCCATTACAGGTCACCTTCAAACCTTGCACAATCGATAGCAATCCACACCGGTTTGTTTACGACCGTGCCGTAGCACACACCACTCTCTTTTTCTCTCTCTCACACACAGAGGTCCGGGGAGGCACACACATCTCCAACACCGGCATCAGCTTGTTGGAACAGAGCAAAGAGAAGAAGGGGGGAAAGGGGAAGAAACGGCACGAGAAATTGGTACGATTTGCTTCAATTATGGCAAAAAACATAATCTACACAACCATCAAAACCTGCTACAATCGGCTCGGTATGGAGACCTCGAGCAACAAGGAAAAAAATGGCAACTTTGGCTTCACCATGTATGAATCTCTTCACTAAGAGCTCGAAAAAACGAACCTCTTTGGTGACAACTCTGCTCCAAAAGAGAGCTCGCCTTCATCCTGCCTCGAGAGCTCGGGCACACCCCTCCGACTCCTTCTCCTTCGGCCAAAAGCTTCTCCCTTGGGCAAAAAAACAATCCCTTCTTCTTCCTCCTTGGCTGTCTCCAAGAGCTCTCTCAAAACCTTTCTCAAAACTACCAAAAAACCGGCGCCAAGCTCACCCATTCCACATATCCATTATGAAGTCAATTTTCGCCCTGCAACCTCTCTCCCCGCAATTCGATGCCTCGGGATTGGATGTCCGAGCTGAAAAAATCCAGTGAGAGCTTCCATCTCCAACTTCAACTTGTCAAGCCCTTGTCGCCTTTCGACCTTGTCATGGCCGCCAACCAATACGACCAAAAACAGGTAACATCATCTGGCCTCACCTCACCGGCAATCGTCACCAAGTTCACGAGTCTTCCCCCTCTAGGTCTAGACTCCGTTTGAGATGCAGTTACTTTTTGTCTGCTCCATACACCTCATAGGAGGCATAAAATCCTTGTCGAAGCTCCAAAATCATTAGATGGAACATCTATCGAGGCGGCCAACCCGGTGCAAACCTGGCCCTCGAGAAAACTTCAATTGTCCATATCTCAGCAGCCAGGATTCAAATTTCCGAACTGAAAAGACCGACATGCTCCATAAATCAAGCACTACACACCCATAGCTCCAAACTGGCTTGGACCATTTGGCATCATTTGGCCTATTCGTCTCAGATCTACAATGCACTGCCCTTCAAACTCAAATATCTTGCAGATCGTGGCTCCGTTTGATGAGCCATCGGACTTGTTCCTTTAGCAGTTCAAGCTCTACATATCAGGATAAAAAACGAGCATCTTGGACATTTATCACTTGCCACCGTGTCAGGCCTTATATGGAGCCCCTTTGGACTTTAAAACCACATAAAGCATACATTTATGTTGCCACTTGCCTGCCTAGGCTCTTCCCATCTGCCCTAGCCCTCTGCCATGCATCTATATTTTTCCCATCTCTCGTGAGGTTATTGGGTACACCTTAAACCCAAGGTTTGGCAGAACCAAAAACTCCATTTTTGGTAGCTACATTTTTGACCTACGCCCTATCTGTTCAAGGGGGGGTTACTGACCTAGCACCAGGTTATGGATACACCAGAAATCCTCGGTTGTAAGAAAACCTAAAACTCACGGTTGACGAGTACACCAAAAACTCGAGGTTATCATGAGTTGCTAGTCCATTTTGGGCTTGAGGGGGGGATTGTTAGGTTCTTCAAGCCCGATACTGGCCATAGGAAATACCTCCTAAAGCACTAATAGTCTGCATGGCTTAAGTTATAAATTGTAAGGTTTTTCAGAAAGCAATCGATAATAGCGTGCAATTTGTTCTCTCTTTTTTCTGCTATGTCGACTCCTCTCTCTCTCTCTTCTTGCACTCTTGGTTGCTCTGCATGCTCCTCCACAGTTGCTATGGCTCCCCACCGCCTACATCCGCCTTAGCTTTCCCCAACAACCCATAACTTGTACAACACATATATACGCCTGGTTTGAGATTTGAATAAGGATTGAGCTAAATTTTGGCTTATATTCTCTATAGAGATTCTAAAACTGGAAATTGGGTGTATTTGGATGATATGAGATTCAAATGGTTTGGCACTTTAGTAAAGGAACTCATTGGCACATAATCAAAACATGTGTTTGGTCAAAACCTCTGTTGGTGATCAATTTGTCACTGGAGACATCATACGCGTATGATGTCTTCTATCAACAAATGACTCCAGATTCATTGAGTATGATGTCTATAGCATATACATAGTGTTTGTGGCTTTTGAATTGAACTTGAGATTGAATGTGCATCTTTTTTCCGTACTTGGGCAAAAATAGGTCAAATGAGGTTCAAATGGGATGAAAATTGGTGGGAAGGCTTATGAGGATGTGATCAAGGTGCTGGTTACTTCAAAATTTCAGTAGTAAGTCAGTTCATGAAGAGGAGACATCATACGCGTATGATGTCTACCGTGACTTTTTTGGCCCAAAGTGGGTGAGTAGCTTCCCCATGGTGTGTGTAATGCTCTGAGGTGCTCAAAAGTGGGATTGGTTGAGAGTGCATGTGTCCAAGATCAAAGATGGTGTTTCAAACTCAAAGTTTTGAAAATGATATGGATTGTGAGCAAATCTTGACCAAATGTATCCAAACTTGGTGAGGTGGCTTTTCATGAGGTGAACAACAGATCTGGATGCTCAATATGCTGACAACACTCTATTTTGACAGGTTTAGACATCATAAACGTATGATGTCTACTGTGAGAAAATGGGCTTTTCAGCATTTGGGTATGAAGTAGATGCCTTGGACATGCCATATGTGAATTTTCTTTGGGTTTGGAGTCCATTTCCTATAGGTGAGGCCAAGTCTTGGCAGGAGGCTCTAACTGTGCGCTTTTGCTCCATCTAGTGGTTTCAAATGATCCAAGTTGCATGCAACTTCATGTATGAGATGTAATGAGCATTTTGGAAGAGCAGGTATGGTAAGGTGCTACAAAACCTGTGTAAATATGGCTGCTAGACATCATATGCGTATGATGTTTAGAATGCAAAAATGATAATTTGATGCCTTGAGAGGGTGTGTGTTAGTGCAACAAGCCTGTCTAGCTCTAGTTCAACCTTCAAACACATGCGTTTAGCATAAAAACTTCGTGTTTGGCATTTCAATCTTTAAAATGGATTTCTGTCTTTGGAAACGACTTTCAGTGGTGATTCTTCTTGAGATCATTCTACCAAGCTTGTAGTTGCAATAGAGCACCTTCCCATGGCTCCTATGTAACCTTTGGTATTATGGATACCATTTTTGGTGATTTGTCACTCAATTTTCTTGTTTTTGTGAGGAGAAGGTCAGAGAAGATTTCCTTTGAGGTTTGACTATAAGTTTTGGTTGTTGATGATATGTCGATGATGCTTGTGAAGTTTGGTGGCAAATGGACGTTCGCTTGGCCGTGAGGGCCATGTTCTTGGTTTCAAAGTCTATTACTTTAATGGCATTAATCTTCAAGGGAGGCCCATGCTATTGTTGTTGTCGAAGAAGCTTCCATATTCTATTCTTTCCTTGGCCTTCGCTTGTGCTTCGGCAACAATCTGCTGTTTTTCCTGGGTCGGTTTCTTTTCCTTGTGGATTTTCAGCAGTATGCTCGGGGTTAGTGGTAGATGAAATTTTTTGAGCCGACATCCACTAATCCAGTTGGGCATTTTGTCACCGTCTAATGTAGCAAGTTTAACGACGCCACTTAGTAATAAGTCTTTGATCACAATTGGTCCCATTTCTCGCTTCTTTAGCTTCTTAACATGCTATTTAAAGTGTAAAGAACATAATCGCATGTTTTGAATTCTTTTGATCGTACATGCTTATTGAAAAACTATTTTCACCTTCATTTTTGCGTGTAGATGGAAGCTACTGCTTTTAAGCAAAGCTCATCTAGCCTTTCTAGGGCATCTATTCGCAAAGACATTTCATGGCCTTTCCACTCAAGTTGTTTGGCTACTCTTAGTGTTGGGATTAGGAATTCCATAGGCAAGATAGCGTTAAGACCAAATACCATGTTATATGGTGTTGTTCCAATCTAGGTTTTATAAGCAATTCTATAAGCCCATAATGTCAAATGTAACTTCTGATCCCAATCCGTTCTTGATTCTGAGACTACTTTGGTTAAGGCTGTACATAGAGTTTATTGGTCATCAACCCCTGGGAGTCCATCACCTTCCTTGAGAAGAGTCTTTGTGATGGTACAACTTTCACATCCGACTTTGCTTCATACTCTCCCATTATAAGAGGGTAAAGTTCTCAGAGATATTGGTTGACTATCCAAAGATCTCTCAGATACCTCGTCCCCCCAACTTAAGGTCCCACCTCAAATTCTTCAATAGGAGGAAGAAGGACATCTCTCCCATACTGGTTTGGTTAACCCTTTGGCTCAATTCATTGGCCTCATTGGATTCTCTTATCTGCTTCCAAAGCTCATTCAAGCCATTGTCCCCTTTGTACATTTAAGGTATGATAGGTTGAAATCCTTCAAACTCCTGATCTATAGTGTTCATCACTATCCCAGGTCTTTCAATCAATTTCTCCAATTCCAACTCAGTTTTTGGACTAGAAGCCGTCCTTTCATATTCATGTGTTGGAGAGGTTTTTGGTATTGGTACTTGAAGTTCTACCCACTCCTTTAGTTTTCTTTCCGTTGGCTCTAGCAAGGCTTGGGCTTTTTGGATCATCTTTTGACACATTTACAGTCTTTGTTTTTCTAGCTCTGCATAGGGGTATGTCATCCATCTTTGTTCTTGTGTTTGGTTGATTTTAAGCTTTGATTCATAGGCCTTCAAGAGAGCGTCTAGAGGTTTGTTTACTTTCTCAACTAATTCAGATCCTCCCGACCCCGCACTTTTTGGTTCCCTTTTTCTCTCAAGCTCTATGACTTTTGGAGTTTTTGTTTTTGAATAGTTTGACTCTCAAGACTTTCCAATATGTCTCTGGTTTGTTTTAATTATTCCGCTAGGGCCATCTCTTCTTGCTCTTTCCTAGCTTCCATCCATGCTTTCCTAGCCTTCCATGTATTTTGCGGGCTTTTTCATTCAATACTGGGTGCTTTCATTCTTGGTTCTTTGATTATGGGTTCCCCTCTCTCTTTTTTGAGCTTTTGCTCGTGTGATAACATGTATAGGTATTACCATTTTGTTTTCCAAACTACTGCTTGAAGGCATTGCTCTGAGATGTTCAAAGTTGTTTTAACCACTTTGTTTGGATTTTTTAAACAATCGGTGATCAAATGATTGATGCCAGATTTTGTACAATACGCATTGACTCAAACAATTTTCGTATGAGGATAATATTTCATGAGGTGGTTGCTCCCACACTTATAGCATGGTCACAACGATTTCATGGAGCTCCTGGAAGTCCCCTATGTTGGTAAGTAGGCCTCGGTCCACCTAAGCCTCCATTGGCTATGAACAACAATGTCGGCTCGTCCAAACTATATCTACTTTCTCTTGCAGCATGTGCCGCTGTTGGGGGTCCAACATGGCCAATCATGCTCCATGGTTCTGACACTCTCAGCTCTTCTGGTGGGTAATATGTAGGACAAGCCATAGGTCCACTTGGCTCTTCGTAATATACAAGTACATGCACTAAAGCTTGTTCCTCCAGTTCTTTTACATTGGGTGTATACCTCACACCTATCGGTCTTGCTCCTGGGAGTGGTGGTTGTTGCCCTAAAACTGACTGTGGTCTTTCAACCCCTACTGGTCTTGGAAAATTCCCTGCTGTATATCTAAGTACTTGGGGAGGTGCTACTTGTGCCTAGGGAGCATACTGTCATTCTTTCACATAACCCTTATTGTAGTAGCACTCTTCAGTTGCGTGATTTGTCCATTTCTGTTTGATGGTACACCACTTTGGTTGCTTAGCTTGTGGCTTAGAAAACGGGATAATCCTCTTAAGCACCTCCTCTATGAGTTACTCTTGATTTTTCGTTGGCTCAATTCTTTGTACTGATTTCTTGGACTTAGTTCCACTTTGTTGAGATGATGAATCATCATATCTATATTTTTTTGGTCTCCATCCTTGTAGATTGCACAATTGTCTACTAGGAATAAAGCCTCCTTGGTTAACTCATTCAGAGTGGGGCATTTCTTCATATGCAGATCCTTTTGAAGGTCTGCATTTCTCAATCCCTGGATAAATATCAACACGAGTCTGGATTGAGTAGGTAATTCTTCCACCGGGTAAAATTTTACGCATCGTTTCAACCGTAAGGTTGCTTTCCTAACATATTCTCCCTCTTTCTGCTTGAACTTATGGATTTGTGAGACCGTATTGTGGGCTATCCCTCTTTGAGAGAATTACTCCACAAATTCATCAAATACTTCTTGGATGGTCTCAAAATCCCGTCTTTCAACATAATTAAACCAGGTGACTGCGTCTTCTTCTAAGGTGAGTCCAAATTCGGCAAACTGTGTATCAAAGTCCATTACCTCTTCTGCTCGGATCACTCTCAAGAATGTTTCCACATGGTCTCTAGGGTCTCTTTCCCTTGAATATTTCTTGTTAACCCATTTCTGGACTTGAGAAGGTCTGACACGTATGTGGTCTACCGGCCTCTAACTGTGGAATCTTCTCGTCCCTCTCCTCTTACAGGTTCTCGAACATGTCTCGATCTGACGTGAAATGCTTCTTCCAACCCGTATCCTCTATATGTTCTTTCAACAGGTGGTTTCGTTGCAAATATTCTTTCCGTCTTGATTCTCTTCATATAGGGCATTCCTACTATGGTCGGCATCGTCATCGGTCCCTTACCCTCCTTGGGATAAGAGTAAGAATAAGCGGGCATTGGTGATACTATGGGGGTCACATATGATCTTGTTGTGATAGGGATTTCTCCTCTATAGAATTCTTGTTCTCTCGTCACTGTGGGACGCAATCATGATTGCAAAGTTTTAGGATTTGGGTTCAAATATGAAGGAAAAATTGGCGTTTCAACCACTCTACCTTGACTAGATGGAAACCTGGCCGTATCCTCCACTTCTTCAAAGGGATTTGTAGACTTGCTAGGGGTAGGGTTTGTGACCTGAGTTGCAACTAGATCTATTAGAATTACTCCAGTGCCTATTAACTACACCACTTTTGCTTTTTCTATTGGCACATACTCCCGTCCATACTTGTCAACATATATTATGAGACTCCCTTCACCTGATTCGTATGAAAACAATACAAAGTCTTTTCCATGCTTAACTCAAAGGTGTAGGGTGCTAGACACCGGAAGTATGTTCTAGCCCTACCATTCATGTACTCATAGATTCCTACCACTCCTTGGTTTGTCACTACTTTAGTCACATTTTTTGTCAAACACCAAGATGGTGTTAGGAAGATCTATTCGAGGAGGCATTTCTGTCATCTCAAAAACCATGTTCCCTTTTGCAACATTGTCCCTGTATTTGTTATAGTTCTCCGGGTCCTTAACAATGATGTAATGTATTCCCTCATCATCACGGAATCTGTCCCCATCATCATACACTAGAAGGCCTTCCACTCCATCAGCTAGTTTTTCCTTTATACATATGCTTTTACATCCCCTTGCATGAGCATACATCAGAGTTCCATAGGCATTTGGTCCTTCTAAGTAAAGGGTTGTATACCTTGTTGTCCGAGTAGGGTTCTTAGAGGTGCTACCTCCACCCACTTGGTTCTGTTGGTTGAGAGGGATGTTTTTGGATAGCCATGAGGTAAATAGATTGCTCTAAAGAGATGTTAGTTCCACTAAAATCCGCTATAATTGGTGCTAGTGGATCTGTTCTTGCTTGGGTCACACTCTAATGTCTACTCTGCCAAATTCAACTCAAATTCTAATCTTAGGTTCTCCCTGATGTATTAAGCCTCAATCCAACCTCGTTTTGTGGTCTTAACACATGGAATTTGGTTAAATCCTCCTGAAACTGTTTGAATATTCTTAATTCCTCAAGAGGCTTTCCAAACCACAATATGACTCAAATGAGGTGAAATTGGGTCCTTAAGCTCGTCTTGAGGTGCTAGACGCCTAGGTTAACCCTAAAATCAGCTTTGGTATCTAAATATGCCCATGAGACATCATACATGTATGATGTTTATCCGACCAAAATGAGAAGATTTCCACTCTAGAGTTTCTCTACCATACAAGCAACTCTCAGAAGCTTTTCAAACTCAATTTCAATACTTTTTTTGTGCTAGATATGAACAATGCAATCATACACTTGCCTCGAACCATCTTTTGGAACTTTTTAGCTCCAATAGTGCTTCCCACTTGATGAAATTGGTTCTATGTGCTCATTATCAGCTATAGATCACAAGGGTATACTCATATGCACAATTTGACTCAATCCTGACCCAAAAGACATTATATGCGTATGATGTCTTTTTGCCCATGAATGGAGTTCTGTTTCTACCACAGTTGCCCCTTGATATGTGCAACATGCATATGTGCTCACACCCAACTTTGGATATCAAAGCTGTACAATTTTACTACTTTTTATCCACCGAAAAGAGTAATATGTTACCTTATTTGCCCAAATGATGAAACTTGGTGAATGTGCTACACACAATATGCAGAATGTGAGTATGAAGTCAAAGGTTCAATTTGATTGCTAGATCACCCCTTGAGACATCATGCGCGTATGATGTCTACTGATGGATTTTTGTACAAATTTACTCACAGGCTTCCACAAGTTCTTAGCAATGAGTTTCAAACACTTTTACCAATTTTTATGCAAACGACTATGCTTAGAATCACCAGTTCCCTAGTTTTTTGTTTTTGACTTTTTGGCTGTTGTGTTTTGGGTATCAAGGGTTGGTCAAAGCCTTAGTCCCAAGTTGCACTTAGGGTAAAACACCCCTCTACAACACTTTGGTGTAGTCTGTTTTGCCAAATTTGGTCTCTTGTCATGCGACATCATACGCGTATGATGTTCGATGTTGAAAAATTACAGTTTTCTCACCCAGATCTTTTATGCCCATCAACACCCAACCATATTTAGTCAGTCATTGATGCTTGTTTATTGTAATTTTCTTTCTAAATTCACTTCTTAAGATTGTAAATGCAAATAAGCAAACAAGAAAATTTATTCTATGATGGTCACCTCTATATCTCAATCACAAGTTCTACTTACCCTACTCCTACACATCCTATGGGGAATTTTCTTTACTACCACACACGGACTAGTTTACGCTTTTAACACCTCACAAATCACTCAGTCCCTAACAATAATAACTACAACAAAAATGTCAAACGCCAATGACCTGGGCAAGCCATATGCCCACTCACACCTCCCTAAGATCTCGAAAGTCCTACCGTCGGATTCCACCTAAAGTAAAGTAATAAAGTTTTGGAAAACCAGGAGACTTTTACCTCGTAGGGTTGGTCTAAGGTCACCTACCTAGGGCTCTTGTCCCTGACAGTGGCGCCAATTTTGGCGGATGCACCACGAGCAAACGCTAGCATAGCGAGAACAAGACCAACAACTCTATGTCAGCCAAGGAAGAAGCTCAACTCGTAGGTGCATGGAAACAAGGAGATGGATGTCAATCACCTACTCGACCTTCTAAGACAATCTCTACTCAAGGAAACCAGTCTAGACGTCCTATGCATTTGTGAATACAACTCAACCTACAATGTTCATGCTATCCAAAAATAGACCAAATGCACTCAAAAAGTCATAAAAACAGGAAATACTCTCCTCATCAAGAGGTCATTACCCTATGGACTCTGACTTGATATTCTACCTAGAACCACCCCGTGCGACAATTGCGTATGAAGACAGGCAACAAAATGTAGGTCACCGCTTTTTGGTTTGTATGATCCTAATATGTAGCTCTACTTGCCATGAACCCACATGTATAAAGAAATCACTAATCGGACACACGGTTTGCAAAAAAATCACATGGAATCTTGTAGGAGCTATCTTCGCGACGACACCAGAATTGTGCATTGAAGCCCTAGCTGTAGCTAACACATTGGTGGTGTCGCTTTTACAATCGAAGCTTCATAGAGTGCGTAGGGAAGAGAAGAAACCTCTCTCTCTCTCTCTCTCTCTCTCTCTCTCTCTCTCTCTCTCTCTCTCTCTCTCTCTCTCTGACACATCGCACAGTAAAACGTGAGATTAGATTTATTCAAAAGTCTCTCTTAGGGTTACAAAAATTGACTTATATACAATTTCTCCTTAGAGGCTCATTCTCATAAAGAATATTGGCTGCTCAACCCATTACAAAATCTCATGTTGTTTCTAAAAAATAAGTGATACAAAAAAGTTGGGAAAGGGATTTTCTGTGTTCTTCTATGCTCAGCCGTCAACATTAACATTATAATAAAATCCTAATCCATATCAATAAATTACAAGTCATTTTCATAATATACCAAGTTATCAAAACCACACTATTTGCAGTGGTGGCCAGCCATATGTAGTATGTTTTTGTAAATAGATGTGCTACCTAAACCGACGAATCTACACTAAGGTTATGCTACCTAAATCAAGAAATGTGCATTGAGATTGTACTACCCAAATAAAAAAACCTGCACTAGTGTGGCTAAATCAATAAATGTGCAATGTTACTCGGTGTTGCCTATATCGACAAATCAACAACAATATGAAAATTATACACTGCCTAGATCGAAAAACATGTATATGTGACCAATGGACCAGACATGGGATAACATACCATACAATTGATACTAGTTGAATTTCAAAATTGCATAAAGTTTGACTATACAAGGACTTACTGTCATAAAATCTAATATCTAACTAACCCAAATGATTTTCTCATATTAAATTGATCACTTAATGTGGGAGAATAAACGGGAACAAGTGTTAAGATATAGGTATGTGCTTATAGATCTATCTCAACACGGGGCCAATGGTAAAGGGGCCCAAAAGGGAGATGGTCTATCAAAGAGCAAGGCTAACCAATGGAGCATAAGACCTTAGGGTTAGCTTCATTGAAGACCTCCAATAAATGTGTGTAAAAGTCCTTTGACCTTAAGTAAGCTAGGGCTGAGCTTGAGGTGGGAACCCGGCCCAAGCTCGAGGTGCTTGTCATGCTTGAGGTGTTTTTCATGCTTGAGGTGCTTGATTAAGATGCTTGAGGTGCTTGACTGGCTCCATGCTTGAGGTGCTTGACTTGCTGCATGATTAAAGTACTTGAGGTGCCTTGAGAAGCTTGCCTGAGATGCTTGTGGGAACACCCCCTAGTTCAAGTGCTTTGTCATGCTTGATGAGTAAGGTGCTTGATCACCTAAAGTCAAAATCATTCCTACAAGAGGGGGGGCGAGCCCTTTTCCTAGGAGCTAGAGAGAGAACACCCACTCACACACACAAGGGAAGCCCCAACTTGAAGAGGCAGCAAGGACACATGTCAGGCCCTACCCATGTTACCTTCATGTGTTGCTTGAAGCCTATTGGCTAAGCTTCAAAGGGGTCCAATGATAAATTACTTGAATTATCTAATTGATTTTTCATTTATCAAGTCCTCTCTCTCAAAGGGGAAAGGGGGACACTTGTCCCAAGGCTACCCATGTTGCTTGTAATGGCTCTTGCTTGTGATTGGCTAGGCCTGGAAGGGTCCAATGAGCTTCAGGCATGAGCTACAAGGGGGGGTCGACCCAAGCAAGCTAGGGGGGTGCCTAGGGGGTATACTCACCCACACACACTCACAATCACTCTAATTGTGTGATATGCAAAGTGCAAGAGCTCCCTCTCCAAGCAAGTAGAGGTTGAGAGCCTACACCAACACTCTTGGCTATGGAGTGCAAATCCAACCAAGAGCCATGCTTCAATGCTTAAGCTTGCCATCTCCTTCTTCTTCATTACTATGCTATTATGTATGCTAGCAACAAGAGTATGATAAGTGAGGAACTAATTCTTTCTCCTACGAAATGTTTCTTCTTCCTCTTCCCTACCCTCATTCCCTGCTAGCTCTCTGCACCTTCGAAGGTGTTTGAGGTCTTGGGACTGAGGCTTGGGATAGTTAAAGCTTTCTTCAAGTTTATGTTATGTTTGTGGTGCATGAAGCCTTCCATCTTCATGGCATCACCTAGGTCATAAGGAACACAAAGACTGTATTGTAACAAGTCTCTCTTTATGGGAGAAATCATAATACAAATGCCTATTGGAGGGGGGACCGGCTCCACATAAATCCGGTCCTCAATTGTTGTCATGTTCTCTAAACTCTCTCTCTTGCAAAAGTATTGTCTATGCCAAGTTAACTAATTGCTATGATTATGTTGCTATCTTCAATTATGTCTACCCGCTATGCTCACAAAATCATTTCTTGAAAGTACTCTCATTAAATTCCGCTATTCTCAAATTGAATAGGCAAATTCCATTACATTGGTATCAGAGCATTTGGTTTCTCTTTTCTTGCTTAAGAAGAGAGGTCCTTAAGTAGCCTATAAATGGTTGATGTTGTTAATTATAATAGAGTAAGTGGAATTGGGATCTAATACCGGTTTTGTTAAGCCCACTATGTGGGGGATGGTGCACACCTCGGGAGCTTTGGACTTAATAATGGATTCTTTTTAGACTTGCCTACGGCTTTACCATTATTGAGCCATAAGAAGTCCGAAAGTAGCTAGCCCTTGGCAACTCTGCTATGTTAGACCTACTCCTCTACTCTCTATAATTAACCACTTTGAGCCGTGGGTGTAGATACTTAAGAGCCGATTTTCAAAGGCTAAGAGGAGTGGCAACTAAGGTTTTGAATTGCCAAAGCATACACTAAGTACATACATAAAATTTTGTTAACATGGCTGACAATAATCAAGAGAGTAGAATGAACATTGATAGCTTTGATTTTGCACATGAAGGTGCTAATGATGATGCTCCCATGTTTGTGAATTATCTTGTGACTAGGTTGCAACAAGCTATGGGCAACCCTACCTTGCAAGCCGAAGTTACTCAACAACTTCGTGCCTATGGAATTTCCCTTCCTCTCCAAGAGGAGAGAGAGCTTAGGAGGCCTCTTGAAGAGACCCCCAAAAGAAGACTCTCTCCCATTCGAGAGGAGGAATCCAAAGAGAAAGAAAGCAATGAAAGTTTAAGTTCTTCTGAAGATGTGGCTCCACGAAGAAGGCGGTCTAGACGATCGCCTACTCCTCCCAAGAGGAAAAGAGCAACCCATAGTCCTTCTCCTCATCACTCTCAAAGGCAAGAGAGGAAACAAAGGAAGAAAAGGGCTAGGAAGAGGTCACCCTCTTCTCCTTCTTCTTCACCTTCCTTCTCTTCCGATGAAAGTTATGGCTATTCTCCTAGAGAATACAAGAGGGGAGGGCATCGCAAATCATTTCCTGCATGGCGAAGGTCACAAAAGCTAAAGAAGTTCAAGGAGGGAGGAAAGAGTATCTCTTTTCTCACCTACGATGGCACCTTTGGTGCTACCGACAAAGTGTTGGCCTTCATCCAGCAATTTGATGCGGCCTTTGGGGACGAGGGCTTCACAGAGTCCTCCAAGCTACTCCATGTAGCTATGCACTTCCAAAAATCAGCTCGTCAATGGTGGGCTAGCCTTCGTGGCAATGGAGAAGCCCCAAAGACATGGAAAACTCTACGAGTTTCCATCATGAAGCAATTTCTTCCAAGCGATACTAAAGATAAAGTTCTTACCGAATGGCGCGGCTTGAAGCTCCTCTCTCATGAGTCTATCAACAAATATGTAGATAAGTTTTGGGATTTACATCTCAAAGCTACTGTTTTTCAAAAGATAGACTTTGCCGAGCAAAGACAGCAATTCTGTGCGGGATTACCTGAAGAGATGGCCGAATATATCAATTCTCAACGGCCCGGTACTATTACCGAAGTAATCCACCACACCATGGTTGCTTCACGCATCAATTTCCATCAAGGGGCTAGACGTAATGTCAAGCCCATGGAAAACAAAGATAAAAATGATGCAAAGGGGAAATCCAATGCTCAAAATAATTCCCAAGGCACTTCCAACAACAACAACAACAATCGGTCCAAGGAGAAGGGAGTTTACAAAGGTAAAAACAAACTCTCTCCTGAAGAACTTGAAGCTTTTCGCAAGGACCATAAGTGTTTCAAGTGTGGGGAGCAAGGACATGGCTATCGTTCTTGCCCCAAGAAGAATACTCGCAATGAGACTCTTAGGGCTTCCACCATCGAAGCTCCAAAAGAGGATGCTCATTGCAAAGGATCATCACTCTCCTATGCTTGGGGAAAGGTAAGAGAGCATGATGCCTTCATCTTGTTTGACCCTGGCTCTACTCTCAACTTCATATCAATAGAGTTGGCCACCAAGTTGGGCATTCAAGCTTTTGAGATGGGAGATATAGTAACAGCTGATGCAGCTTTCAAGGGACAACAAGCCTCCGTTACTCCCTTGATTGGGAAGTTGAGGCTTCATGTCCAAAGCTATGTCGACAAAGAAGACTTCTTCATCTCTGCCCTCCAACATCAGGATGTTATCCTAGGGGCACCATGGTTTGATCGCATGGCTGCCAACATGAAGTTCCCTGAAAGGAGAATTTACTTCACCTACAGGGGAAAGAACATGTATGTAGATGCTAGTGAGCGTGGTCGCACTATTCCACTTGTAAATCCTTTTTCTTTTGATAAATCAATGAAGAGCTCAGTTTCTGCGTACATGATTTATGTCAGAGTCTCTAAAAGCTAATAATGTTTCATCAAATGAAAATGATAGGAATCAAGAAGAGTTAGAGTTGTCTACTTTTCTAAAAGGATTCCAAGATGTGTTCATCGATGATATCCCTATGGATCTACCTCCAAAACGAGGGGATGATGACCATCGTATTGAGCTCCTTCCAGGAAGCTCACCGCCTAACAAACCTCCTTATCGAGTCTCACAAGCTCAACAAGAGGAGATCATGAGGCAAGTACAAGAGCTGGTAGACAAAGGGATGGTGAGGCCTAGTTCCTCTCCCTTTTGTTCTCTAGTCCTTTTAGTGCAAAAGAAAGATGGTACATACCGTATGTGTGTGGACTATCGAGCACTAAACCATATCACTATTAAAAACAGATTTCCCGTACCTCGGGTAGAAGATCTGTTTGATAAGCTACAAGGCTCTACCTACTTCAGTAGGATTGACCTTAAGAGTGGCTATCATCAAATAAGGATAGTGGATGAGGATATCTTAAAGACCGCGTTTCGCACAACATTTGGTCTTTATGAATATCTAGTCATGCCTTTTGGCTTGACTAATGCACCAGCTACGTTCAATCGTTTGATGGAGAAAATTTTTAGACCATATCGAAAATTCACTGGAGTTTTCTTCGATGATATCATCATCTACTCCAAGTCTTTGGAGGAACATAAGCAACATCTCCAAGTGATTTTTCAAGCCTTGAGGGAGAACAAACTTTTTCTCAACCAAAAGAAAAGTGAATTCTTCCTTCAAGAGATTCAATACCTAGGCCATATTATCTCTCACGATGGTATTCGTAGGGATCCATCAAAGTTAGAGGTAATAAAATCATGGCCTAACCTAAGGAATCTACAGGAGCTAAGAAGCTTTATTGGTATGTGTGCATACTATAGACGCTTCATAGCAAAATTCTCTCAAGTAGCAGGACCACTACACGACTTAACCAAGAAGAACGTTAAGTTTGTATGGACTGCTAAGGAGCAAAATGCTTTTGAAAAACTCAAAGAGAAGCTTACTTCCCAACCATTCCTCGTGCTTCCGGATCTCTCAAAGCCATTTGAGGTCCAATGTGATACTTGTGGTGATTGCCTTGGAGCGGTTTTGCTTCAAGAAGGGCATGCCATAGCATATGAGAGCCGAAGGCTCAATGGTGATGAACGAGTCTTGGGAATTTATGAGAAAGAGCTTTTAGCTGTTCTACATGCCCTAGACACATGGAAGCACTACCTATTGGGGACTCCATTTATCCTACGAACCGACCACCAAAGTCTCAAGTATTTCATGACGCAAACCAAGCTTTCCGACAAACAAATGAGGTGGGCAAATTTTCTTTCGCAATTTAATTTCCATATTGCTCACATAGCTGGTAAGCACAATCAAGTTGCCGATGCACTTTCACGACGACCAAAAGTTAATGCGGTGTCTATAGCTACTCACAATGATCTATCCTCTATGATAGATGAGTATGCTACTAACCCTGACTTTAGAGACATAATGTCAGCCCTTGCTTTGGGGAAGAAAGAGGAACCATTCACCTTGCAGGATGGTTACCTTCTCCACGGCAATAGGCTATGTGTTACCCATTCCCTCCGTGAAAAGGTTATGTATGAATCCCATGCTCCCCCATATGCAGGGCATAGAGGTATTCAACCTACTCTCCGAGGAGTAGAGACGTATTTCTATTGGCCTACCATGAAAGTGGACATACAAGAGTATGTTTCAAAATGTGTAGTATGCCAAAAGACCAAGTATGATAGAGGGAAGCAACCTGGATTACTCCAGCCATTGCCTATTCCAAATTCACCATGGGAGAGTATATCCATGGATTTCATCTTTGGATTACCCAAGTCTATCCATGGGAATACAGGAATATGGACAATAGTCGACAGGTTTAGCAAGCAAGCACATTTTATTCCTGTCAAAAAGACTATTAAGGCACATCAAATGGCAACTCTCTTCATATCTCAGATTTTCAAACACCATGGATTACCCACATCCATCGTGTCAGATAGAGATCCTAGAATGACCAGTAATTTTTGGAAAGGTCTCTTTGAAAATCTAGGAACAAGATTGAATTTCTCTTCGGCCTATCACCCACAAACGGATGGCCAAAGTGAGATAGCCAATCTTACGATACTCGATCTACTCAAGACTTATGTTACCGAAGTAGATCAACGCTCACAATGGGAAAAGTATTTACCGCTAGTAGAGTATGCCTACAATAATACTGTACATACTTCTACGGGCAAAGCACCTTTCGAGATCATAGAAGGAAGACCTAAAAGTCCCTTGCTACTGAAAGTACATGGGAAGATCTTCGCCGCCGATGAGTATAGCCGTGACCTACAAGAATCTTTTCAAAAGATTAGGGAGGCTATAGCCATCTCTCAACAAAGGCAAAAAGCTGCTGCTGATAAGCACAGAAGAGCCTTAATGTTCAAAGAAAATGATTGGGTCTTACTCAAGTTTCCTAAGGCTCGATTAAGGCAAACGACGGGCAACAATCCTACGGGCCATCAAAAGTATTATGCTAAACTAGCAAAAAGATACTATGGTCCTTTCCAAATCTTGAAGCCTATCAATGAGACGGCTTATCAACTCAAGTTGCCCAACCATTGGCTTATACACAATGCCTTTCATGTAAGCTTACTTAAGCCCTACAAAGGAGAGCCACCAATTGAACCAATTATTGAAGACCCTCCCGAAGTTGAAGACCAAGAAGAGGTGCTACAACCCGAAGCTATCCTTCGGCATGAAGACAAAGTACTACGACATGGTAAGATTATCCGACGGTATCTTATTAAGTTCAAAAATTATCCTTTTGAAGATGCTAAATGGATGCAAGGAGTACAACTTAAGGATAGTATGAACCTTGTCAATGCTTACAATGCTACATTAGAGTAAGCAAATGTACAAATTTCTTTTAAATAACTCATGTTTTTGTCTTATATGACTAGTCCTCTTTTTAATTGTGCACAAAATTTAACTAGTATGCATGCTTAGAATCATGTTTGTGATGACGACGTCTCTCAAACACCAAGTAGAATTTGTCACTCTACTTTGGGAGAATAAAATGGACTAAAGAGCAGACATGCTTGCGGCAGCTATGTCTCCCAAGCACCAAATGGATTAGTCATCCATCTTGGAAAGATGTCGTAGGGTAAAAAGGGATCCTTTACCCGCTAAGTACAATTGACTAATGACTAAGACTTTATCTATTCTACCTCATAGTCGAGGACGACTATGATTTCAAGAGAGAGGTAATGTCATAAAATCTAATATCTAACTAACCCAAATGATTTTCTCATATTAAATTGATCACTTAATGTGGGAGAATAAACGGGAACAAGTGTTAAGATATAGGTATGTGCTTATAGATCTATCTCAACACGGGGCCAATGGTAAAGGGGCCCAAAAGGGAGATGGTCTATCAAAGAGCAAGGCTAACCAATGGAGCATAAGACCTTAGGGTTAGCTTCATTGAAGACCTCCAATAAATGTGTGTAAAATTCCTTTGACCTTAAGTAAGCTAGGGTTGAGCTTGAGGTGGGAACCCGGCCCAAGCTCGAGGTGCTTGTCATGCTTGAGGTGTTTTTCATGCTTGAGGTGCTTGATTAAGATGCTTGAGGTGCTTGACTGGCTCCATGCTTGAGGTGCTTGACTTGCTGCATGATTAAAGTACTTGAGGTGCCTTGAGAAGCTTGCCTGAGATGCTTGTGGGAACACCCCCTAGTTCAAGTGCTTTGTCATGCTTGATGAGTAAGGTGCTTGATCACCTAAAGTCAAAATCATTCCTACAAGAGGGGGGGCGAGCCCTTTTCCTAGGAGCTAGAGAGAGAACACCCACTCACACACACAAGGGAAGCCCCAACTTGAAGAGGCAGCAAGGACACATGTCAGGCCCTACCCATGTTACCTTCATGTGTTGCTTGAAGCCTATTGGCTAAGCTTCAAAGGGGTCCAATGATAAATTACTTGAATTATCTAATTGATTTTTCATTTATCAAGTGCTCTCTCTCAAAGGGGAAAGGGGGACACTTGTCCCAAGGCTACCCATGTTGCTTGTAATGGCTCTTGCTTGTGATTGGCTAGGCCTGGAAGGGTCCAATGAGCTTCAGGCATGAGCTACAAGGGGGGGTCGACCCAAGCAAGCTAGGGGGGTGCCTAGGGGGTATACTCACCCACACACACTCACAATCACTCTAATTGTGTGATATGCAAAGTGCAAGAGCTCCCTCTCCAAGCAAGTAGAGGTTGAGAGCCTACACCAACACTCTTGGCTATGGAGTGCAAATCCAACCAAGAGCCATGCTTCAATGCTTAAGCTTGCCATCTCCTTCTTCTTCATTACTATGCTATTATGTATGCTAGCAACAAGAGTATGATAAGTGAGGAACTAATTCTTTCTCCTACGAAATGTTTCTTCTTCCTCTTCCCTACCCTCATTCCCTGCTAGCTCTCTCCACCTTCGAAGGTGTTTGAGGTCTTGGGACTGAGGCTTGGGATAGTTAAAGCTTTCTTCAAGTTTATGCTATGTTTGTGGTGCATGAAGCCTTCCATCTTCATGGCATCACCTAGGTCATAAGGAACACAAAGACTGTATTGTAACAAGTCTCTCTTTATGGGAGAAATCATAATACAAATGCCTATTGGAGGGGGGACCGGCTCCACATAAATCCGGTCCTCAATTGTTGTCATGTTCTCTAAACTCTCTCTCTTGCAAAAGTATTGTCTATGCCAAGTTAACTAATTGCTATGATTATGTTGCTATCTTCAATTATGTCTACCCGCTATGCTCACAAAATCATTTCTTGAAAGTACTCTCATTAAATTCCGCTATTCTCAAATTGAATAGGCAAATTCCATTACACTTACGGTGTGGAATCCGTTGCTGTAAACAACCCTGCTTGTATGAGTGGCTTTGCCTATACTTGACAACAAACAAGCTAAGTTGAACACTATGCTCTTAAGTTTACAGATAAATCTAGGTTTTAAGAGATGATTCAAAAGACCTGTCTTATAACAAGCTAGAAGAACTGTACTAAGAAAATAAAGAATATATATTATATGTCCACTACTTAGCACCATGTTGGTAATGGGGCACTTTTATGTTTTGTTAAGTGACCGTTTTGCTTGAATTATTCAAGAGTTCTAAAATACATTTTGTAGTGCTATATATCCACAAAGGTGGCTTATGAACTGAAAAAACCTTGACAAATTTTTTTGGTAAATCAATTTCACAATTAATTTTATTACTGCACATCATTTCTCAACTCAAACCGCGTGAAAAAATTGCCTAGTTTTTTGTCTTTTCTCAAAGTGTGCCAACTTTTTCACCATAAAACTCATATTTGTGAGGTCTAGCATTGTAGAGGATTAGCCTTAGTAGTTCTCAACATGTGTTCATGCTTCCAAGGAGAAAATAGTAGAAAGGATTATCCAAAAATAGTAGATCTCCTATGGTATTGCAAATTTTTTCCCAAACCTTGAAAATGCACTTTTTTGTCCTATGATGTTACCAACCGTGTCCTAAACATATACAAAGTGGCTACAAACAGATATGATCTCGGATAAACATAACTAAGATCATGATACCTTATCTCCGTATGCCAAATGTACCATTAGAGTAAAAAAATAAAAACAACATGATATTATCAATAAATATTAGAGTGCACATACTAAAGCTTGATGCCATGTTAGAAAGATCACTTATAAAAATATATGAAGTGGCCTAGAAACAAATATGATTTTGAATAAACATTACTAAGACCATGATACCTTATCTCCATCTATCAAATGTACCATAAGAGTAAAAAGTCAAAACAACATGATATTATCAATAAATATATGAGTGCACATCGTAAAGCTTGATGCTATGCTAGAAAGATCACTTAGAAAATTGATAAACATAATTTTTATTTGTTAAGAAAAATTGTCTAACTAACAACTTTCTAAATGATCTGCAACCAAAAAAACATAGGAATGCACATACCTAGAGGCTTATATGTACATCAATCCAACACAAGAGATAAAGAGCATCATATACACCTCTAAACTAGAGTGCTACGCATACACACGAGGGGGAGCGTAATAGGGAAGGAGAATGACACCACAAAAGGCTTCTCCCATCCATACGAGTCCTTTAATGAATCTATGTAAACCTATTTATATGTTTCAAGAAATGTTAGACAGAGAGAGAGAGAGAGAGAGAGAGAGAGAGAGAGAGAGAGAGAGAGAGAGAGAGAGAGAGAGAGAGAGAGAGAGAGAGAGACCTTTAATGAATCTATGTCAACCTATTTATATGTTTCAAGAAATGTTATAGAGAGAGAGAGAGAGAGAGAGAGAGAGAGAGAGAGAGAGAGAGAGAGAGAGAGAGAGAGATTTGATTATCATCCTCTAAGGTCAAATATGACCTATGGGACCAAATAAAACATTACAAAGTGGCTCCCTCATATGATTGATACAACGTATTTGGGTAGGACATAGATTGGATGGGAAATTCTAGCTTTTGGGAAATCATATTTAGGGATGCATGCACTAGCCGGTTGACGTAAGACAAGAATAAGGGGGGCTAGAAAGAAATTTAAAAGATAAACCTAAGAGATATCTTTAGCTGATTGCGGCGAGGTCTTCTTTGGAGTTCAAAAATCCTGGATGATAGCCCGTCCATTTCGATAGACTGCCCATTTGCCTTGTTTGCGAGCGTTGTGCATCTTTTTGAGTTCGCTTGCTTTGAGTTTGAGTTGGTTTGTCGTCAATTCCTCGGCAATCTAGAGCTTCTTTCCCTTGAGGAGGCGAGATTGACGTAACAACCTCAAACGCTCGTCTTTGTCCTTGAAAGTAAGGATGCATTGCTCGGGTGGTAAGTGTGTGTTTTGTGTCGTTGATCCAAGAGACTGTGATGGGTTTGATAGTGACTGGTTGAAGTATGTCATTGAGCTTGAAGATCGCTTCTTCGAGAATATCCTCGATAGTACACCATGGTGATGGGAGCCCCCCGATCCTAACTATTAGACCAAGGGATTCTTGTAGCTGGAGTTCCTGAAGAGCCGCCTGTAGCTCGATGTCAATTTTCTTCGTGATGCCATGGGCTACTTCATGAAGTTCCTTCTGGACCGTTGACACAGATTCATTGAGGGATGTTTTGATCTCTTGTGCTTTCACAAGGAGAGTTTGACTCTCTATTTCTCTTGCATTCTCAAGCTTCTGTAGGTGTTTCTTGAGAGCAACATTTTCCCCAATGAGCTCCTGAATATGGGCCTCAAGGGCTGAGATTCTTGCTTCTTGACGGGTGAGAGGATCCTTCTTGGGTGCTGCTACCACTGCAAGAAAGCTCCTACAAGAAGGGGGAGCTGGTGTGTGTGGGGTGGACATTGTTGCAATATTACTTGTGTTTTCTATGAAAGGTTCCACTAACTGACTGGGCATCCCCACTGATGCAACTCGATCGTCTTGCTGAGGCATAGGGTCCATAACCACCTCAAGTTGGACCGCGTGTGGACTCAGTCGAGCTGTTGTTCTAGATTTACTGTCGGGCGCACAGGGGTGCTACGCGAGCTTGTAAGCGGTGTTAGACCTGTTGAGCAGGTCACATGGGCAATGTCAGGAGTTTTTTGAGCCTGCTGCTTAGCAAAACACACTCAGTTGCTGTCGGGCATGTTGTTCCTGATTTACTGTTGAATTTTAAGTGGTGTAGGGCAGGGTCATTTTGGACCTGCTGTGGAGCTTGCACCAAGCTTGAGGGGTAGAAGGTGCAGGGCTATGCCTTAACACTCCCCCATAGTGCTGCCCATCGCCCCCAAGGAGACCCGTGGAAGAGAGAGAGAGAGAGAGAGAGAGAGAGAGAGAGAGAGAGAGATTATAAATAGAGATGTCCATAATATTGATCAAAGACTTATCCACATGCATCTAATATCAATCATTAGATCTTGAGATATAATCCAACAATAGAAATTGTTCTGATCTATCAAGCATTCATTAACACATGCTAGTGTACCACAAATAAATACCACTACAACTTTGAAAACCATGTGCAATAAAATAAGCATGAATCTTTGCATACGAAGCATGTGAAACTTGTTTCAAACCATAAAATGCCTTGTTAAGCCCCATCACACCTTGTTTTCCTACCATTTTTGAAAAAAACCACACTGTTGCAATACATATACTTTCTCATGTAAATCACCATACATATGTAATCTTTATGTATGACTAACATGAATTCCAACAATTACGAGTTGCAAATGCACAAATTCTATGAGTGGGAGAAAAAGTCCTATTGAAATCAATGCCCTTGTATGAGTGGAAGAAAAAGTCATAGTGAAATGAATGCCCTTCTCTTGAATATACCCTTTTGCCACAAGTATAGCCTCATGACATTCAACACTATCAAAAAATATGTGATCTCATTTTTTCGGGAGGTAAGTCACATAAAGATAATAAGGCATTCTTTACAATAGCATCATTACTTGAATTACATTGTAGCTAACCAAAATTTTGAATATTAACAAAAGAGGCTCTTCCTCATCACACATACTAGACACAATCAAAACATAACAATATGATGTATAAGCATCAACAAGTATGACTAGATAAAGGTGCACCCAATTTTCACACAAAGTTTGCACCAGCCATCTTGGGGATGCTTCTGGTGTGGTCATTGTGCCATCCTTATCAACTACATCTTGTAGACTATAGTTCTACATAAAAAATGGCTACTCTATAACGTCATGTTTGAAATTTTCATAGGTTGCACATGTGCCTCATTATGACTTACATTTGTACTCCCAACACTAAATAGAGGCAAGAACATATCATATAAATTTTGTGAGCCTGTATCTATCTCCTTGATAAATGCTAACAAGGGCTAAATTGCTTGCTTCTCAAAAAGCAATGTGAGAAATTGCATGGGCTAGGGTTCAAAGATCTCTACATGGGGTTGATTCAAATGAGACAAATTCAATGGTTTACATCAACAAGTAAAAAGCAAGTGATGTACATTTTGAAAAAAATATTGATGAAGCTATTGAAACAAATAGACCCTTACAGGATGTCCACGTAGATCCTCACAATGCTCTCATAAAGGGGAAATTCTCTGAAGTTGAAAATTATTGCCTATCTATTTGTAGCATGTATCCAGATTCCATGGTCTTAAAGCATAGCTTCATACTCACTCTTTACCATGAAAAATGCTTACTTCACAACTACTCAATTTTCAAACATTCTATTTGTGATGGATTTTTCTCGAAAGGTGAAGGAAAATCCATACAAACAATTGTGGGAAAGTATTGTGCTCATTGGGCAAAGTTAGTTTTCTTGCTTTGAGTGATCCATCGATGGATCTTGAAAAAGTGATGCAAGGAACTACTATTCAAAAACATAAGGGTGTGTAGTGACTCATTAGCTTTTACATCATTTGAGCTCCATGTAGACAAGCAATTCACTTGAGGGAGAGGTACATACACCTTTCAAATTCATGGATCAATTTACCAAAACATTGGGCCTATGATTTTGGGAGAAAGAATAGATATCCCTCGCTTTGCATAATTATACCTTTTTGATCTAAAGAATGGGTTGAATAATAGATTACACCATGTGTTTGCAGACAATGATACATCAAATAAACCCATATGGAAATTCCTTTTGTTTTGATCTACTACAATGATGCAAGATTCTAGAAAACTTGAGATTAAGGTGGTAATTGCTGAGAGGAACATTCAAATGGTTGATAATATCTAGCACCCTATGGTTTTGAACTTGTTGTTATCATGCTTGTGCATGAATGTGAAAAAAAAGTGGGGTAGCATGATATAGCACAATATCGCAAAGGAGGCCTTAAAAGAATCTCTACCTTGCGTTGCTTATATATGCCTTTCTTATATGTTTTGTTCTCTTTAAATGGAGAAGATGAATGACACTTGTACATACCTCTTATCAGTATCATTTTCAAGGCTAACTTTGATGATGATGTTGGTGAGAGTACTAAAAGAAGGATACACTTTATGCCTCAAGAGAAATATTATACCTTTAGGCTACAAAATACGGAGTGACACCACAAAGTGTTTTTTATGAGGGGGTAGATTATTGTAGAAATACATTGTTGATTGTTACATGCAGTATGGTGGAGAAGAAATCATGAAAGAGATGTTCAAGTAGAAGCATATCAAGGCCTTGCAATCATGGTGGTAGCTAGGGATGGTATGAAGGGGTGATAGGCATTAATGTCGGACAAAGGAATGTTTTGCCTTCATATTTTGTGGGTAGGCCATGTCATATGTATCAACTCTATCAAGATGCCATGGCAATTTTATGCAAGCGAGGAAAGCAAGACCTATTCATAACTTTCACATGCAATCCACAATAAAGAGAGATTGATGATGCCTTATGTTGAGGCAAACTACTTTTAATCCGCTTGATTTGATAGCATGAGTCTTTTACCATAAGCTCAAATATTTGATGCATCTACTTATAAAGGGTGCTATGTTTGGAGATTTTATTGGATTTTAGTGCAAAGAAGTAAAAAAACAAACTTCCCCATGCTTACATTTTGTTAATTCTTGCGTTTGGGTACAAGCCAACAAAGGTTTTGTACTATTATAAAATGGTTCGTGTAGAGCTTCCCAATAAAGATATATTTTTTTATATTTAAAATTTTATAACCTGCTCTAAATATCTTTATAATGCCTTGCTTTTTTTGGCATGTGCGTCACCTAGAATTACAGCTTCTTAGTAAGGGACAAACAACTTATCAAGGTTAAAAATACCATTAAAGTTAAATTTAGAATCAAAATGCAATATCAAAGTAATATAGTTAAGTTGAATGACCATGTGACATTGCCAAATAAGATGGTTCAAACAAGAAATAGTATTCAAGGGCTTGTTGATTGTATATATGGAGATATGGAACACATTCAAGGTTACATGAGGTTTTAAAGGACATAGGCATCCTTGATCGTCACAATAAGGAGGTTAACACTATTAATGACTTGGTTGTGGGTAAAATGAGAGGAGTATGTAAAAGATATCAGAGTGCAGACTCGATTCTATTAATGACTTGGTTGTGGGTAAAATGAGAGGAGTATGTAAAAAATATCTGAGTGCAAACTCAATATATCCATCACATTTGCAATTGAAAGAGAAGGCCCCAATTATTCTTCTTTGCAATTTAGATCTAGACATGGTTTGTGCAATGGAACAAGGCTGTTATGTAAGTAATTTAAATCATTGATGTAGAAGTAATCACCAGGTCACATGTTGGAAATGGCATATTCATTCCAAGAATATACTTTATTATAGGGGCCACTTATGGAATACCTTTTCAAATGAAAGTGTAGAGAGTTTCCTATGAGACTTGCATTTGGAATGATAATCAACAAGGAATAAGGTCAAACACTCAAAGTTTTGGGTTTGTATCTAGCTACATCAATATTCACTCACGGTTAGCTATATGTTGCAATGTCCATGTGATATCTTCATCTACCATCCAAAAAGTCCTTACATTAAGAAGTGCATGGGGTATAGGAGGGCCTCTTTATTCGACAGTTTACAAAAATTCTTAAGGTTTAAGACAACTTTGACCAAGCCTAAAAGAGTGGGGAAAAGGCCTATGTTGGGAATTAAAAAAAAAACTATTTCTATATTTTTTCTTTTAAAATAGGTAGTTTTACCAAAAAGAGAGCGGATAGCTTAATACATAGATACATGTTTAAGAATTTTAAATTGTCTTTTTTCCACCCCTCTCCTTTGTCTCTTACATTGAAACCACTCTCTCACTTGGAGATTATTAAAGGAAGCACTTTTCAGCCCTCCACCTTCCAAAAATCAGATTTTCCACATTCTCTCTTTGTACTTTCTCTCTAAAACATGAGGTAACACTCACTGTGTGTGTGTGTGTGTGTGTGTGTGTGTGTGTGTGTGTGTGTGTGTGTGTGTGTGTGTGTGTGTGTGTGTGTTCCATATCAAAGTCACTTCCCTCTCCCAATCATCGAAGGGACATTCTTTGCTACCTAGACCTGGCAAAAAGTGGAGATTTCCTAAGGTTGTAGATCTGTTCTCTCTCCCACTCTCTCTTCCTTTATTCTCTCTCTCTCTCTCTCTCTCTCTCTCATGCTTTTCCATCTCCATCTTAAGCTTAAAGCAACGAAAAACACTATTCTACCTGTGTGCAACAACATTTCTCTCTTTAACACAACCTGGAGCAACCATTTGAATTCAAAGGACTCTAATAAGCATTCCCTCCCTTTCTTCCCTCCACAATATCATCCAAATCTCCTATTGTTGAGTTCTCTGTGGTTCTTCCCTCCATAGTCAACATTCTCTAGTTACAGTTGTTGTATTGTGAAACACCATTACACCTTGTCTCTCTAATTAGCTTGATAAAGTTCACTATAAATTTAATTCAATCCACTTTCATTTCAAGACATTACTAAGAGGCCAAAACGGTATCATTTATTTGGAGCAAGAAGATGCAACCGTGGGAGCTGGCATATCTAATCCCAATGCTAGAGATCAACAATAGAGCATTGGGTGCAAAGCAATCAATTTATGGATTGATGGTCATATTTACCCGAGCAATCCTCTCACCAATGCATCACCACCATTTCATTGAGCTATTGTGTTTTTAGATGATAAAAAGGAAAACCTATTTGCCTATTTGCAGGGGATTGTATTCTATGTTTTTTGAGAAAACAACGTTTTGCTACATGATCTTCTTTGTGAGATAAGTATGTCAAGAACATTCAACAAGTCCAAGAGGAAGCCAATGAGAAGTGCAAGAAGCTCAATGAATAAATGGTGAAGCTCACGCAAAAATAAGACCAACAAAAGTAGTGTTAAGTATGGAGCCTGATTTACCCGTGTAATTTTCTGTGGTAAAAACGCACATTTGTAAGGCCCCCATTATGAGGAGAAGCCATCGTGCGTGAAGGAAAATCACTCACCGGAAACCAAAATTTTCATGGACAAGAATCATGGGCAACTTTAAAGGCCTCGGGGGCGGAGGCCCCCAAGACTTTTTTTCCGTCGGAATATTCTTTTCCCCCGGAATATCATGGCCGGACGGCGGCCGGAAAGTGGTCGGAAAACAACCGGTCGGTTGGCCGGTGGTCGGTAGTCAATGGCCGATGGCCGGTGGTCGAAAGTCAATGGCCGGTGGCCGGTGGCCGAATTCAATGGCCGGTGGCCAAATTCAAAAGCGGACTTGTCTTCTCAAGGACGGCCACACATGGGCGGATTGGAGGGTCCGATTTGGACTTATTCGCACAAGGGCGGCTACACATGGCTGTCTCTCATAAGAGAGGGCAGCCCTTTTGGCCTATAAAAGGAGGCCATTTCTACACACATTTCATAGTGTGAAGTTGATGCAACAAGGTGAGTGTGAGGTGGTGAGAGTGAAGCAAGGCGGGAGCTCCATTAAGGGTATAATCCCTTTGTAAACTACTTCTTGTTTTGAAGTACTAAAGCCATTGAGTGGCTGCTTTCCCGTGGACGTAGCCCACATTGGGTGAACCACGTATATCGTGTGTACTCTCTCTCTCTCTCTCTCTCTACTCTATAATCTCGTGTATATAAATCTATCTCTCTCCATTAAGTAATCTACTCAATTATCTATTTAGCTACGTCTTATTTCCTAACAAGTAGGATCAAGAGCAATGGATGGACAAATTCGTTCAACTCCAACACATTACATGCAATATATGACAAGAGACAAGCAATGTCAATTCTATCTTTAGGTGGTGAGCATGAAAGAAACATATATGACAAACCTAGTATAGGCAATGGTGCATGCTTTCAACATGTATTCTATAATTTTTGCATGCTATTGAAACTTCATTTCAACCCATAAGCATTTGGCATACATGGTGATGGGAATCGATTTTGGTACTCAAGCAATAGGATGTACACTACTACAACACATCATTAAGACAAAGGATCTTGTGAAACTATTGGTAGACCCATCCAATTCTAGCATTGCCAAAGGTTGTGTGCCACAAATATTTCTCTCGATTGAAGAACATTGTGTTGCCTCAAGAAATGATGGAGGTATGTGACATCATGCTAATAAGCTTCAATGCTTATTATGAAGCCTTGTACAGAGCTATCACACTAGGGCACACAACAAAGGGACTATTTAGATTTCTACCAACACCTTAAAGTGTGAGCCTTGCAAAGAAATGTGCCAATAATGATTTTGCAAGATTATTAGGTGGATTTCAATGTGTGGATGATGTCATGTCCATGGAAGACAATAAATCCTTCCACTACACAATGAGTTTAACAATGTATATGTTGACTTAGAAAGATTGTGATGGTAAATTTATCTTTGTTATGAAGCTCAAGGAGTACCAAGTTATGCAAGATCAATGTCTTGAAAGGGTAAGAATTAATTAATAAATAGGGCCTTGGTGGACATCGATGTTGAGCTAATTGTCAACAAGAAGGAAACCACATGTTTTGGGATTCAATCAAAGTATTCGGTAACAATAGGAAGGACAAAGATTATAGGTTGTAGGTTTGGTTATGTTCCAAGTTGAAAGCACTTGGCATGATACTTGAAAACCTTGAAGTGCATGTTAAGGTGCAATCAAGGTGCTATGACCCTCTTTCCATGTATTGATTGCTAGTCAGCTTTGCAAATGGTGTGTCCGCTATGCAAACAATGAGTAAAGTAGTAAAACAATGGTTTCAAGGTATTTTTATTTGTGACCAAAGTGCTCCCTATAATTGGGACACGGAAGACCCAAATTGGGATCTTATTCTACACATTCTACTGGAAAATGTGCATGTGTGCACCCTTCATGCATGTTTAAGAATTCCTGATAAGTTGCTAATGTTCCACATTGATTATGCTTGGAATATAGAGCCTACAAAAAATAAGAAAGAGTGTATAGAAGAACTTGAGGCTATTCTATCAATGTCACTCTCCATGGTAGTGCAATTGAGTCAACAATGAGAAAGAAGGCATCAAAGCACACATGATCACCCCATTAAAATATGTATGTGTAGTAGTAATGCAAGGCATTTGCTATTGAGCATTCTTGATAAGTTGCTAATGTTCACATTGATTATGCTTGGAATATAGAGCCTACAAAAAATAAGAAAGAGTGTATAGAAGAACTTGAGGCCATTCTATCAATGTCACTCTCCATGGTAGTGCAATTGAGTCAACAATGAGCAAGAAGGCGTCAAAAAGCACACATGATCACCCCATTAAAATATGTATGTGTAGTAGTAATGCGAGGCATTTTCTATTGAACTATTTTGACTCCTAGAGTCTCAATGAGTTTCATTTATGGAAAAAGGTGTGTGACATAACCACCTACAAAAGTAACGAAGCAGAGGTAAAGGGAGCCTTGGACTTAATCATGCTCATGTCTGGCAGTCTATTGAAGAGCTATTTAGTCTGTTTGAAAAGGAAAAACTAACCTCTCATGAGCTCTCTACCTTGAAGTTTGGAGTCAACAATTCACAATCCAAATTGTTGATGCCTGTACTAGGGAAACATACATAACACATTACATGGTGGGAAAAATGCTTAGTCTCTATGGGTTTGAATTAAAGTCATTTATATTTATTTACAACACATATTTTTTTGCACATGCTATATTTTTCCTCCACACGTATAGTTCATTGGACATTTGAGTAGCAAAAAAAAGAGCACTTACACTAAAAAGAAAAAGCAATTTACTTCAAAAATACACGTCATGAAAGTGGGACGAAAAGGAGCAATGCTCTACATGAGATGTTCAACTAGTTCTATAGAGTTTTAGTGGGAAGAGAGAGGAAGAAGACTAGAGTTTGAAGTAATTTAAGATGTAGGATCACAAAAGTGATTAACATGAGGCGATCACAATTGTATCATGCCTCAAGTGCATGAGATTGTCTCCAGTAGTGGTCAAAAACTAAGTGACAAAACGACACACATTGGGTAGAAAGCTGACAAACTTTTGTCAAATTTACCATCTCTTGTAAACATACATAGTAATGCCAAGTATTTTTTTTTTTTTTTAACGGCATAATCGATGGTTCCATGTGTGAAGTTTCATCTTTTTTGGAGTTATTTTGAATTCATTAATTTTATTTTCTAAATTTTTGAAGCTTTTAAGCACTATATATGTCAAAACTCATAACTTGAGTTCATTTCTCATTCGCATTAATTCTAAGATATCCTCTTGGATATGAGCAAAAGCACGTGCTCATATCTTGCATGCCATGGATGATATACAACACAAAACCACTACGCACATAAATGGCACCACCACCACTCGTACCACCATAAATTTGCAACCATCAACTCATGCAGATCCATCTCATCAAATCCACCACCTTGATCGCATGTGGAGTCCATTGTTACCATGAAAATTTGACAACCTCCACCAATGGTGAGGTAGAGCGACGGTGCACATGTAGGTGCATGTGAGGTCCCCACCCCGCCGTATCAACCAGCGGATTTAATGGTGAACCTGGTGGCCACTAGATCTATTGCGGAAGCAAACAAAATAGTTCAGGGTTCGACTAGCGGATGATCTCTCATCACAAAGTGAGTCGAGTTCGAGCCTACTAGCAAGGAGATCTAGCTCCACCTCGCAGAGGAAGCGTACTTAAACTATCTAGCGATCCTAAGACTCACCTTCCAAGAGGAGAGAAACCCCGAGTGCCTTTTTTCCCATTCTTCAGAGGCACGTACTCTCGAGATTTCACCGCTCTAGGGCCAATGAGTGTTACTAATATCGAAGTAAGCACTATGGGGATAGAGAGTTCCCGACCAATCGGGACCACCCATCTCATAGGCATTGGCAACCTCAGCCAAGCCCCCACTTTCCACCCCCACACTCACACTTCCTTGTGTGACCTAATTACTACCACAATGATTGGTTAATATAAACATTCCTTGATTAATTTCGAATCACATTGTTCGTTAAGACAGCCCTTCAATCAGTATTGCAAAGCGGCACCAAGACAGTATTCTAGTAAAAATTCTACTCAAACTTATTCATTAAAATTCCAATGTTCTGGAGGTACAACAGCCCCCCTCCAGCGAGAGTTTACTCCTCCCATTGTCACCTAGCTGCCCATACAACTAGGTAAGTCCACCGCATAGAAAGCACGACATGGACACTCCCACCGCATGGAAAGCAAGTCGTGGGTATCCACCGCGTAAAAAGCAAGTCATGGATTCAAGAGCCCTTAACGAGGAACTCTGTCCCCTGTGATCAGTAGGGGGGTTAGGACTAATTCAACATTGGAAATAGAATGAACATGTCGAGCTAAATTTTCCCTAGCAGACATTCTTTCCTATTGCAAACACTATATCCATCAATAATTTCTTTCCTACTATAGATTTTAATGTACAAATGAGTTCAGTGCCGAGGTTTCCGTCGGATTTCTCCAACATGTTTTGGGGATATGTTCATTCCTAACTAAACGTGTGCAATGTTAATTCAAACGACTTGAATACAATTATGACCTACCTCTTCCATTTCTTCGTCAATGGCTCGTGAGATGGCCGGTGTTTGTTCGTCCATGGGAGCTTTTCCCTTTCCATTGACATTGCTTGTTCCCGCCTCGCGGTCGTGGGCACCACCAAAGCGAGTTCTCTTAACCGGGGCCATTTTACTCACTACTTTAAATAATTAGCTTGGAGAAAAGAGCTAAGGTCCGCAAGCGTCATAATAAACCAATTGATAGATTAGCAACATTAAATAATCCCTCCTATATGAGAGGTCTAGATTTTTCCATATAGCAATCATTATGGATGACACATAATCCTATGGGAACCGGCTCTAAAGATAATTACTCAGCTTAGATGATTAAGAGTAGTAGGATTTCACTAATGGAATTACGAAAAAGATGAATTAAGCATGATTAATCTCTTTCCTAGCAATTAGATGGTGCAGATTCACCTTATGCACAGGTGTGAGAAAAATCAACTCTTAGAGACTTAACGACGGATTAATTTTTCCTTAATTTCGTCTTAATGTATAAGAGAAATGAATTTAATTTAGTTAGAATATTAATGAGTGATAGAAAGAGTGATTCTCATCAATCTACACAATTACCGGCTTACCGATTAATTACTATGCTACCTAGAGAGAGAAAATTCTATTAATCATGCACTAATCATTAATTAAGAGTGATGAATGGCTGATAATTCAGCTATGGGATGATGATTATATAATAGAATATGGTTAAGAAGAATTAGATAGCAATTGTAGAGAATTACGACTAGGAATAAGCATAATAGACGAGAAATTTAGATGGTAATGAAAAGAATTTACAGAAAGCATGAATTAAACCGTGGTTACCGTGATTGAGGGTTGATAACCCTCTCGATTCACTGATCTAATCGAGCTTCTTGAGGCGAGAATGCGACAACACCTCCCTCCTTGCTTCTCCTTCAAAAGGTGTGTGTACCGGCAACACCTCCCCAAGGTGTGTGTGTGCATTGGGTATGTGTGTGAGCACACCTTTAAATAGGCCTCCTCAAGCTGAAAATCGATCTGGGTTGCTATTTACATCTGGAAGCCTCTCTAGTTAAGCATGGCAAGTCCAGTTGCCTACCCACCAAGTGTCCAGTTGCCTTGGTTAACTGACTCTCACACTTAGTAGCAAGCTTAGAAACTCTCCCAAGACTCCCACAAGGCAAGAGGGTGCCCCCTAGCTGCTAAAGGTGAGCTAGGGCCCACCGGTACCTCCCCGGCTAATTTTGGGAAAATTTGGTTTTAGGCTAAAACAGGTCATACGAGTCGGATTTTGATGCCGTAAATTGCTATACGGTGCTCTAACTAAGGCATACAGGCCCGAGTACCTGCCATATTTAGCAGCCCCGGGGTCCGAAAAATGCATTTTTTCAAATTTGGAGTACGGGTTCAGTTTTTCGAGACCGTCAAAACTGGATGGGTCGGGTGACCAAAAACTTGCTATTTTTGGAAATTTTTTATAAAATTTATTTCAATTCACATTTCGAAGCTTAAAAATATTCTAAACATCATGGCACTGTGACAAAATTTGGAAAACTGCTAAAAATAGTAACTTTTTTCATTATATTCATTTCAAGGTACAATGGTGCTCTTTTGATCGGGGTCAGAGACCTTACAACCTCCCCAACGTGAAAAATTTGAGATGTTCTCATCTCAAGAATGTGTTTGGGTAATCTTTTATGAGTGTTGGTTCGTCCTCCCAAGTTGCATCTTCTTCAGGGTAATCCTTCCACTTTACAAGATGCTCCATGATAGTTCTGTTGCGTAACTTCCTTTCCCTTGTTTCAAGTACATAGTCAGGTTGGAGCTCGAGAACTCCTTGTGCTGGAATGACTATCTGATCTGAGTCCAAGAATTGATCAGGGTTAGGAATATAGGGTTTGAGTAAGCTGATGTGGAACACATCATGAATCTTCAAGTTTGCAGGTAACTTTAGCTTGTAAGCTTGGTCACTCACAACCTTAATGATCTCGAATGGTCCACAATACCTTGGGATTAGCTTCTTATATCTGCCTAGAGATAAGTTGCTTTTCTTTGGTCAGACTCGCAGAAAAACCTTATCCCCTTCTTTGAAGGTTCTTTCTGAACGGTTCTTATCTGCATAGTGCTTCTGTCTGTCCTGAGCGGCCTGAATGTCCTGGCGAATAGCTCTAGTCTGTGCTTCCATATCTTCTAACATCTTCCTACCTGATGGTTGGATTTGAGAAGTTCAGTGGTGCTAAACAGTCCTGTCCATAAAGAACTTTGAAAGGTGACATTCCAATGCTTCTGTGTTCGGACGAGTTGTAAGCATACTCCACCAAAGGTAGATATTGTAACCACTTCTTTGGCTCTTACGAACAATAGGCTCTGAGAATGTCCTCGATGACTTGATTAACTCTTTCAATTTTCCCATCTGTATGTGGATGATACGCTGTACTGAAAGCTAATTGTGACCCAATAGATTGGAAAAGAGAAGTCCAAAATTTTGATGTAAACTTGGCATCTCTATCACTGACGATACGCTTGGATAGACCATGTAGCCTAAAAATCTCCTTGATGAATACTCGGCTAACATCTGAAGCAGTAAAGGCTGTCTTTACGGGTATTAGATGAGCCACTTTTGTGAGCATATCAACAACCACAAAAATAGAATCATAGCCTCCTGTAGAAGGTAATCCTGTAACAAAATCCATACTGATGCATTCCCATTTGATCTGGGGTATTTCAAGAGGTTGAAGTTGCCTTGGTAACTTGATTCTTTTGGCCTTTATCCTCTGACAGGAAAGACATTGCCTCACATAGCGAAGTATGTCTCCTTTCATTCCAGACCAAAAGTAACTCCTCGTGACAGCATGAAGAGACTTAGCATAGCCTGGATGTCCAGATGTGGGGCTATCATGTGCTTCGTACAGAATAGCCTTCTTTAGAGCTGGGTCTCTGGGTACATAGAGTCTATGTCTGTAGTAAAGACATCCTCCCATAAGAGAGTAATCTTTAGGTTCAGGCATCTTATTCTGCTGAACTAATGATACTATACGTTGGTACTCTGGATCCACCAAGGATGCTTCCTTGATTCTATCCCAGATAGGGTTATTTGGAATAGAGATAGCGCCGAGAAAAGATTTTCGGCTAAGACCATCTGCAACTGCATTTTCCTTGCCTGGTCTATACTTTATGTCAAGGTCATATTCCTGTAATAGCTCTACCCATCGCCGTTGTCGCATGTTGAGAACAAGTTGAGTAAAAATCCATTTTAGGCTCTTGTGGTCTGTCACTAGCTGAAACTTGTGCCCCAGAAGATAATGTCTCCATAACTTCAGTGCATGTATAACTGCTAAAAGTTCCAAATCATGAGTAGGATAATTCTTCTCATGATCTCTCAGCTTTCGCGAAGTATACGCCACTGCTCTTCCTTCTTGAGTAAGAACTCCGCCTAGAGAAAATTTGCTAGCATTGGTCGCTACTTCAAATTCCTTACTGAAGTCTGGAAGCTTTAGAATAGGAGCTGAGAACAAGAATTCTTTTAGCTTAGCAAAGATAGACTCGTGCTCGGTCTTCCATTCGATCCTCATTTCTTTCTTCAGAAGTTCCGTCAAAGGTGCAGCAATACGTGCATAGTCCTTGACAAAAATCCTGTATCAACCCGTTATTCCAAGAAATCCTCTTACTTCGCTGACGGTGAAGGGCTGAGGCCAATCAATGATATCCTTGACTTTGTCTGGTTCTACTGAGATCCCTTCACCCGATATGAAAAATCCAAGATAGTTGACCTTTGGTGAGCAAAAAGTGCACTTGCTCTCTTTAGCGTAAAGTTGGTGTTCCTGAAGATGATCAAGTACTTAGCGAACATGTTCTTTGTGATCTGCCTTGTTCTTAAAATAGATCAGAATGTCATCAAAGAAAACCAAGACAAAATCATCCAGGTAAGGTCTGAAAATATCCTGCATAAGTCGATTGAAGCTTGCAGGAACATTTGTTAGACCAAAAGACATTACTGTGAATTCGTAGTGCCCATACCTAGTATTGAAAGCCGTCTTTGGAATATCTGATTCCTTGATCTTCATTTGGTAATATCCTGACCTTAAATAAATCTTTGTAAACATTTTGGCACCGTAGAGCCTGTCTAAGAGTTCGTCGATCCTTGGAATTGGATACTTGTTCTTGACTGTTACCTGGTTCAGTCCACGGTAATCTATGCATAACCTTAAGGTTTCATCCTTCTTCTTCTGAAAAAGAACTGGTGCACCCCAAGGAGAAGTACTAGGCCGAATGAATCCTTGCTCAATGAGTTGCCTAAGTTGTTCCTTGAGTTCGATGGCCTCTGGAAGTGACATCTTATAAGGTATTTTTGAGATAGGTTCACATCCAGGGATAGTCTCAATCTCATGATCTACCTCTCTATGTGGCGGAAGATTCGTAAGGTCTGCTGGGAATACATCATCATACTCCCTCAACCAGTTTGGTCGAAGTGAGGTATCTGATTGGTACAATTTGTTGAGTTTTACCGCATAAATTTGATGTCCTTTTCTTAGTCCCTTCAAGAGTCTGCTGGCCTTAACTAGAGTAGCCCTAGGTCTCCCATTTCCCCCCTGGATTACGGCTTCATTATCCAAGTTATCTGTAAAGGTAAAGTTTCCTTGTGCACAATGTATGTGGGTCCTATTTTGCTTTAGCCAGTCCATCCCTAGTATCCCATCGAAGAATCCTAAGGGTAGGGTTCAAAATTGGGCAGAAGTTGGGTGTCCTCCTAAATCAAAGTCGATTTTTCCTGCAGAATGTTGAGATACTACTTCCTTGCCGTTTGCTAACTCTACAACTAGCTTGATTGTTGGATACTTATCTAGCCTTAACTTCCTCATGCATCTGGGTGAAAGAAATGAAAGAGTTCTACCACAATCTATAAGGAAGTTAACTTGTTCACCTCTGAGAGATCCTGGCGTATGAAAGACTGCGTATTGCTCGCAACCATTGGGGTTGTCAATTGCAGCATGCAGGGTTGCTCTCTCTACTGCTTCATCACCCACAGTTGGTTGTACCACTGCAGCATTCACTCTAGCGGTAGCTCCACGCCCTCGCCCTCTGTTGATCCTTCCACGTCCTCCTCTTCCATTAGCTTGGCCACGCCCATGGGTATTCATGGGTATGGCATTGGCGTTGGTTGCCTGAATGTTCCTGGGGCACTTGGATCTGTAATGCCCATACTCACCGAAACCATAACATCGAACATCTGGAAACTCCATGGTTGTGGTGGTAGCCACAATAGGGCACTGGTTATATGCTTGGTTGGCTGGTCTGAGCAGTTGTCCTTGCCCTCTTTGCCCAATGATTCCTCCTGTTCTGATTAACCTTTTGTACTTCAAAAGCTAGAGGTTTAGCCCTTAACAAGGCATCATGTAGTGTCGTTGGCTTGAGAGCTTCCAACCGAGTATTCAAAGGGTCGATTAGCCCTTGGCAGAACCTCACCACCTGTTGTTCCAAGGTCATCTTAGGAGCGTATCTCCGAAGAGTGACAAACTTTGCATAATATTCTTCGACAGATGAAGTCAGCTACCGAAGTGAAAAGATTTCATTCATCTTCAAGGTCCTATAGGCAGGTGGTAAATAACGCCCCATTATCGTAGCTTTGATGTCTTCCCAGGATTGGGAAGATCCCTTACTATCCAGGTCCCTGCAATGTTGCTTCCACCATATCTTGGCATCACTAGTCAAGCGGAACATCGCAAGCACGGTCTGATTTACGGGTTGGGTTCCTGCAGCTTCAAAGTAGTCGTCCATGGCTTCCATCCACACTTCCGCATCTCTTTCAACATTTGCCCCCTCGCCCTTAAAGATCGGAGGTTGGGCTTGCTTAAGGAGAAGCTTCTTCTCTTGCGCTTCCGAGTACAGAGCAACAGGCGGTGCCTACAGAGGTTATACGAGATTCTTGATACCATTACTTGGATTTCAAAATAGACACGAGACTTTAAATAAAATTCAAGATACCCTTTATCGAGAGATAGAGATTCAGAGACAAAAAGCACTTTATTGATGAAAATTTATTACAATTGAAACCCCTCAAGGTTTAGGATAACTGATGATCAACTTATTACATGGCTTTTTGGATTGCGTATAAAATACGCCTAGGAGAAGGTATTCACATGATGCACTACTTTGTTCGTGAAATAGTTCCTGTACTCATCCTTGACTAAGATATCAAGCCGGAATTCCTCTTTTGGTACTCCAAAGGTTTTGAGTCTGTTTGCTGGGATCACCTCAGTGACCTTTTCCAAGAGTCAATCGTTGATGGTTTGATTGCAGTCGCCTGAAACAGTCAGGTCTAATCGGGTAGGCAGCAAGTAGAATAACTCCACTACCGTCAACTCTTCTCCCCAACGTATCTTCTTCAAATCGGTAGCCAGGCATCTTAGCTTCCGAGCATTGATGTAGTAAACCCCTCCTGGAAATGTCCAATCAAGTTCCCATCCTCTATCAATGCGAGTGGAGTGTGCCGTATGAGCCTTCATCAGTATCTCCATGACATCTCGCCTGAACTGGTAAACTGGGGATCTTCGAGCTTGCTCATAAATAAGCTCAAACACTTGGAACTTTCGATATTCTAGAACGGGGTCTTCCTCCAACACCAATGCAAGGAATTCGGATAAGCTACCTATATACTTTCAGTTCCTTTTTAAATATTCAAACAGTACGACTTTATTTCCCAGCCTAACCTAGGCTCTGATACCAGGTGTGAGGTCCCCACCCCGCCGTATCAACCAGCGGATTTGATGGTGAACCTGGTGGCCACTAGATCTATTGCGGAAGCAAACAAAATGGTTCAGGGTTCGATTAGCGGACGATCTCTCATCACAAAGTGAGTCGAGTTCGAGCCTACTAGCAAGGAGACCTAGCTCCACCTCGCAGGGGAAGCGTACTTAAACTATCTAGCGATCCTAAGACCCACCTTCCAAGAGGAGAGAAACCCCGAGTGCCTTTTTCCCCATGTTTCAGAGGCACGTACTCTCGAGATTTCACCGCTCTAGGGCCAATGAGTGTTACTAATATCGAAGTAAGCACTATGGGGATAGAGAGTTCCCGACCAATCGGGACCACCCATCTCATAGGCATTGGCAACCTCAGCCAAGCCCCCACTTTCCACCCCCACACTCACACTTCCTTGTGTGACCTAATTACCACCACAATGATTGTTCAACATAAACATTCCTTGATTAATTTCGAATCACATTGTTCGTTAAGACAGCCCTTCAATCAGTATTGCAAAGCGGCACCAAGACAGTATTCTAGTAAAAATTCTACTCAAACTTATTCATTAAAATTCCAATGTTCTGGAGGTACAACATCCCCCCTCCAGCGAGAGTTTACTCCTCCCGTTGTCGCCTAGCTGCCCATACAACTAGGTAAGTCCACCGCATAGAAAGCACGACATGGACACTCCCACCGCATGGAAAGCAAGTCGTGGGTATCCACCACGTAAAAAGCAAGTCATGGATTCAAGAGCCCTTAACGAGGAACTCTGCCCCCTGTGATCAGTAGGGGGGTTAGGACTAATTCAACATTGGAAATAGAATGAACATGTCGAGCTAAATTTTCCCTAGCAGACATTATTTCCTATTGCAAACAGTATATCCATCAATAATTTCTTTCTTACTATAGATTTTAATGTACAAATGAGTTCAGTGCCGAGGTTTCCGTCGGATTTCTCCAACATGTTTTGGGGATATGTTCATTCCTAACTAAACGTGTGCAATGTTAATTCAAACGACTTGAATACAATTATGACCTACCTCTTCCATTTCTTCGTCAATGGCTCGTGAGATGGCCGGTGTTTGTTCGTCCATGGGAGCTTTTCCCTTTCCATTGACATTGCTTGTTCCCGCCTCGCGGTCGTGGGCACCACCAAAGCGAGTTCTCTTAACCGGGGCCATTTTACTCACTACTTTAAATAATTAGCTTGGAGAAAAGAGCTAAGGTCTGCAAGCGTCATAACAAACCAATTGATAGATTAGCAACATTAAATAATCCCTCCTATATGAGAGGTCTAGAATTTTCCATATAGCAATCATTATGGATGTCACATAATCCTATGGGAACCAGCTCTAAAGATAATTACTCGGCTTAGATGATTAAGAGTAGTAGGATTTCACTAATGGAATTATCAGAAAGATGAATTAAGCATGATTAATCTCTTTCCTAGCAATTAGATGGTGCAGATTCACCTTATGCACAGGTGTGAGAAAAATCAACTCTTAGAGACTTAACGACGGATTAATTTTTCCTTAATTTCATCTTAATGCATAAGAGCAATGAATTTAATTTAGCTACAATATTAATGAGTGATAGAAAGAGTGATTCTCTTCAATCTACACAATTACCGGCTTACCGATTAATTTCTATGCTACCTAGAGAGAGAAAATTCTATTAATCATGCACTAATCATTAATTAAGAGTGATGAATGGATGATAATTCAGCTATGGGATGATGATTATATAATAGAATATGGTTAAGGAGAATTAGAGAGCAATTGTAGAGAATTACGACTAGGAATAAGCATAATAGATGAGAAATTTAGATGGTAATGAAAAGAATTTACAGAAAGCATGAATTAAACCGTGGTTACCGTGATTAAGGGCTGATAACCCTCTCGATTCACTGATCTAATCGAGCTTCTTGAGGCGAGAATTTGACAGCACCTCCCTCCTTTGTGTGTGTGTGTGAGCACACCTTTAAATAGGCCTCTTGAAGCTGAAAATCGATCTGGGTTGCTATTTACATTTGGGAGCCTCTCTAGTTAAGCATGGCAAGTCCAGTTGCCTACCCACCAAGTGTCCAGTTGCGTTGGTTAACTGACTCTCACATTTTGTAGCAAGATTAGAAACTCTCCCAAGACTCCCACAAGGCAAGAGGGCGCCCCCTAGCTGCTAAAGCTGAGTTGGAGTGGGCTGGAACCTGTTCCCACACAGCCTCGGGCCCCCGATACCTCCCCGGTCAATTTTGGGAAAATTTGGTTTTAGGCTAAAACGGGTCATACGAGTTGGATTTTGATGCCGTAAATTGCTATACGGTGCTCTAACTAAAGCGTACTGGCCCGTGTACCTGCCATATTTAGCATCCCCCGGGGTCCGAAAAATGCATTTTTTCAAATTTGGAGTACGGGTGCAGTTTTTCGAGACGATCAAAACTAGATGGGTCGGGTGACCAAAAACTTGCTATTTTTGGAAATTTTTTACAAAATTTATTTTAATTCACATTTAGAAGCTTAAAAATATTCTAAACATCATGGCACTGACAGAACTTGGAAAACTGCTAAAAATAGTAACTTTTTCCATTATATTCATTTCAAGGTACAATGGTGCTCTTTTGATCGGGGTCAGAGACCTTACAGTGCACCTCCTAGAGCGGAGTGCTACATTGGCACAATGTGAGAGAAGAGGGGAAAAGAGTGAAGAAGGACACGGGCACTAGGTGTAATCTTCCCCCGTGCAAAGAGTGAACATTTTCCTCTTGCACGTGTTTATTTATAGATTTCTTGAATGCTCAAAATGGATATAGATTGCCCAATCGGACATAATAATGATCATAGCTCATAAAGAGCACTTGAATAATAAAACATACATAAATGTGATAGGTTATTGAAAAATATTTTGCCACCTGTCAACTGCAATAAACATATATTTATCAATTTCCATTACATCTTGAGTTATTAAGGAAATAATGAAGGAATACACTGATTCAGTTAACAAGGATACAATATGTTGCCATAATGGCACTATAGGATGCCTCAAAGGACATACTAGTGCAGCTATTCCAAGACAAAGGTGCATGCATGGTGTATGCAAAGAGGGTCACTCGGAAAAACATTGATTTAGTCCTTGCCATCAATTTACAAAACGAGGGTTGTCTCCATAAAAATTAGAATCCCCCCATGTAAACTCTCATTTGAGAATTGTTATCTTTTCATATAATATCAAAGACTCAATTTCTACCATTTTTCACAAAAGTACAATTAGTTATTTAAAATTGTGAACTATTTATAATTATATATCTCAAGTTGTTTAATTTGAGTGATGAAGTGTGCGTTATTTTCGATCACACGTGTTTGGAACCACTTTCACGGTGGGTAATTTTTTGTCAAAATGAGGCCATGGAGGACAGAGGATACGGGAGGTAGAGGGCATGCCATGATGCTCATTGGGGCTGAGTAGGGCAAAAATCCCCTATGTGCCATGGCATGCAGGGAGGCATTTTGACCGAATGCCCCAACACACATGGGGCTTTTTTTCCTTGCTCGATCCCGTCAAGTGTTGTGGCACGCCTTCAACCTCCCCCCCTCCCCCCTTGTGGCTCCTTTATGATGACAATGGTCGTCCTTGGACACTTGGACTGCAACCTTGCAATCAAGAGGTTTGATGGATCCATTTCAAACACATATTGCTTAATCCAGGTTGTATAGAAATAATGAACAAATTAATACAATTGGAAAAAATGAGAAATGATAAAATCAAATGTCTAAGTGTAAAGAGGATTTTGTTGTGCAATTTGGGGATTAGGATGTTTCTTTTCTTGTGTAGATTCTTCTTCTCCCTCTATTCTATGTATCCTATAAACATCTAACAAATAATTTGTATCCTAGCGTGTTGTCATATTTGATTGATTGTATGTGTAAGTTTGTGTTTAGCATATCTACATTTGATTTGAAAAGCTTGCAAGTGATGCTTAATTGGTGTGTAGAGTCACCTTGGTTCTACTTTTAGCGATGTTTCTTCCCTCCAATTCAATAATTGATACTGATTATATTTTCTTTTGAATAGCTTCTCTCTTTTTGCTACTATATGTAGAATTGAAAATGGAGGTGGTGGGAGTCTCATGCATAGTTTGAGAGTTGTCAATGGTTCTCCATTGATGTAAGAGATACACATTTATGGTGTCCATTGACTGAAGAGATTATTCACAACAATGATGTCATATTAAATGAGAACAAGATCCTCAAACTCTCTCATAAAGGGATCAAGTCGAGGATGGTTATACTTTCTAGGATGTTGTGCCAGTAGTTCTTTAGCAAAGTCAATAGGTTATCCATGTGCAACATGGTCAAGATTCAAGAACATGTGAAAAGTGATGTTGGAATTAGGGTTGTAGAAAAACACACACAGCTTGGAGAAGATGAAGGAAGCTCAAGGCACACAACAGAGAGTGTATTAATCAATGTGCAACGGAAAGATAGATAGCCCCAGAATGATGGGCGTATATACAATGCACGAGGGAAAAAACCTCCTAGTGAGGGAAAAAATGCCCCGGCGGTCCTAAGCGTGTTCACACAAATTACTACCACATGTATATGGTAACAAATCGTTGTTGGAGTGATGTAGTGAACAAGAGCTGGCACATAGAGTAAAGTGAAGTGCTATGCCCTGAGGACACGATTAGTCCACAAAGGGGAGTAACCCCAAAGCTTTGCGAAAAGCTTCAAACTTCTCATGAGACAAAGCCTTTGTGAAAAGATCTGCAAGGTTAATGTGACTTGTCATGTGTTGGCACATAAGCCAAGTTGATCTCTCCTGCTGAGAGTCTCTCCCTGACATAGTGGTAATGCAACTCAATGTGTTTTGTACGAGCATGAAAAACTAGGTTCCTTGCAATTGCCAATGCACTTTGACTGTCAGTGTAGATAGTGTTGGTAGTGTCCTATCCAACACCGAAATCAGCCATAAGGCGTTTGAGCCATACACACTCAATCGTAGCTATGAAGACTGCCCTGTACTCAGCCTCACAACTAGGAGTGGCCACAATAGGTTGCTTCTTGCTCAACCATGATATACATGAACTGCCAAGCATGAAACAAAAACTTGTGGACACTCGCATGTCAAAACAACCAACCCAATTTGAGTCTGAAAAATCATGTAAGTCTAGCGGCAATGATCACCCCTTGGGATAAAACAAGCCAAGATGTAAAATGCCACTCAAGTAGCAAAAAATCCTCTTGAAAGTCTGCCAATGTTAGACCTTGGGCTATGCATAAATTTGCTGACCTATGAGACTACAAGTTGAATATCGGGCATCGTGTTGCAAAGTGACATTTGCAGGATCACCAACATCATGAAGGCTCAATTTCAAACGTGCTTCCATGGGAGTGGCGATAGGTTTGCAATCCTCAAGTCCAAACTTACATAGCAATGTCTCTATGTGACTTTTTTGACACAAGGCAATACCATCATCATACTGCTTAAATTGTATACCCAAGTAATGATGCAACAAACCCAAATCTTTCATCTTGAAAGTAGCATTCAAATAAGCCTTAAATTCAGTAATATGTCTCTCATTTGGTCCAATGATCAACAAACCATTCACATAAAGAACCACAATGAGAAGTACATCACCCTCATGCTTTATATACAATGTGCTTTTTGTTTGACTATTACAAAAGCCTTGTTTGAACAAATCAGTGTCATCCTTCTCATACCAAGCACGAGGATATTGCTTCAATCCATACAAAAATTTCTTACATCTGCACACGTATCTTCTTGTTCTTTCTTGACAAAATCGTGAGGCTGTGCTACATAAACTTCCTCAAATATGTCACCATTCAAGAAAGCAATAACAATGTTGGATTGATGTACATCCCAACCAAAATCAGCTACCAATGCACAAGGAAAAAGTACGATAGTCATACAACAAGTGGGAGCCAAAATCTCTTCATAGTCTATGCCACACATGTGAATCTATAGCAATTGACATGCATGCATCATGGACAACATGATTATAGGTACACTTTGCACTAAAAGCCCATTCTGCATCAACATCAGCATCATAGTCTCCTTTCATAGAAGACTCAACAATAGCTGTATTTGTAGTGGAACCAGCATCAATAGTGGAGCCAACCTCTTTCTTCTTAGCCTCTTTGGCCTTCAACTTAGGACACTGCTTGATCAAATGATCATTAGCTTTACAATAATGTCAACACATCTTTTTTTTCCTTTTTCACCAGAATTCCCAAACGAATTGCTGCCAGCAAAAGCATTAAGAACATGTGATTTTCCACTCATAGAAGAACCATGAGAAGTGGCCACATTGTTGCTACTACCCTTTCTTTGAGCAACAATAAAGGCCTGTTCAATTGCACGCTGTCTAGTCCTATTTTTTTGGAAAGCGACTCTTGCAACAACAATGTGCTTAATGCATCAAACTTGATGACTTCAGGATTTCCTTGGGTCATAAGTCTCTAAGTACTAGCAAAAGTATGATAAGAATCTAGCAAGGCATATCTGCACAAGTGAACTATCTCAAAAGACTTATCCTGCAGAAATAAGTTGCTCATTGACATCCTTGACACTAGCAAGGAAAGTGTCCATGTCATCTTCCTCATGCATAATATTCGACTCCAGCTCTTTACGCGCAACAATGCAACTTTTGCCTCATTGCGACTTGCATAAAGACCAGCCACAATATCCCAAGCCTGTTTTGCAGATTTCACTGAACGTATGTGAGGAGTAGTGGTGCACTTCATTAGATAATGCCATCAATGCATGAGCTTGCACATCTTTTACATCCCAACAAGCTTGTTTTGTCGTAGGCAAAACAACTCTAATAGCAGCAATCCTTGCAGTAAGACGTGCAACATCCTCAACATCGCCTGTATCCTCACGACCAGGACGTACATCAATGCCTTGCACAATGTTCCAAACGCCCTTTGACACAAGAACATGTTGCATCATATATGCCCACAAAGGGTAATTGTCCCCATCCAAGCTATCCTCAACATCAAACATCTTGAACACATCTCTGTTGTTGTCAGCCATGGTAAATGTTTCACTTGATGTGAAAACTACCTGAAAAGAGGAGAAGGAAAGCAAAAACAACACATGCTATATAGCACAAACCGTAAAAGACCATAAGAGACCTATTATGCAAAAAACGGCATTAACATATTTTTGTACAAAATGAAGACATAGTATGTGCAATACTGCTTGTAGTTGAAACGGAGGCCGAAACGAGCCCAAATAAAAATTCTGAGCAGACATGTGTGCTGGACTTCTGGCGACTAAGCTTGAGAGGATGCAACCTCCTGCTCTGATACCAATTGTTGTAAGTAGGCTTGAAGGAAAACACACACAGCTTGGAGAAGATGAAGGAAGCTCAAGGCACACAATAGAGAGTTTATTACTTAATGTACAATGGAAAGATAGATAGCCCTAGAATGGTGGGCGTATATACAACGCATAGGGGAAAAAATCTCCTAGTGAGGGAAAAAATGCCCCGGCGGTCCTGAGTGTGTTCACACACATCACTACCCACATGTATATGGTAACAAGTGACACTCCTACTAGCTTTGAGCATGCATAAATTATTGGCAGTTTGTCAAATAATACTGAAATTTCAGCAAGATAGCTAGTTTCTCATGTGAAACCTACTGTATTGAGAAGGTCAACTTGAGTTTTCTAGGGCAACCCAATATTTTGAGCCAAGCATAGGCCCTTTCGCTTGCATCTACATTGTGTTCTCTTCAACAAAGCAAGGGTGTATGATTTCTTGTACATAATAATTGTTTGGATTAGGCTAAATTTTTTGACCATAGTATTTTGTTATTATTCTAAAGTTGCTATGCCTATTCAATAATGAGGACTTTGAAACCATCAATAGCCTCATGAATCATTTTTTAGTGTGTAGATATTAAGAAGAGAGGATGATGAATCAATCCTAGTTCTACGAGGAAAAGACCTTGAGGGACATGATACACTCCATAGAGAGATATCACCTCTTAACAACGAAGAGAGGGCTATGTCAATTTCATCCAATATGAGAAGGGAAATTAAATTTTATGATCAAGATTTCCAGTTGAAGAGTGTGCAATGCGTGCAGAGTGAGAGATAGAGAAGAAGAGTAGAGACATAGAGCATTGGTGGATCTCTCAATGATGATTTGGAATAATACCTCACTACTCCTTATTGTTCCATATGATCAAAAGAATAGATAAGGATGGTACAGTTAATGTGATTGGTGTCTGTCTAGTTGGCATGAACCCTAAAAATCTCCCACTTGAAGGCCAACATGGCCCAAGTGGCCTATGTATGGAAAACATGTACAACCATGAAGCAATCTTGTAGCTTCACCCTACACTCATCATCTCCATGCAATGTGCAAAATGCTCAGAGGTTTAGCTCTTTGCAAGAGAATCTACATGGTTTCCATCCGTATGAACCTTCATTAACTCAATGCACTTGCTAACGAATATGTCTTGCATCACATGAAAAAGGCCTTCTATGTGTTTTGACTTGGAGTGAAACACGAGGTTCTTTGCTAACACAATTGCAATCTGACTATCACAATGCAACACCGAACTTTGAGTAATGCCAAGATCTCCCACTAGGTTAGCTAACCACACAACTTTCTTGCTAGCATCAAAGACTACCACATACTCTGCCTCTATGGTGGATGATGATGTAAAATTTTGGAGACATGATCTCCATGACATAGCTACTCTGACAAAGAGGAAAACATAGCCAGATGTGGATCTTTGACTATCCACATAACCCGCATAATCCACATCTGTGTAACCAAAAATGGATCAATGTTTCCAAAGCATAATCACTTGTTTGCTCTACCTTTCACTAGGATTTGCAATAAATGTGCTAACAACTCCCAATGCAAAAGTAATGTGTGGTGTTATGGTTACCATGGCATACATGAGACTACTAACGACTACTAAAGAATATGGAACCTTGACCATTTCTACTTTCTCAACATCAACAGACTTGGGAGCATCATTGGGGTACTTAATGTAGCCTTCCCCCCTGCATATTAAAACTTTGCAAGATCTTGTGGATGTACTTGTCTTGTGGAAATTCTAGTATTCCACATTTCCTATCCTTCTTGATACACATAGTGAGAGAGTGACTTGCATCTCCCAAATCTTTTATTGTAAACTGCGTGCTAAGTGACTTTTGCAAGATGGAAATCTCGTCTTTAGATTTCCTAGCAATAAGTATCATCAGTACAAAGTATCAAGATGATCAATGAATCATCCTTCAACTTCGAGGTATACAAGCAGTGATATTCTTGGCTCCTTTCATACCCTTGGGACTGAATGTACTTGTCAAACTTCATGCACCACTGCCTTGAGCCTTGTTTTAGGCCATACAATGCCTTACACAATCTAAACACTAGTTCTGCTCTCGTAGGCTTCTCAAGTTTGACTTTGGTTGTTACATGTAGACATCCTCATCAAGATCCCCATGAAAGAAAGCCTTCTTCACTTCCATTTGCACAAGCTCCATGTCTTTAGTGGCTACTAGTCCAAGCACAAGATGCAACGTAGTCATCTTGACCATTGAGAAAAAATCTCATCACAATCACACCTTTCTTTTGCTTGAAATCCTTAGTAGCTAATCTAGCCTTGTACTTAGGCTTGGGATATTTTGCCGTGTACTTCTTCATATACACCCATTTTCAAGGCAAGGCTTGCTTACCCTATACTTAGATTGCATTGATTTCTCCCACTTCACGCTATATTCCATCTCAATAGCCTCTTGGTAGTAGGTAGGCTTATCTTGGATGAAATTGCCAAGGGACACGAGAGACATGCATAGATATCCTCACTACATGACTGCTGGACTTCGCTCTCTCAGGAGCATCAGTAGCCCTCTGGAGCACTACTAGTGGTAGGTACATCACTAGTAGACTGAGCTGTTTGTGTAATTGGACCAAAGACTACCTTGAGTCTCACTCTACGATACTTGACCTCCGTTGTGGGCTATCTATGTGTCTTCGATTCATTAAAGATCACTTGTGAGATACAAATAACTCTTGAAGATTTCGGTTGCCTTGGGTTCAGCTTCTTTCCAAGCTCCTCAGGCAGATGTGAGAATGCCTCACACCCAAACACATGTAATCTGTCATAATTAGGCCTCTTGCCTATCCACATCTTTGGCAAAATCCTTTAATTCAACGGTGTACTAGGGATCAATTGATGTTGTAAACTGCTATCATAACAAACTCTCCCCAAAACTTTGGAGGTAAGTTTGCCATATATAGCATGAAAGATACTCTCTCCTAAATAGTCATGTTCATGCACTCAACAACTTCATTCTGAGCAGGTGTGTACGGTGTGTGAGTGCGCGAATGCGGTGCGTGTGCGGAGAGCGAGAAGGAGAGAGAGAGACAACATAGGATGTGGGTGGAGCAACTCAACACTATGTGTGTGAGAGAGCCCCTTATTCCTCTATCTAGTAAAGAATAAGGTGTGTACAAGTATTGTGTGTGAGAGAGCTCCTTATTCCTCTATCTAGTAAAGAATAAGGTGTGTACAAGTAATGGGTGGTCAGATGTCTCTGACGTGTCCGACAAAGGTAAGAGACACACCACCTTTACCCCAACAAACTCCCACTTAAAGGTGATGCACCAATAAGTGAGACCTACTAGCTAAACTACTAGTATGTACAAGAAACTAGGTGAGAGACTCTCAATCTACACCCAATGGCTTCTTAATCAATCTACATGTAGTTGTATCACCTCTCGTGATAGGCAAGCATGCGTACCCACGCTAGAGCCTTCATGTAAATCTCATGGACTACTCTATATGGTCTGCAAAACTCCACTATGCATCATGCTAGTGTCATTCATTGCACGACTGACAACCCTTGCGCAAATTCTCCCACTGCAACTGCTAGGTTGGGCCTCGACACTAACAAGTCGAAGATGAGATGCCCAACGCTGACACAATCTGCACAGACCTGGCTGTGCTTGCCCCTGTGCTATCTACATGTACTGCATCATCAAGACTACCCATCACGTATGGATGTGTCAACACCAACACTGGGGATGGCTACGTTCCTCTCATCCATAGGCAAAAGTGTGCGTCCTGGCACCAACTCATCAGCCTCTAACATGATCATGTCAAAGAACAACATATCTGTCATCTCTGTTTGTGTCTCTAGGGAGCATACCTACTCTACCTCTACCTGCACAAAGTCTAACAACACCTACTGTGTCTCACTAGAGCACTACCACTCTACCTCTGTCTCTATAGAGTCTACTGGAACATCCTCCACAGCTAAATGCTCTATCTCATGAGAATGGTCGAGCTCACCTGCTGTGAAACAGACAGGTCTTGTCTCTTGCTCAAAGCATGCGAGCAACAAAATCTAGACTACGCCGTCTTGAACCTTAGACAAATGCATAGGATATACCAGGCCGCTGCTGGCTCCTTTGGCTATCACTAATGAATTACAATGCATCTCAAAAGGATGCTCTCTAAGCAGTATCTTGCAACCAAAATTTGCTAAAGTGTCTCACTGAGATCAAGCTCTGTCTTAGCTGAGGAACATAGCGCACATGTCGTAGCATATAGGATGCACCACTAGGCAAAGACAAGCAAACGTCTCTTGCACCCTGTATGTCAAACATCGAACCATCGGCCAAATGTAGACAACCAGAAATCCCACTAGAGAAGGTGCTCAACCAGTCACGACATGGTGGGACGTTGAAAGTAGCATCTCTATCTAGTAACCAACATGGATAAAGTGTCCTATCCATAGACATATCTGCAAGAAAAACACTTGAGGCAAGCATGACATCACCGTCATTGGCATAGACTTCCATTGGAATTGCCTCTCTAACATGTGTCAACGTCGTATGTGCATCTTGCATACATCTTCGCTGCTATCTCATACATCTGAAACCATGGCATCTAATGTGTCTTGTGTGACCACAATGCCAACAACGTACGTATCGGCATCTCGCATACATATTCACTAATATCTCATACATCTAAAACAATGGCATCTAATGTGTCTTGTTTGACCACAATGCCAACAAAAAACGTATCGGCAACTACGAGACCGCCATTTTTCACTGTCACACATATCTGCTGCCATAAGTAAATGCCAAAATGGAAAAGAAAGTGGGAGATCACTCGCTCACTACAAAATCATGAAAACCATGACCAATCGTATCAAAATCGATGCTCACATATGCATAAAACAACTCCAGAATATGCTATCTGCAAGCATATAATCTGAGACAAACTGCTCAATCGAGCATAAAGTGCATAACCATAAACACAAGTAGAGAGCAAACTAGCTCAAAATGCATCCCAAAAGAGAAACTTCCTGCAAAAATCTAAAAAAATTGTGAAACGTGTGACTATATATATGTAGCCACACAAGCATACACAATCCTCACTCTTGCGAAAGTGGGTACAAGAACACCAAGTTGTGTTCAAGTTAACAAAACTTGTCAAAATGAGAGTAAACACTCGATCACTATCAAAGTGGGAATATATCAACCACTGTAGAAGAGGGCATAACACTGCAAACTTTTATGGCGAGAAGACGAGGAAAAACGAACAGAGTTTCCTTTGCAAAATGAGTCAAAACTCAACGCAAACTACAAGCCAAAAAACTGTAGATAACTGGCAGAGTGGGAGTCAACTCAACCACTAAAACATCAAAGAGTAAATTGCAAATACGTGCAAACCATGCAAGAGAATCTGGGAAAAAACCGGTAGGGTTTTTCCTAAAAATTGAGTAAAAACTCAAGTACAATATCTACCATCAACCATAACACTACTCATGCCATTGACTAGAAATGCCAAAATGACTCCACATTTTCACATACAATGGCAATCCACACTCAATGTACATCAGTGGAGTGACCACGCAAGCGCCAAAAGAGTTGCAATCTAGAAACTTGATCAATGCAAAAACAATGCTCTCAAGAGAGCTCACCACCACTTGAAAGTGCTCACCAAAATGCATTTACAATGGGCATCAACCATGTGCCATCACCATATGCAATCATTTGCAAAGACCACGAATCCAAGCACAAAATCACTGCCAAAGTATCCTGTGAAAACTTGTGAAAGAAGCTCCACCCGTGTGCTCCAAAAACCGCATCTCTCAAGAGACCACTTTGATGGTGTGTAAACACCTTTGTACCCGCCATTCTCTCAGCATCAACTTCTCTGACACTATCGCATGTATACTCTTCCTTTAAAACTCTAAATCCTCCACAAATGTGCGTATGAGCTCTTAAAAATCTTGCCTAATATTTGAAGATGTTGTACACCCCGCCTTTCTTCTTGAGAGAGATGCTATTGCAATGCATTATCGTCTTTCGGCCGCATCAAGCCACCGAAGTCATCTTCCACCCTCAACCCCTTGCATCATTTTGCTTTAAAAAGTTTTGAAATTTGGAGGGACGTGCTACAATGGAATTGTTTAACAAAGCATGTGCATAATCACCCTATATGCCTTGCAAACAAACTTGCTTCTTTGCTTTGGCTAGCACTACCTCTACTATAGCAGAGCTAGAGGAGTTGTTACCAATGAGCATCAACACCTGTTTGCATTTTGACACAATAACACTATTTTTGGCTTTAGTGTAATTACCTTTGCCTCTATCTCTTCAGGTACATGACCAACTATTGCCATTGAAGCTAATGGACAGTGCTATGCCATGATGTCAATCTTGTGGCAATCCTCCCATTGGCTATTTGCTCTACCAAGTTGTGATCTGGTGAATGCCTCCATGCTCTTGCTTGTGGATGATATCCACCCCTAGACTACTCTATACTTGCCCTCCCATGCACTACATGTAGTTGCACTTGTAGCATTTAAACACGAAGCCCCATAGAAGCACGCCATACACCGTGTCCTCATACTACAGCCTGATATTGGAAAAACATTTTTACAAGCATTGTTGAGGATTCTAAGAAGGGGCATGACTACCTTCATTGTATAGTATTGTTGGTGCCACAATAGCTTGTAGGTAGCACATGGGGATGGCCCTAAAGACTAAACATCTCTCATGTTGTAGTAGAATAAACCTGACATGAAAACAAAGCAAGAGGGGTTGCTGCAAAACCTACAAAAAGATCCAAGGAATGGGGAGTTTATAGATCAACGGCCAATGCTCTAATTTGCATTTTCTAAGTTACCCATACTCAAAGCATTTTCTAGCCAACTTCCTTCCTCTGCAGCCTAGTGGCCATCTTCTCCCCCTTGTGCATATGCCAAATCATCCATGTAGAGCTCTATTAGAGAGTGTGAGCAAGCTAGTGGAAGCATGACAGGCTTGATGCAAAAGGCCCTATCAGAAAATACTGGGAGATGGAGGTGGAGGAAGAATGACCAGCTTGCATAGTTGGTGATGCTAGAACCAAAGGCAATATACAGAGTGACACACAAATTAGTCCCATTTCAAATTTGAATGCTTGTAGCCTTTTGTAAGCTCTCATAACGGCCACTTCGTGCAAGTTTTCAAGATAGGCTCTCATAACTTTTAAGGCTTGTGTAGCTCGACGGCCTTGCACAGGTCCACACTGCACAATGTCGTAAGTGCATCCAAGAAACATGCTACATAAACTAAAAATATACACTCAACACTACCTCTTTAGTACACACTAGTAGAAAATTCCAACCGTCCAAGCCCCCAAACTAGCATGGTTGTAGCCCCTGTGAAGCTCATATTGGCTTGTTATTGGTTGCATGCATGTTGCCGTTGCTGATGGATACCCTTTTGACCCTTGTTGCTACTTGCAAGCACTCCCTTCACCCTCTTAATATTAGAAAAAGTGCTGTAAACATCCAAATGGGTCTTCAACAACCGATGATATTTCTATTTGTAGAATCAAAGAGAGAGAGAGAGAGAGAGAGAGAGAGAGAGAGAGAGAGAGAGAGAGAGAGAGAGAGGAGCAAGTAGGGAGAGAGAGTGAGAAGAATCTCGATTGAGGTGGCTCCATAGTAAATGAACGATTGGGCTACCCATTTTATTTTTCCCGGATCTCTGATAGTCTAAGCTAGAAAAGTTATCCACGTCAACAACCTAAAAACGATTCTCCCTTATAGTATCAAATAGATAAATATAGATAGAGTACTAAGTTTTTTGACTTTACATAGCCAAAAGTCAAATTTTAGAAGTCTTTTCATTTTTTACCATCTTAGTACTTACCCTTCACTTTTGCATTTCAAATTAAATGTTTCAAAAGTTTTTTTTTGAAATGAATCAAAGTGTGATATGTGGAGGCTTGCTGCTCCATTATATATAGTATAGAAGTATAGATAATATAGATGCATTTGAAGAAAAAATAACTTGGCGAGGAGACACGAAGGCCAACTAAGTTAACATTGGGGATGAAGTTTATGAAGAGTAAGTTTAAATGAGTGACTACAACCACATGGAATTATTTTTATGTTTTAATAGATATTTATTATATCCATTATACATACATAGTCACAAATGGTTTATATATTAGAAAAGTTCCCACTTAAATAATAAGGTGAAAGGTGCACATTGCACATTATAATTTGAAAACAAAATAAAATGAAAGAAAATACAAAAATATATACATTAACTACATATACATACACAATCATGACTGGTTTATATATTAAGAAATGCTCCACTTAAATAACAAGGTGAGAAGGCACGAAGGTCTGCTAAGTTAAGGGAGGGATGAGATTTATGGAAAGTGAGTTCAATTGAGTGTCTATAATCACATGGAATTTTTGTTGTCTTTTAATATAAATTAATATTATTCATTATACATACATAATTATAAATGTTTTACATATTAAGAAAGGCTCCACTTAAATAATAAAGTAAAATGTACACATTGAACATTATCATTTAAGATGTTTTGAAAAGATTTTTAATTTTCCAAGATTGGGGGCTCTAATCACTTGAAAACAAGATATAAAAAAATAAAAAAAAATTAAAACATATATTATATCATCCATTGTACATATATTATACATCCATTATACATACATAATCACTAATGATTTATATATTAAGAAATGTCCCACTTTTATAATAAGTTGAGAGGTGGACATTGGACATTATTATTTGAAAACAAATTATAATTAAAAAATTTAAAAAAATAACAAAATAAAAAGACTCATTGAAAAACTTAAACATAAGTATATTTTAATACTTTCATAAAATAGATAGATTCAATAAGCATAGAAAATAATAAAACAGTTTAATGAAATGAATCTTTGTGAAGTCTTTTAATGAAAGCAACTAAAATAAAATAAAACATATATAATAAATTAAAAAGACACATTGAAAAACTAAAACATAAGTATATTTTAGTACCTTCATAAAAAAAGATAGATTTAATAAGCATATATAATATATTATCCATTATACATATATTATAGATCCATTATACATACATCATCACTCATGATTTATATATTTAGAAATGTCCCACTTTAATAATAAGTTGAAAGGTGCACATCGGACATTGTCATTTGAAAACAAATTATAAATTATAAATTTAAAAAAATAACAAAATAAAAAGACACATTGAAAACGTAAAATAGATAGATTCAATAAGCATAGAAAATAATAACAATTTAATGAAATGAATCTTTGTGAAGTCTTTAAATGGAAGCAACAAAAATAAAATAAAATAAATATAGCAGGTGAAAGGGTCACGATGGATTTCTAAAACAATAAGATAGTGATAAAATCATTAGGTTAAGTTTAACTAGAATTATATAAGGTGAAGTAGTGTTTGAGAATGTCTCTTTATTAACAGATCAAGTGTCCTCATTGTAAAGAAGCAAACCAAAAACATAGTAGTTTTTTTGAAATTTGTAGGATTTTTGAACTAAGTTTTGACATCATTTCACCGGTTTTTCTTCTCTTTATCATGGTTTGCTCATATATATATATATATATATTATATATATATATATATATATATATATATATATATATATATATATACATATATATATGTATGTATGTATATATATATATATATATATATATATATATATACATATATATATATATATATATATATATATATATATATATATATATATATATATATATATATATATATATATATACATATACATATATATATGTATATATATATATATATATATATATATATATATATTATATATATATATATATATATATATATATATATATATATATATATACATATATATATATATACATACATATATATATATATATATATATATACATATATATATTAGTAAAACAATTTAATGAAGTGCATCTTTGTGAAGTCTTTAAATGAAACTTTAAAAGGACTCTTTACAAAATAAAGTATTAAAAAAACATTATCGAATCAATACTTCACATCATGGGATCATACTCATATAAATACAATCCGTTTTCAACAAACCAAAAAAATGAATGCAACTTTGGAAACTAGCATTTGAAAGGGAAAATATTGCTTTCTCTTCAAGACTTTTTGAGGGACACATGTCTCACAATCAGAATTGAACGACCTTCACCCATATGATACTAAGGCCTTTAGTAGGCCAATAAGGTGAAAGGTGCACATTGCACATTATCATTTGGAAAAAAAACACACTGTTGATATACATGCTTTAAAGATTTGGAAACACTATTTAATGGGTGTTGATTTAATCATCAAAATTGATCAACAAAGTATCAAGCAAATACTTACTATCTTAACCCTTAATAGATGATAGACATATTTAGTGGGTTGCCTTCAATCAAAGTTTTCAACCCAACATTCAATACCAACATGGTAAGGAAAATGTTGTAGATGATGCTTTGAGTCGAAGACCCTCTCTTAATAATGTATCAATCATTATACGGGTACTTCATTTCATTCAATGCCTGACACTTATGCATAAGATGATGATTTCAAAACCACATGGTTGTATATGATTGAGAATTCTGTGCACACATTTTTAGAATACACTCTTCGAGAAAACTTTCTTTGTTTCAAACAAAAATTGCGTGTAGCTAAACCTTTTCGTACATTGATCATTGAAGAGTTGCACAAACCACACTATGCTGGACATAGAGGATTTTCTACTACTTTTCAAAACTTATGTCATGATTTCTATTGGCCTACTATGAAAACTGATGTTAAATAGTATGTTTCAACTTTTTTGATTTGTCAAAAGATCAAAGCAACAGGTAATAAATTGGGATTTTTACATTCTCTCCCTATTCTTCAAAAACCTTGTAAACATATTTCAATGGATTTTGTACTGGATTTCCACTCATTGTTCACAAGCATGATATGATTTGGATTGTAATTGAACCTTTTCTAAACAGTCATACTTCATTCCTTATAAGAAAACACTCACAACACATCAAGCTGCACTTCTATTTCTTAAAGTTGTATTTCCACATCATGGTTTGCCTAAAGTCATAATATTTCATCGAGATACAAAATTTTGTAGTGCTTTTTGGACTATTGTTTTTAAAAATCTTGGAACAACACTTGATTTTACTTCTTCATTCCATCTTGAATCTAATGGTCAAACCGAAGTCACTAATTGCACTATCATTGACTTGTTAAAAGCTTATGTTTCTTCTCAACCCAAGAAATGAAATGATTACTTACATATTCTACAGCTTGCATATAACAACATCACTCACACTACCACAGGTAAATCTCCATTTGAAATTGTATATGGTCATTCTCTGCCTGCTCCTGCTTCACGCCTTTCTAATGTGCATGTCGCTAATGATTTTACTTCTAATTTTCATGATATCTATGCAAGTGTGTATTCTACCATTATATACTCACAAGAACTTTACACTAATCATGCTAACAAGCACCACAAGGCACATCAATTTAAGGAAGGTGATTATGTTATGCTTCGGATTGAAAAACAAAAGATCAAAAGTGTTGATACTAATGTTTTTGTTAAACTTGCTCCTCGGTTTTACGGTCCATTCAAAATTCCTATTGTGATCAATGATGTTTTATTTTGTTAAAATTACTTTCACATTGGCACATTCATAATGCTTTCCACATTAGTCTTTTAAGACCTTTCAAAGGACCCCTACCTACACATCATATTTATGAGGATCCACCTTCACTTGTGAACCAAGAAGAACAACTCATTCCTGCACAAAAAGTTGATCACGAGACCACCACCACACACAATGGCATGGTTTATAACCAATGTTAGGAGTTTTTTGGAGCAAGGGATTGCGCATATGTATATACACATGCATGGTGCATAAAATAAATAATTGCCCATTCTTCGGAGCCAGGTGGTTACGTGGGGCCCACATGTATACAAGTAGGGCAGGGTGTACATAGTGCATCAATCTTCACGAGTATCAGTGTGTTTTTCTATAATAAGAGGAGTTTGTGGCACGTAAAAATTCTCGAGGAAGCTATCGGCGGGCCCACCCCATGAGGTAAGCAGGTGTGTTAGATGGCATCGAGTGGTGTTAGGAGGTCAAATGGGATCAAGTCTTGCATGTGGGTAAGTGAAGACACAGTGGGGCTGTTTTTTGTGATGAATTATGCAAAAATTCATCATGAGGACCATATTTTGGGGCTACTTCACGTGGTTTTGGGACCAAAGCTATGGACCTATTGAGAAAATTTGAGGGCCAGGTGTGCGGATGGATGCAGCAGGGTGAAACTATGCACTGCAAGGCCACTTTTTGGCATGTTTGGGGTCCGTTTGAGGTCGACTAAACGACCAAAGGTGCCCAAATAATAAAGCGAAGAGAGGGAACTGAAAAACCTAAGAAAAAGACCAACAAAACGTGGAGAGAGGAGGAGAAACAATTGCAACAGAGTTTTTGCTGTTTTTGGAGCCTGTTTTGGCCATAAACTGCTCATCCGAGGTCGGATTTGAGCACTTTGACATTGTAGACTAGGGTTTTGGGCCATTCCCAATGGGATGGCGCCATCCATTTTGCCAAATTTCTCACTATTTTTCTGCTATTTTGGCCGTGTAAGTTTCTCCTATGAGTGAAGCCTCTGCTCCAATTTGTGATTGTATCTGACATATTTTATCTATATTGTGTGAGCTTTTTGCCCCATTGGTGTTGGTCCAAGCTCAATTGTATCTAAACATCAGAAAATCTTGTCTTTTGAGCTGATTTTTTTGGGTGTGTGTGTGTGTGTCTCTCTCTCTGTGTGGAATGGGCAAATGGATAGTCCTTTGTGGAGTCATACTTGGTTTTATTTGGCAGTCCCAGCCATTTCTGAGACTTGGTCTGGAAGATAGTCATTTCTGAGACTTGACTATATGAGGTTTGCATAAGATTTCATGAGAGGGTTGATAGCGTGAGGTTTTATTGAGTTGGAGGATTCTAGAATGTGAGATCCTTTCGGTGATACAGGTGGCTGGAGCACCCTTTTCATGACCTCGCCATAGGCTATGTACTAGTGATTCCTACTTGATGCTCATGTTCTATTGTTGGTAGGTAATGCATACATGTATAGTCTATATTTTGGGTTCTCATTACTCTACTTATGGGGAAACTTTGCCAAAATTTTCCAAGTTGTGACGACTGGTTTTGAGCCATTTATGCTGTTATGCTGCTGAAATTCTGGCAAAATTAGAGGATAAGTCAGATGTGCCTTCTTGGGAGCTACATGGTTGGCTTTAATGGATAATCAAAATGGACCTCAATTCACTCCTTTTCATTTAACACAAAGAATCCAGATAAATGTTCATGTGTCCAGGAAGATTTTTTTCCAGCAGTGCATAGTCTTTATGTTTGGGCCAAGAAGATTAAGAGAGATACTAGAATGCCCTTTGCCTGTTGTAATTTCGATGATTAACTATGAAAACTCATTTGATGTGCATGTGTTTGTCCTTATCTAAAGATAAGCTCCATTGAAGTTTCTGGGAATTGAGTTAGTAAAAAGGTCTGGGTTCTTGCACCTGTGTTAGAAGGGATTCTCAATTCATTAAAACTTGAGTAGCCATGGATTTCTCTTATGTGGAGTTTCATGGACGAAGTGATGAAGATGTGGAAGACTTTTTGGAAAAGATGGAGGTTTCCTGCATTAGCAATCACATCCATGATCTTGCACAAATGTTACGTCTTCTTCAAATCTGTTTGAAGAGTGATGCACAAGTTTGGTCCAAATCATTTAAAGAGGAGTTGCGTGTGGTTGGTCCACTTGTAAGATTGAGTTGGGACAATCTAAGACATGCATTGGAAGTGGAGTTTGTGAAGACAGAAGATCCTGACAAAGTGTGGCAACAAGTACAAGGTTTGGTGCAAAAGGAAGGTGAGCTAGTAGATGCGTACATATGTAAGTTTTCATTGGCATGGGAGCGGATGTGCAAGGCCTTAGCACCACAGGTATCCGCACCTAACATGATGAAGAAGGACAGGTTCTTGGCTGGTCTTTGAGAGAATATACATTGGAGAGTGGAGCTAAAGAAGCCTAGGACATATGAAGATGCACTAGAGGTAGCAAGGAACAAAGAGTGGAAGCTGAGGAAAATGAGCCAGCTAGGGGTGGAGTCTTCGCCCAAGAGGCTTGAGTTTCAGCCTATGGACTCTTTACAAGGTCGCATGCCAGAGGTTCATCATGAACTAGTGGTTTCTATTACTCCTCAAGTTATGCCAGCAGTGGTCACTACAACAGTGAAGATGATGGGCTAAGGCAAGACATGAGACAAGTGGTAGATTTAATGAAGAATATCAGCCCCAACATGCTAGGTAATGTGGGAAATAATCGAGGTCGGGGGAGGTTTGCAAATCAGCCAGGAGGTGAAGAAAGACCCAGGAATGGTGTTGGACAAAGCAGTGGTATAGTCTAGAGGCAGATGCCCACTTGTTATAATTGTGGAGAGTTGGGACATATCAGCCCGCAATGTGATAAGCCACCAAGGATGGGGGGAGACATGTATCCATTGCCAAGAAAGGTGCTAACTAGGTCAAATGATAATGGAATTGAAATTAAGGGAGAAGAAGGAACCAGTGGATTAATCCAAGAGGAAAAGGGAAAGACAAAAGTGATAAGTGTGGTCACCTTGGAGAAGGCAGCAAAGCTGGAAGATACATTAGTGATGCCTATTGGGAAGAGGACCACAGAGGACAAGGAAGGAAGAAGTGCCCCAGGTCCTAGTAAGAAGAAGGGAAAGAGCCATGAAGGCGAGGATGTCAAGGCCAAGAGAAAAAGAAGGGCTCGTCGGAAGTTTCATGTTTCAGATTTTCCACTAGGGGATGGGCAATTAAGCTATGACTTGAAGGAGGATCTGACAAGCAGGAAGACAGATGTTACTTTTGGGCAGCTTATAGAGATGGTGCCTAAGCTAAACCGATAGTGGAAGAGGATGGTTAACCCAATGGAGAAAGAGCCAGAGAGAGGTTCAGTAAAGGTGTTGGCGATGGATGAGCTACCAGAGATTTGCCCAATAGTAGATGTGTGGCACAAAAGAAAAAATCTAGGACAAGGTTATGTTGATGGTGGAGCCCAAATATGTGTCATAACATACTCATGCGTTGAGAAGATGGGTCTTACAGTGACTGGGGTGTCAGGCTTCCAGATTAGATTGGCTAACCATCAAAAAGTAAAATGTTTGGGTGTTGTAAAGAGCTTAGAAGTGGAGGCGTATAATGCAAAGGTGGTGGTTGATTTTCATGTGATGCTAGCGGGGTTGGGAGCATATCCTATTATACTGGGCAGACCATGGTTACGTGCAGTGGGAGCTGTTCAAGATTGGAGACGTGGTACAATTAGCCTCTATGGAAAGAAAGGTTCCAAGAAGCTATATAATATGGATACAAGGAAAGTATTGGAAGATCTTTATGAAGATGAGGATGAGTCTAGTGATGAAGACTACTCCATAGTGACTGATGACGATAGTGATAGTACTACCAACAGTGATGAGGATGTTGATGTTTCATTTCTTTTGATGGACAAAGAAATCCAGGAGTCTGGTTTAGTTGCATTTGCAAATGAGGTTGAAGATGAAAGTGAAGGGCCTTATGAATTGATTGAAGGGCTGATGCAAACCAAGGTTGAATTGTCAAAGAAGAAGGAACTGATGAAACAAATGATCAGTGAAACCTCTCAGGTATGGAGAAGGGGATATATTTGCACATGCTGGCTAGTTTTTCTGATTTGTTCATTACTTCATATGAAGAGATTAGAGGGTTCAAAGGGAAAGAGATGCATATAGAGCTAAAAGAAGGTGCTAAGCTAGTGCGGCAAAGGCTAAGAAGGATGGATCAAGAGCAAATGGAAGCCTTGCGGGAAGAGGTGGACAAGTTATTGAAGGCAGGGTTCATAGTCCCAGTGGAGACCACAGAATGGGTGAGTCCAGTAGTAGTCAGTCCAAAGAAGGATGGAAAGCGGAGCATTTGTATATACATTTTAAAACCTTAAATGCAGCCACTAAGAAGAACCCATACCCTCTTCCATTCATTGATTAGATCTTGGATTCAGTGGTGGTAGGTTATGAGAGGTACAGTGTGTGTGATGGTTTTTCAGGCTATTTTCAATTGAAGATTGCTCTTAAAGACCAAACAAAGACAACTTTCATTACGCCATGGGGCTGCTATTGCTACACGGTATTTCCATTTGGGTTGTCAAATGGACCATCTTTCTATCAAGAGAGAGAAAATTGGGTATTGGAACCATTCATTGGTAGTTGTGTTAAAGCTTTTATGGACGACTTCTGTGTCTACAACAGTAGGGTTGAACACCATGAGAAGCTGCAGATGGTATTGGCTCGATATGATGAATGTGGAGGACAACTAAATCCAAAGAAATGTCATTTAGCACAACCAAAGGTGAAGCTATTGGGCCATATGGTGTCAGAAAATGGCATTGAGGCTGATCCAGAGATGGTTAAGTCTATTATTCTTCTTCCATCACCTATGAGTACAAAGCAATTGGCAACCTTTATACACAAAGTGAAGTACATGGCATGGTTTATTCCATTGTCTTCGTAGCTCCTTTATCCATTACAACAAGTGGCAAAGCATGATCCATTGCAATGGGATGACAAGTGTGAAGAAGTGTTTCAAGAGGTGAAAGAGGTGTTAGGGGGGTTATCAGCCATGCAGGCTCCTGATTGAGAGAAAGTGTTTTATGTAAATCCATCAGTAGGGGATGATGCCATTAGAGCCATGCTATTGCAAAAGGGGAAGGGCAGCCATTATATGAGGCTAGTGTATTGTGCAAGCCGAGTGAAGTTGTTAGCAGAGAGAAAATTCTCGGAAGTACAGCTAGTGATGGCCACCAGTGTAGTATTTACTTGTCGATGATTTTGTCATTACTTGCTACCATGACCTTTTGTTTTCTTAACAAGTTACGCCTTTTTGCCACAGTTAATTAATGGCACAAACATGTCAAATGTGGTCAAGAAATGGGTAATTGAGCTGCAAGAGTTCGAGTTCTCTTTTTTAGTGGAAGACAGTACAAGGGCTACCCTAGCTGATTTGTTGACTTACAAAGAGAATCCCCTCCTTGTTAAGGAAGAGGTGGTAAGAAAGGTAGTTGAAGAAGTGCCACAGATTAGCAATGCACATGTGTTGTTCTTTGATGGCTCATACAGAAAGATCCATGATGCGGCTTCAGGGAGTATAGCACTTTATGATCCAGAGGGGAAGGTAGTATGCAAGAGAGGGTTGAAATTGGATGCGCATAGTAACAATGAGGTTGAATATGCTACATTGGAAGCCAGATTACACATTTGTTTCAAGCATGGTATTAGAAGGTTGAGTATAAAAGGTGATGCGTTGTTAGTTGTGAAGCAAGTACTGGGTGTGTGGAAGAGCAAGAACACCTCATTGAAGGAAAGGTGTTTCAAAATTAAAGGCCTGCTAAAAAGTTTGAAGCATGGAGCATCAAACACATTGAACGTGCTCTAAATGGAGAGGCACATGAAGCATCTCAAAGCATGATTGGGGAGTTGTTTGTATTGAGGACCAATTTACCTCTTTATCATGGCCGGGAAAGTTTGGCTGAAGAAGAGGAGTTTTTGCTAGCAGGAATCATTCCGAAAGACATTCAAAATTCTAAGAAGTATGGTTTTGTGTGTAGAGCATATAGGTATAAATTGATTGGTGATGTCTTATACATGAAAGGGGTTGATCTCGTGTTGAGACGTGTACCTTGGTGGGAGGAGCTTTACAGAGTGTTGGAAGAGAAATCATGAAGGCGCATGTGGCGGACATTTTTCTCTAAAGATCACCTTGCATAAGATCTTGCAAGAGGGGTATGTATGGCCTAGTTTGCACAAGGATGTTAACATTGGTGTAGGTCTTGCAATAGATGTCAAGCATTTGGGAAGAAGGTGTTGAAGCCAAAGCTACAAAAAACCATTATGGCATTTGATGTGTTTGAAAAGTGGGGGATTGATGCAATAGGCCCATTACCTGTCACAAGCAGGGGAAAAAGCTATACTTTGACTACAGTGGACTATCTCTCTAGATGGGTAGAGGCTATAGTAGTAAAACAAATCAGTGCAAAGGATGTGGCAAAATTTGTGTATGATGAAATATGTTGCAAGTTTGGGGTGCCATTGGAGTTACTTTGGGATAAGGGGCCAGGATTTAGAGCTAAACTATTAGACTTCTTATGCGTGAAGATGAAGATTAGGCACCAGTATACCACTCCTTATTATCCACAATGTAATGGCTTAATTGAAAGATTCAATGGTGAGTTGGTACAAATTCTTTCGAAAGTGACAGAGCACCAAGGAAAGAATTGGGACTTGGAATTGCCTAGTGCATTATGGGCTTACCGTACTTCGATAAAGAAAGGTACATGGTTTACTGCATTTCATTTGTTATATGGAAAGGAAGCACTATTGCCTATGAAAGTAGAGTTGCGTGCGGTCAGGATGTTAGAGAAGTTTCTTGGGCAATCGGGCAACTAACGATGCATTCAAAGAGAGGCTCTTACAATTACAAGAGGTTAAGTTGGATAGGATGAGTGCATTGGATGGGTAGATGCAAGATAAGGCTTTAGCAAAGATAAATGAAAAGGTCAAAAGTAAGGGTATCAAGAAACATGACTTGGTTTTGTGATACAACAGTAAGATGGACAAGAAATTCCAAAAGAAGTTTCAAATTAAGTGGGAAGGCCCTTTCAAGGTAGTGGAGTGTTTTTCGAATGGTACATATCAGTTGGCTAACGTGGATGGGATTTTATATAAGTCAAGGGTAAATGGATTGCGTCTTAAATTATATCATGCCAAGTCCATGATGGTGGAGCAAGATGAGCTGTCTGTGGAGCAAGTAATGTTGGTGAGGGATGAGGAGACTTGTGACGCGGTGAGTCTCATATCTCTTTTTGTTGCTGCTGATCATGAATGATCTTGCAGGCTAGGGTATGGTCAAACTATGTTAGGAGTTTTTTGGAGCAAGGGATTGCACATATGTATACACATGCATGGTGCATAAATAAAGAATTTCCCATTCTTCAGAGCCAGGTGGTTACGTGGGGCCCACGTGTGTACAAGTAGGGTAGGGTGTACATAGTGCATCGATCTTCATTATCACGAGTATCAGTGTGTTTTCCTATAATAAGAGGAGTTTGTGGTGCATAAAACTTCTTGAGGAAACTATCGGCGGGCCCACGCCATGAGGTAAGCCGGTGCGTTAGATGGAATCAAGTGGCATCAGGAGGTCAAATGGGATCAATCTTGCACGTGGGTAAGTGAAGACACAACGGGGCTATTTTTTGTGATGAATTATGCAAAAGGTCATCATGAGGACCATATTTTGGGGCTACTTCACATGGTTTTTGGACCAAAGCTATGGCCCTATTGAGAAAAGTTGAGGGCCAAGTGTGCGGATGGATGCAGCAGGGTGACAACTATGCACTGCGAGGCCACTTTTTGGCATGTTCGAGGTCCGTTTGAGGTCAACTAAAAGGCCAAAGGTGCCCAAGTAATAAAGCTAAGTGTGGTAACTGAAAAACCTGATTAAAATACCAGAAAAATATGGAGAGAGGATGAGGAACAGTCGCAACTGAGTTTTTGCTGGTTTTGGAGCTTGTTTTGGCCATAAACTGCTCATTCGAAGTCGGATTTGAGCACTTCGACATTGTAAACTGGGGTTTTGGCCGTTCTGGACGCAATGGTTCTGTCCATTTTTCCAAATTCCTCACTATTTTTCTATTGTTTTGGATGTGTAAGTTTCTCCTATAGCAAAGCCTCTGCTCCAATTTGTGATTGTATCTAGCATCTTTTATCCATATTGTGTGAGATGTTTGCCCAATTGGTGTTGGCCCAAGATCAATTGTATCTAAATATAAAAAATTCTTCTCTTTTGAGCTGAGGTTTTTGGGTGTGTGTGTGTGTGTCTGTGTGGAGTGGGCAAATGGATAGTCTCTCTCCTCTCACTCCATTAGTATGTTCCCTGTCTCGGCCAGGTGGGTTGTGTAAGCCAAGTGGTGCCCCATAGTGTGTGTGTGTGTGTGTGTGTGTGTGTGTGTGTGTGTATCATCCCAAGAATGTATGTTGGGTGTTATAGAGGTGTTGTGTGTGTTTCCATCCCGCTCACAACTCTATCTTTTGATCTAAAAAAGGCCACCCTAGAGAGGATGCCAAATGGATTCTTGAAAAGTTTTTCCACAACTTTCTAGACCTTCTCTACACTTTCCATCACTCACGTTCCAGTTGATTCTCTATTGTGCAAGTGAGAACAATTTCTATCCATGGTGGGAGCAATGCTACAAGACTGTGCACCCTCTTGTTGCATGTGGTTATTTGTATTTTGGATAGCTGGCCTAATGGTTAATTATGTGTTGTCTATTTGATTTTACTAATAGTGAGTGCATGATGATTTTTAGATTGGAATTCTGGGAGTTGAGAAAGAGGCACCGGAAAATAATAATCCTCTGAATCATTTTACTTTTGCACAATGTTTTAGATCTTTTATAAGTAAGCCACTATGGCTGCTTTGTACGTAGGACAATGAGAACTCACCCTAAGAGGGTCATGCAATAAGTAATGTGTTTTACTTATAACTAAAGTGGGACTAAGTGTAAAAGAGGGGACTCCAATTTTTGGCACCAACAAGTAATATCAAATATTAAATACCAAACTCCACAAGAGGTGCTGTGGAGTTTGGCGCTGCAATCTTTACGACTTTATTGTGTAGATACCCTAAAATTTCCCTTCCCTCTCTCTCTTATACTATGTTTTATTACTTTGTGTACATGATTATGTCTACATCTCTTACAATCCCTCTTACACTCTCTTACACTTTTTCCTTGTCAATATATTCTTTTGTGTGTGTGTGTGTGTGTGTGTGTGTGATTTCATAGTCTAGGTGTGTGTGTGTGTGTACTTGACTTTGGAAGATAAGGTGACATGTTGACGGTGAAGTCTATGAGGAATTGTTGATTTATCTAAGCAACCGGTCTCCCCAACTTCCAACAACAGCTTAAAGCACCTTACACTCCAAATCAAAATGCAATTGCAGAAAGGATGAATTGTGAAATTCAAGAGCAAGTCACAACCATGCTTTCTATGGCAAATCTGACTCAAAGTTTTTTGGTACAAGCAATAGTCATCGCGGTTCACATTATCAGCAGGTCATTTAGCACACCATTGGATTACAAGATTCCAAAGGAGATGTAGTCTAGCCGAAAGCCACATTATGATCACTTACGCGTTTTTGGATGTGAGATATATGCACATGTGCCCAAAGAGCTTCAAAAAAAGCTAGACCCAAAGTCACATAAGTGAATTTTTCTTGGTTATGGTGCAGATGGAGAGATGGGTTATCGTCTCTGGCACTCAGGATCACGCAAAGTCATTCACAATTCACATGTGATCTTCAATGAACAAAGATGCATAAGAAACCATTCAAAGAGGTTGAGTATAGGAAAGTCACATTCAAAGACATTTCCCACATAATCTATGAAAACTCAGAAGTCTAGTGATGTACCTTCCACTAGCAGTGCTCCAATTGATAAGCCAGAGAATAGTAGTTCATCTTTGAGACGATCTTCTAGATCCTCACATCTATCTGAGCTATTTTAGTTAGGGTTAGATTGCATTATACTGACATACTGGAATGATCCATCTTGTTATCAAGAAGCCATGCAAATGGATGACAAGGTCAAGTGGGATCAAGCCATGCAATCTGAGTACAACTTGATCGTGAATAATGATACATGGGACTTGGTTGAATTTCCAGAAGGCAAGCACGCCTTACCTTGAAAATGGGTTTACAAGAAGAAATTTACATCTAGTGATCCCAAGCCTAAGTACAATGCTAGATTGGTTGCCAAGGGATTCAAGTAGCAAAAGGGAGTTGACTTTGACAAAATCTTCTCGCCAATGGAAGATGACTACATTGCGTACAGTGCTTGGCCTAGTAGTCATAGAGGACATGGAGCTTGTCCAAATAGATGTGAAGGCAAATTTTCTTCATGGAGATCTAGAAGAGGATGTTTACATGAAGCAACCTAAAGGTTTTGAGATTCCTAGCAAGGGGAGGACCTTGCATGCAAACTCAAGAAAACACTTTATGGCTTAAAGCAGGGTTCTAAGCAGTGATATCAAAATTTTGATGCTTTTATGTGGTCCCAAGGTTTTAGAAGGGTTCAAGACAATCATTGCTTGTATACAGAGAAACTCAGTGATGGTTCTTTGGTCATTCTCATTCTATATTAGATGGCATGCTCATAGCAAGAAAATCCACCGAGGAGATTGCCAAATCAAAGAAAATGTTGAGCATTAACTTTGCTATGAAATATTTGCGCAAAGCAAATCATTTTCTTGGTATGTGTCTCAAGAGAGACAAAAAAAGAGGCATTCTTGAGTTATCTTAGGAATCCTATATCCACAAAGTCTTGCAGTAGCATTTCAATATGCGAGGGGGCAAGGCAATGATTACTCCACCACCATCATATTTAAAACTTAGCAAGGAAGATTCTCCCAAGCCAAATGTTGAGAGAGGAGAAATGGCAAGTGTAGCTATGAGGCCAGACATTGCATTTGTAGTGGGAGTGGCTACTTGGTATATGGAAAATCTTGCCAAGCAGCATTGGATAGCGGTGAAACACATCCTCAGATACTTGAAGGGTATAGCAAACAGGTGTTTACGGTTCAATACCAGCGATGCATCTATTGTTGGTTACATGGATGCAGATTATGCGGGTTGCAAAGGCAATAGGAGATCTACATCTAGCTACATTTTCATATTTGCAGGACGAGCCATTTCTTGGAGATCATCTCTCCAAGCTTGTATGTCTTCTTCCACTACACAGGCTGAGTATGTTACAACATCAGATACCATCACGGAAGCTATAAGTGGAAGATATAGACATTCAACAGGTTCCAATTTTGCATTGTGATAGTCAGAGTGCCATTGCTTTGGCAAGGAATCCCATGTTTCACTTCCAATTCAAAACACATTGAGGTGAGGTATCATCTCATTTGGGATGGGTTGATGGATACGTGCTTGGAGCTTGTCAAGGTCTACACTGGTGCCAACCTAGTAGATGCTCTTGCACATTGCACTGAGTTAATGGGAGTAGATTGAATAGATTTGTACAAGGGTGAAGTTGTCATGATTCACGGTTTGTACATCCTAGTTTTAGCCACCACTTATAGCCACATTGTCCTTAAAGTGGGAGATTGTTGGGTAAAGGCCAATGTGGCTGAGCCGTGCTACACTAAACTAACCCATTAACCTCATTTCTAACTCATAAACATAAAAAAAAAAAGAGACACACACAAGCCATTCTTGATAGTGTTGTGTGTTTCCCCAATCTTGACTCTCCTCATCTTCTTTTTCCCCCTTCCTTGCACGCACGCACACAGGCTACGTGACTCTACACACACATGCGGTACTTCAATATGGTACCTTTTGCTTCAAAACCATATACACCCATGATGCAGTGCCCTTATTGGATTTAAACCAAGCTTTGTAGGAGTTTACTTATAAGCACCTAAGCAAGTGGTCCCACCAAGTAGATCCCCTTATGCTATGGTGTGTGTGTGTGTGTGTGTGTGTGTGTGAGAGAGAGAGAGAGAGAGAGAGAGAGAGAGAGAGAGAGAGAGAGAGAGAGAGAGAGAGAGAGAGAGAGAGAGAGAGAGAGATTGATTTGTTTTGTGTGTGATGTATTCACGCTCTTGGTTCTAGACTTGTGTATGTGTCACTTGGTAACATAAACATAGGAATAAACATATATATGTTTTTTGTTGTACTTGCATATGTGACTTGATATAAAACATAAGAATATACATCTGCATGTAATAACCCATATTAAAATACATTTCTACATTAATAGAACTAACAATAATGTTAGATGCATTAGCATCTACAATGCAATGCAATGCAATACATAAACACCTGCTTTGGAGGAGGTGAGCTTGATAGGAAATTCCAACCAAGGGCTAAAGAGCCGTTCTGAACATCAAAAGCCATTTTATATTAGAGTGGAAAAGTTACAACCACACAATCATGTTTTCTTAGGTGCTCTATCAAGAAAGAGTATGCTACATTTTATTGGATAGAGAGGGGATTTATAAGGTGTTTCTTTTTAAATTTGGCTAAAGCCATTCTAAGATTTTCAAAAATGGCTACCATTTTTTTGGGTCACTAATGATCCGCATTTGGGTAGTGCACTCAACCTCTTATTTTTATTTTGACACATCAATTTAAAACCTTGTGCCTACATGTGTGTGTTTGGGTGCTAATTTCTATACATTATCCACAATTTGAACCTAAAGATTCAAAAAGAGATTCAATAGAGGCTAGAATAAACGGGTACAAAAAAATTTATATCAATGTTTGTACATATGATAATGGAATTTTTATGTACACCTTAAAAATGAAAGAAGTACTCTAGCTACAAGAAGTAGTTTCTGTAGCAATAAAATGAACAACCATTGAATCCAAAGATAAAAGAAATCGGAGTCCTTACCTCCAACCATCATGCAAACAAAAAAATCATTCATATTTTTGTTTACACATGGAATATAGATATAAAACGGACACAACAGTTGTCATCCATGTCCCAATTATTACCACATTCATGTTTGTTCAAATGACAAAACTTCCTATCTTGTATCAAAAAAGTATTATATTTATCATATTGGTTTGTATAAGCTTACTATAGGATTAACCCCTTCAACACTTGACGCACAAGAAATTTTATCTATGCTCTGTGAAATAACCAAGTTTTGATGCTAGAATCAAATAATGTTTAATATGGAACCATTGTCTAGCATTTTGGAATAAAAATGAGTAAGGGTTACATTCCTTTCTAAGATGAAAGAGAAAAGTTTTGATAATTAAAACCCACATCTTGTGTAGAAGTTTTGATAATTAAAACCCACATCTTGTGTAGAAGTAGTATACTATACTGCAAAATTTTGCCATTCGCCATGAAGAAACATGTGGTTTCATAGTACCTAAAGATTTATGTGGTTAGCAACAGTTGTAACCAAATATAATTTTTTCAAGAACTATGTAACCCTTTCAAATTGTGGATAATGGCTGCATAGTAGCTATCATGGCCATATTAAAGGATAATAAGTTTGAGAAAAACTATGAATATGGGATGCAGTTATTGTGCAAGCGGCCATGAAGTTCCTAAAACATAATTTGCTATGTCAAAAAAAATGGATAAGGTTCTTGTTTGAGGGATTAGTGGGAGAAAAATCAAGTAGATAAAGATGGCAAACGTCAAATTTGTATCTTAATACCTGGTTAGAGGAAGAGCTTTCAGGGGTGTTCATGGAAATTTTTTCCTTCCATGTGAGAGATGCCACTTTGTAGTAGCAAGAAGTTCTATTTTTCCATGCAAAATGATTCAATATCCGCCTTTATTCTCGTAGTTCAGAGTTTGTAAGCATTGTAGACAGTTATGTGATTTAAAGAGCCATGTCTTGAGTGGAGTAGAGATGAGGTCTTTGAATGCATGAAAGCACCTCCACATCCAATGACTAGGTGTGTGTGTGTGTGTGTGTTATTGTTTTAAATTGATACATATACACAAAAGAACATAATAGCTCAAAAGACAGTTGGCTTTAGACAAGTGACAAGAGGTAGCCAAAAAAGAACTCAGTCTTTGAATTATTTTTGTACATAGCTATAAGAATGAGGTCACATTCCAATATTCTTTCTCAAGGGGTAGTCAGTACAAGCTCAAGACAGCAAAAAGCCAGATTGCACTTTGGAGTCCACTTAAATTTCTTCTTATCCACATGTACCATCACATTCAATGGTACACAATCTTGGGGGATTCACCTTTCAATACCCCCCTATCTAACATACGTTTGCGGGGTATTAATAAAACCTTTCTTTTAACATGTCCGAATGTAAAATGACCTTTATTTTAAGATTTTTTCTTCCAAAAGTGAATATAAAAATCCCTTATTTTAATGCACCTCTATTAAATTGCCTAAAATTTTTGCATGTTAAAACCCCTCCTTTTGAACTCACGTTATACATTAACATGATTACATAGTGCACCCCCCGAGACCACAATATGCGTCAAAAATTGCAGATGCTAGACATGCCATCGAACCTGACCAAGAAACCTCAAGGTTTCCTTCGGTGAATCAGGTGGAGGTGTCTACATAATGACTACAATCTTGTTGGGATCTACCACGATGCCACCTTTGGAGATTATGTGGCCCAACAACATTCTAGTGGCCACCACAAACACACCTTTCATCAGATTCAAGCTCAATTTTTCGAAACAAAGCCATAAAATATCTCCAAAAATGGAGAAATCATGCATTAAATTGATAAAGTACGGGCCAAATATCTATTGTATATCCCTTTGAAAAGTAATGGGTGCATTCTTCAAACCAAACCACATCATTGTGCAGGCAAAAATTCCCCAGGCTATTACAAATGCGGCCTTTGGTTGATCTACGACTGCCATTCAGACCTGATTGTATCCAATATATCCATCCACAAAGGAGTACATCTGCTATCCACTAACTCATCCAAAGTGGAATTGAAAAATGGAAGTGAAAAAGGATCCAGTATTGTAGTTGCATTCAACTTTTGATAGTCAACATAGATTTGCAGTTTCTTATTTTTATTCAGAACCACTATAATTGGTGAGATCCATACCGGACTATGAATTGGGAAAATGAATCCAGCATTCAACACCCTATCAAGTTCCTCTTTAACATGGTTGACATGATTTGGATTCATCTGATACCTCGCCTACTAGGTGGGAACTGCATCCTTCTTCAAATTGAAGACCCTTTATATCCAAACTCAAGGGTGTCACTTAATAATTATGTGACTATCACGTGAGTGCAGTAGAAGGGGTTATTTATTTTCATTTTTCTCACATTTTCACAAACAAAGGGTATCATAAATGAAATCAAGAAAAAAATTTACAAATTGAATAGAAAAAGAGTGTAATTTATTTGTCAAATATTCACAAATAAGGAGTTCTAAAAATAGTCCTCGAATGCACGTTGGAGAGGGGGAATGGAGGAACACACCCAACACACAAACAAATGCCTTTCTATAGCCAGGGCATCACAACACCCTAATCCACTAGAGTTCACTTTTGAAACTCTCAACACACACAACCAGGCCACCACATGCATGCACACGAATGCACAAACGCACTCAACACAGCTAACCATATATTTCAATGCTCGCTTCAAGCCACACACCGTTGTTGCACATGAAACCACTCTCACACATCCATTCCGCACACTAAGAGGGGCCCGGGGGGTGCACTCATCCGCACCTGCATCGCACACACACGCAAAAGAAGTAGAGAAGGGGAGGCAGCAAAATGACTCGAGAGAAACACCATGGAAGCTTCACCAGTGCTCAAAACACCATATACATATCACTTAGTACAACAAAAAATGCACCCACATGGTTGCCGTGCAAGAAAACACACCCTTGGGGTTTTGCAGGCGCACACCTGTGCACAAAAAACCCACCCAAGACTCACACACTTAATCTCTTGGCTCCCTGCAGGCATATCGGCTCAAGTCCCTAGAAAAAAGCATGAAATATGGTACACTTTTGACTTATTTGAGGGGGCTCCTCTCATTTTTTGTATCCAAGCTCTGATCGGTCTACTTGGTACCAATTTGGCAACTTTGCCATGGGGGTCACTGCCTTTGAATTGCTCTCTCTAGGTGCTTTCTCTTTGCACTTGAGCTTGAGGGGGGTGCACTAGCGATGTCGCTAGTGCCCCTTGCATTTTTACTTTTTATTTTTTATTTTTTCTTTATTTTACCTCCTTTCCACCATCTTTGGAAGGTTCCCCTTCACTAGCTCGGGATCACCCTTTGATAGCCTTAGAGTCCACCTTTGATTGTCCTTTGATTGCCTCATTGGACTTGCCCTTGGACAACTCTTTATCCGATCTCTGTGGATCTTATCCTCTTGCACCCTTTGGGGCTCTTTCTCTTCTCTCTCTATTAATCTCACATGACACCTCACTCCTTATCCTTCCTTGGAGCTCCCTCGGAGGGGCCCCTTCCATCTCTCTCATGCCCACACAACTCCTCCCCTTATAAATCCACCCTCACCACTAGCAATGTCACTAGTGGGGGGGATGCTCTTAGCTTCAAAAGTTTGGAGCCCAGATGGGCTGTAGGACCTTGCTCTAGTGCAAGCTTTCCACATCAACAGTGCCACAGACAACCATCCAACCACCGTGCAAAGCTGGCCACCACCCACGCTTTCCAAAATTGTCGCCTGCACGATAGCACCGCCCCGTGCAAGGCCCAATTCACCACCGGCAGCCCCCACCATAGCTAATCTTCAAAGAGAGCTCTTCTCTCTTCTACTATATAGGCACCCGTGCCATCGCATGTGGGCTTGAATTCATGCCACATGGCGGTCTTTGAGGTGGCCACCCCTTGAGAGGGAAAAAAAATCCCTAAAACCTTATGAAATGAAAAAATTCTCTCCAACTTCCATCCCCTATCATCTCCTGCTCTCGAGTCCAACGATCAAACCGAAACCTTTGGCCAAAACTCAATCATGTTGACTTTGTGCTGCAAAAATCCCACCGCTTTTTGACTTCCTCGGGCCCGCAAACTACGGCCGCCAAAATTGGCAAAATGCATATGGTACTTTTCCTCGAGCAACTGCCCCCGACTTTGTCCACCTGTAACTTGGCGCTTGAGAATTGGAATGGAGATCCATCACTTCCTATTGACTTTACACATTGGACACTACCTTTTCAAACCTAGTCGAGGCCCAAAGAATGCCCGGTGGCACGCCTTCCAATGTGGTCAGGTGGGCACAAATGCTGCCCCCTACAAATCTTCAAATGGTCATAACTTGCTCTCTAAAGCTTCGATTTGCAATCCAAAAAGTTGGCATGGTCCACAACACGAGCTCTTCAATCCTATCCACACATATATGCGCTGGCCACCTATCCCTAGTTTCTTTGTACGTCGAGGATCAACAACACCTTCCATCTTGCAACTTGAATATCTCGCACACTGAGGCTCCATTTGACGAGTTGTTTGGATGAGCTTGCACATCATCTTGAACTCTACATTATTACGTACAAACAAAGCACTTTGTGCACCTTGAACTATTCTCTTATTTGGCCCTTTTTGGAGCCTTCTTGACTTAAAAATCCGCATTAGGCATACACTTTCCCTAGCACCTGCTTGCCCAAGTCTTCCACATTGTCTTCTGCACTTTGTCTTGCACCTGCTAGGACCCACATCTTGGCATAAAGCACTTCCCTACATAGAAAAACTTTGGTTGCACCATCATTGCCCACTTCCTAGTTGAACATCTATGTTCAATCACACACAAACTTATTGAACTAAAAAACTATCGCACCAAAGAGACACTCTGTACACCACAAAACCACTAGCATATATACAAACATTGGAACCTTCTGCCAACCCCCTGCTTTACAAAATAGCTCCCACCTAGGTCAAACACTTGACATTGATCTCTTCCATTGACCTAAAATAGCTTCCCATAGTGCCACACCAAGGCCCATAACCAACCACACACCCAAACTGCCAATAGCATACCTCTACCGCTCCAAACACTCATTGGCAAACTGCCCACTTCCAACCTAGCATCACCAAGCACATCAAATAAAGCACCATCATGCTCACCATCCAAAGACATACTTGACCCACTCTCCCAACCATGTAAAGTGAGACGTCTTTGGGAGCGTACATGGTGTGTCTCTTCTCTTGTCTCTCCCTTTCTCTCTACATCTTAACATGGTATCATAGCGGTAACGATCACACACCGATTTAATTCATGGTGACAAAACAGTATGTGTATGTGATTCGTATGTAAGATCTAGAATTTATACAAATTTTATTTTTAAGAATTGATTCTTGTTAATTGTGGTTGTTTTGTGTTAATAAGAATATGATTAGTATTCTGTGTAGTGTTTATTGATAATCAATATGTTGAATCATTGATTACATTTTCTTGTTGATTTGTCTTTTGACACGGTTACCTTCGTCTCACTCCTCAAGCAAGTCATGCACCTGCCCACCAGCCCACTGTACATCTGCACTTATCAGCATCCCTTTCAACCACCACTCACACTGGAGGCACTTCCAACTTTGGGTCCATGCTCTCCTCCACAACTACAATGCACTCAATTCCAGCATCCTCAAGCCCTTTGTCTTCTACTACTGGCCCTTCAAGGTCGATTATTACCATTTGCCAGTAAGTTTCAATTGCCTTCTCTCCAACCACATCTTCTACTTCCCGCTCTATAACCACATGCACATCCTCCACAACAAGAGCCTCTCTAGCTGGAATTCTCAGCACAGGAACCACCATGTCTCTCTATAGCCAAAGAAACCTTGGTTCTTGTCGCACATGCACTTCTCTTTGTACCACATGTGGCTCGACTTCCACTGCATCACACTGCCTTGGCACCACTGCACTTGGTAAACCCCTTCTAATTTCATGTTTCTTCAAAATATTTTTCGTCCGCCTTTAACTAGAGCTACCGCTTCTTCATATGAACAGGTCCATCTATCTCAACTTTGTCGCGCTCTACCTTATGCAAGCAATCCATGAATTTACTCAACTGTAGAAAATCGGAATTTTTAGTAACAATTACCTTGATCAGCTTCCCTCAAAGGGCTTCAAACTCCCATATGAATGCTTGAAAATCCGCTTCCAAGCTTTGCTTCAATCCATCAAGATTTTGCTTCACTTCGTCCAGCTGCACATCCGCTACATATCTGCTTCAAAAAGACACCTCTAGGGCTTCACAAGCCACCTTTTTTTTCTTCACGTAGGCCATTCACATGGGCCATCAAACCATAGCCTCACTGTACCGCAAACCAGGAGTGTCAACTTGTGTGTGTGTGTGTGTGTGAGAGAGAGAGAGAGAGAGAGAGAGAGAGAGAGAGAGAGAGAGAGAGAGAGAGAGAGAGAGAGAGAGAGAGAGATTGAGAGAGACCCCATTGAATGCACAAATCTAGCCTTTTTCAACAACATGTAGATTCTAGTAGTTGAATTGTGCAATTGAAAACTTATGTGTGTGTGTACATGTACACACACACACACGTGTTCACTTTGTGTGTGTGTGTAAAAGAGAGAGAGAGAGAGAGAGAGAGAGAGAGAGAGAGAGAGAGAGAGAGAGAGAGAGAGAGAGAGAGAGAGAAGAGTGATGTGGGTCACTTGGACGAGGATCAAGACCAGGATCAGGTAGCCAGTGGTGATCACATATAGGGACGATAGGCCAAGCGGTGGTGCAATGTTCTTCAATAGTAACTTGATTGCAAAGTAGAGGCAAGTAGGGGAAAAACACCACGTGATGATGGGGAGTGCTTGGCAGTATAGCAGATGGGTGCTTAAGGCAATAGGCATACATGGGTTTTCTCAAGCTAGTGAGTGTTTTTTTTTTGTAGCAAGAGAGTAAAGAGCTAATGGCTTAGGTGGGAGCAGCTCCAACCGTGACTCAATAGATTGTGTGTGTGTGTGTGTGTGTGCAACTATTTTAACTTGTATACTAAGACATAAATGAACTTTTACATTCGAAAGATAGCTGGTTTCAGTGAAAAGGAAAAAATTAGTACAAAAAGAACTCAGTCTGAGAATTATCTTTGTACATGTCATATGAGAATGAATCCTCATTCTAGTATACAATGATAGTGATCCAATAAAGAATTACTTCCCAGTGGTACGAGCAGGTATATTATCTGATAGACAATAGCTTTAAGCCAAAAAAAATCCAAGAAAGGATAGAGTCCTCACCTGCATTCATCCAAACAAGCCAACAGATTTGCTAGCCTTGGATGTGTATTGCAGGTGTCAATGGACTATGTCAGTTTTTATCCATGTCCAACTTACAACCCTTTTTAACTTAAAACCACTGTCCAAAATGTTCATGTCTTTTAGTTCTTTTTAGTAAAAAAATAGTTTATCTATCTCATTTAATGTCAGTAATTGTATGGTTTCTTTATAGCCCAATGTTTTGAAAGACCTTTAAATAGATATTTAACATATATATCATTTTGATCAAAAGGCCATTACCCTTTTGATCCAAGTGTCCTATTTTAACCCATAGGTTAGTTTTTCAGATATTGTTTTGTCAATTTGTTAGGCCTAGATTCCTAAGTACCATAAACAAAAAATTAACCTAATTATCAGCTTGATATATGTACCAATACCATAAAAAAATTTTCAGGCCCAGATTCCTAAGTACCATAAACCAAAAATTATCCTAATTATCAGCTTGATATATGTACCAATACCAGAACAAATTTGCCAATTTTGTCAGGCTCCGATTTCACTAACTTTACTAAGTACCATGAAGCTATAAAGTGTCCTCAATACCAACTATAGATACCTTCCATTTTTTTGAAAACAACTCTCGGCTTTTGTCAAGCCAAATCAACAATCTCATATTCATTTGGGCTTATGAATATCAACCTACCAGAGTTTGTAAGTTTATTTGAGAAAAAACACTAAAAGAGCCGAAGTTAAGAAGATTAGTAAAGAGAAAAATCCCATATATGTTACCAGCTCTATCAAAATCATGCAATATAACCTAATACATGAGATCCTTTGTAAATGTAACAATCCCAAAAGGGGCATAAGCGAGGACAAAACCCCTTTACAGTGCACAGTAGTATGCATATATTTCCATGCATCTGATACAGAGTCCCAACAGTCCCGACTCTAGGCCAAAAGAATGACAGTATCAGGTCCCCCATTTTTCAATGTCCGAGTATTGCCTCATTTAAGCACCACTAATTGGTTGTGCATTGGTTACCAAAACATCCAAAATGAGTTACAGGAGATGTACAAGCTAGAAAAACCAAACTTTTGTTCACAAGAAACTACACCCCTTTACACTACACGTAGTAGTATGCAGATAATTACATGCATTTGATATACTGTAAAATAGCCCCGACGCTAGGCCAGACAAATGACAATGACAGTAGTGGCAAAGAAGCCAGATGGTGAAGTAAACCCATGTTTAAAGGTTGGTTCAATCTTTAAACAATTGGGATAAACAAGATTAATCTCGTCCAAGAATGATTTGTTGTTGAGGCTTAATAAGTCAATGTCCATATATCTGTAAGTATGATAAAAAAGTGGAAGTATATGATATTTATTTTTGTTACTCATGGTTTTTAGAGACCATTTATTCAAAGAAGGCTAAGTATAGATTACACATTATAGGTGAGCAGGAAAATCCCATAGGAATTCCTTGGCTTTGATTGAAACAATGTCCTCCAAAGAGAATGGTACAATTATCAAGTACCCAAGATATGTTATTGAATAGTTTTAAATTATCGAAGTGAAGGGGATGAGAAGATTGTGTCTTTTTAATCCATCTAGGTTGTCTGGAAAGTGATATGTAACAGTAGCCATTCACTCTAGCATTCTTGAAGGCCAGCTTAATCATTTGAGCTAGAGCATCTTTCAGTCCTAATTCCCCTTCCAAAGGTATATTCTCATAGCATTGAGTAATATTAGCTACCAAGAGATGAAAGATTTGTTTTGGTAGGTTAAGAGTAACCTCAGTGGCATTTTTAACTAACCAAAAAGGGTTGTAGTGAATTTGAAGAAATTTAGAGAAGATTTTTTGTTTAGATGTACATACTTTTCATAAATAATCAGTAGCCTCCTCATTATGCTATTACAACGGACAAATGCAACATCATCTCTCACAACATACATATTCAGACCAATGAAGATGCTACAACAAATTGAACCTCATCAACAAATCCAACGAGAAATGAAGATGCTCAACCCATCCACAACCAATCAAAACCTTCGACAACCTCCACAGATACTTTTCTACAGTGCCCGAAGATGCGCACTAAAATCAGAAAGGGGAATGTGGCGGAGCTCTAAAGGCCTTGGGCACACGGACATTGCATATTTTTACCCTAGGTATTTAAGGCAGTGTGTAAAAGAAATTAGGGTTCTCAAGTTCATTTGTTGAGAGGAGCACTCTTTGGTGAGAGCTCTTGAGGTGTGTGGCTATGGAGTCTTTGAGCTTCTCCTTGCTCATGTGACTTGATTAACACTAATCAATGCTTAATTCTCTTTCATTATGCCTCTCTCATGCTTCTTATGATTGCTTATGATGTTTTGATTAGCTAGATTGTAAATAATTAGTAGTTAATCCCTCTCTAATCTTGTGTGATTTCCCTCTTTTTCTTGTGTGTGCATGTAGGTTTGATTGGAGTGTGGTGCTTGATAGATCTATGTGTGTGCGCTCATGATTAGTGTGCTACATGATAGGATTAGTGTTGTGTGCATCTTGCAATCGTTATTGTGTGTGATTGGGTTGATTGGAGGTGAAGAGAAGTGGATGTGAAGATTGCCCTTCATTGTGGCTTAGCTCCTCCATAGGCCAAGAAGCTCGCCTCGTAGAGTCAACCATTTATGTTGCCATGATTAGCTCACTAATCATGCGAGTGTTTCCATGTCCTAGCCGGGTAGCTCATCCCTCCGGATTGATAATTTTGTTGGTCATTGGAGCAATGCAACGATGGAACCCCCAACATCAGTAGACCTTAATCATAGCTTATTGTCACTTATTTTTGCAAGCAATTTGCGTCTTAGGTTACGGTGTTGTTTATAAAGAGTTGTTGATATGTGAAAGTTCAATTAATTACACACACACACACACACACACACACACACACACACACACACACACACACACACACACACACAGCCACAGCATAAGGAAAATTGTTAATGTCGTAGGAACAATTTGAAGAGACTTCAAATATGGATCCCACCAATCTTCAATTGAAAACTTGTTTTGTGTGTGTAGCTATTTTTACTTAAATAATAAGACATAAGTGAACTTTAACATTCAAAAGACAACCGACTTTAGAGAAAAGGCAATGATTAGTACAAAAACAACTCAGTTTTAGAATTATCCTTGTACATGGCATATAAGAATGAGGCCTCATTCTAGTATCCAATGATAGTAACCCATTAAATAAGAACTTCCCAAGTAGTATGAGCTAGTGTAATCATGGACAGACATTTGCTTCAAGCTAAAAAAATTCCAAGAAAGGATAGTAGGTGTTATATTGTTTTATAATGGCATTAGAGGCCTAACCCCGTGGAAATATCCTAATCATATTGAGTCAATACGCAAAATAATGAGCACAAAACCAAGGCCTTGGTCATATTTCCATGCATGTACGTGATGTAAACAGGTAGTACCTAATGCCAGTTACCCCTAACCATCAAAGATATGGCAAAAAATTCCAGAAACGTCAATCCAAGCTTTCATGTAGGGAAACCTATACTTGTGTAGTCATAAACTATACATTGTATGTGAAAACGGCCCATCATAAATCTATACAAAACTTTTCAATTTTCTCAGGCAAAGTGCTCTTTATGCCTACCAAAAAATCAAAAGATATTTGGTCGACTACTTCAAAAACCACTTGCGTCAAAAAACTAGAGAAAATATGGACTGGTTTTATAATAAACATGGTCGCTAAATATCAAGTCAAACCATTTTCTTGTACGACATGTGAAAACCAGAACGCCTAGTGCAGAAAAACCAATATAAATATATATATGTGTGTGTATGTACAAAATTTAGACTTGAGAAGCACCCTCTTTAGCCACAAGCTCCATGGTTAGACGGTATAGGCCAGCTTCTTGAAGAGTGTGAGTGCACGAATGCGTGCATGCACGGTGTCGTGTGCGTGTGGAGAAGGAGAGAAGGAGAGAGTCCACAGTGTGTGGGTGGAGTAACCAAAGGAAGTAACTCAGTGCTTGAGTGAGGTGCTCCGTATTCTTATGTACAGAAAGAATAAAGAAGTGTGTATACACAGTGGGTGGGCAATTAGACACCGGACGTCCAGCCCCAAGCAAAGGTGTAGCGCCTTTATCCCAACAATCTCCCACTTAAAGGCATTGCATCGATAAGTGAGACCTACTAGCTATACTGCTTGTATGTACAAGAAACTAGGTGAGAGACTCTCTCAACCTATGCTCAATGGCTCACTCTGTCGATCTACACGCAGTCGTATCACCTCTGGTGGTAGGCGAGCGTGCATTCCCACGCTAGAGCCTGCATGTAAATCTTGCAGACTACTCTATATTGTCTAAAAGCTCCACGAAGCATCATGCTAGTGTCAGTCACCGTACGACTGACTATTCATGCTGCAAATGCTCCCACTACAGCTGCTAGGTCGGGCCTCGACACTAACAAGTCAAGCATGAGACGCTTGAATGCTGACAAAATCTATGCAAACCTGGTTGTACTCGCCTCTAATGTGCTATTTGCAAACACTTCATCATCAAGACTACCCACAAATATGGATGTGTCACTACCAACACTGGGAAATTTATGTCCATGTCACCCATAGGCAAAATTGTGCATCCTTGCACCAACTCATCATCCTCTAACATGAGCATATTAAAGAACTCCATATCTGTCAACTTTTTCTGTGTCTCTAGGGTGTAGACCTGATCTACCTCTGCCTGCACAAAGTCTGACAACATATGTTGTGTCTCAGACTAGAGCACTGCGGCTCTCCCTCTATCTCTACATAGTCTACTGGCATGTCTTGCATAGCTAAATGCTCTGTCTCATGAACATGGTGGAGCTCACCAGTGAAAGAGACACATCTCGTCTCTTGCTCAAAGTATGGGAGTAATCAAACCAAGACTACAACATCTCAAACCTCAGACACATGCATGGGATATACCAGTATGCTGTGGGCCCCTTTGGCAATCACTAACGAACCACAATGCATCTGAAAATACTGCTCTCTAAGTAGTACCTGACAGCCAAAGTTTGCTAATTGTTTCACTGAGATCAAGCTCTGTCTTAGATGAGCAACATAGCGCACATGTTGTAGCGTGTATGACGTACCATTGGGCAAAGACAAACAAATGTCGCCTTCACCCTCTATGGGTGAAGGCGCACCACTGGGCAAAGACAAACACACGTCGCCTTCACCCTCTATGTCAAACACCGAACCATCGGCCAAGTGCACACAACCAAGTCTCCTGCTATAAAATGTGTTGAGCCATTCACGACATGGTGTGATGCGGAAAGCAGCATCACTATCTAGTAACCAGTGTGGAGAAAGTGTAATATTCATAGACATATCTGCAAGAGGTACACTCGAGGTAAACATGACATGACCGCCATTGGCATAGACTGCCATTGGACTGCCTCTCTAACTTGTGTCAAAGCCGTATCTGCATCACTCATACATCTCCGTTGATGTCTCATACATCTGAAACAACGGTGTCTAATGTGCCCTGTGTGACCACAATGCCAACATCATACATATCGGCAAGAACAAGACCGCCGTCTCTCATGAGCTGTCACTGTAGACTCAATCGTGTCACACATCATGTGAATGCATACGCGTCAAAAGTGAGAGATCACTTGACCACTTTGGTAATCAAGCATAAACCAACCAGTAGCTCAATAGTGAAAACTTGTAACCTGCATGTTGTAGTCTCACGCTTGGAATATGCGAGCGTCGATGTGAGAACATGAAGCAAAATCAAAGGAAACCTGTAACCACTACGATGATACCATAAAAACTCTTGCGAGAGTGGATACAAGAACACTAAACCCATGTCCAAGTGTCAAAGTGAGAGTAAATACTCGATCACTGTCAAAGTGGGAATATGTTGACCATTGTACAAGATGATACCACTGCAAAAGTTTATGGCAAGAAGACGGGGGAAAACAGACAGAGTTTCCTTTGCAAAATGAACCAAAACTCAACGCAAACCGCAAGCCAAGAAATTGCAAATAACTACTAGAGTGGGAGTCAACTCGACCACTAAACCATTAGAGAGTAAACTGCAAACACTCATAAACCATGGAAGACCATATTAGGTATTTTGGTAAAAATCTCACATTATGGGAATCTCCAAATCGACTAAATTCATGTAATTTGGGAATTTTCCACTTAAAGTGGGAAAAATTGAGGTGTGTGGTTAGTAAATAAAGTGAAAATCTCATAGGATTGTGGTGTTGATAAACACCAAAAGTCAAGAGGATGTACAACACATGGATTTGAATAATAACTATAAATTACATAAAACAAAGGAAGATACAAAAAGATTTTGTTTACAAACTGACTAGTATAGTCAAAATAGAAGCTACACATAATTCTACTCCACATTTGATACCATATCTGAACTTTGATCCAAGTGTGGTTGATGTGCACGAGTGAGGCCTTCTTTGGCTTTTAGAGCATGCCTTTCTGGAATCTTTATTCTAGAAAATGGTCCTTCTTTGTTGGGTCTCCAGGACCAAACAATTGCATCTACAGTTTCCCACACTTGTGGGTCCTTATAGTTGACATCCCAATAACCCTTCCAACAATTACTGTAAGTTTGAGTATCTGTCATCCCACTTTTTCTCGCGCAAGGTGCCCAATATTGAATCAAGAGTTTTCTGTAGTTTGGTGATGTAGGCTCATTATCAATGTCAGATAAATCCATTGCAAGCCACACTGGATAGATTTCTGTGTCACTCGGAACAAGCATAAGAAAGTCACCTTGGTGTTTATCAGACATAGGGTCAAACTCTTCCCTTGGCCTATCTCGTTGAGGCCCACAAAAATGATCGTTTAACTCTTCAAGGCCTAGGAATCTTTCTGCTCCTTGTTGCAAATTCATTGTAGTGCTTTGTAGGTGAGAATATTCTTGAGTTTTTGGCCAAAACATTTCATACAAGACTCCATCTGATATGATTGCTTTTCCAATCTCTTCAATTACCTTACTCCAATAATCTATCACGGGTCTATAATATCGCGGAATACTTGAACCATTCCCTAAATTTTTCCAAAATTTTATATAGTTCTTTAGCCCCAAAATGACTTCTTCGTGGGCCTTGACATACTCCGCCATTTGTACTAGAGGTGGATCTCCATGTGGTAACATTGGCTTGCCTTCTGTGTCTATTTTCCAAAGGAGAATACTTCCACTCCAACTTGATACACCTACATGTGCCTTATATTGCATCATTGGTGTCTCATCCTGCATAAAGAACCTGAACTGAAGTGGTTTGGAATGTCCAATAAGTATGTCTTGTCCATCACAAAGATAGCCATCACAATATTGCTTGAAATCGAGGATCTTTGTGAGAAAAAATGGAGCCGGAGATGAAGATGAGTTGTTTCGTAATGTATCCATCAAATGTGGCAAAGTATAGGTTTGTGCAACTCTCAGCTTCTCTGAAAACCTACTAAACATGGCGTCTATGTCCTCATGTGTATGCCCAACCATTAAAAATCCCAGCTGGATGGTTTTGAAAACACCCCTTGCAACAAGCATTGACAAATAGGCAAATAAGTATCGATTTTTGTTTTCCCCTGCACAATTATCCAATTGTAGCAACAAGTTCTCTGGCAATCTGCGAAATGTTGACCCCAATTCCTCTTCTGCAATTTCTGACGACTGCACAATGGGCTCTTTTCCATCACTCAAGTTATGGTAGTCCAAAGCATCCCTTGAGTTCAAAGCATGTAGTAGTGAAATATTGCTCCTTGGAAGTCCATTTGTTACTAGATCACCAAGAGGATGCTTATCTATCCTCTCTAGGTTATGTAAACAATTAGCAATTGAGCCAATTGTAAGATTTGGATCAGCTGGCCACAAACCATTCAAGACAAAGTGTCCGTAATGACCTTCTCGGATCCATGTCCATGAGTGATCATGCCAATCAATACCACCTGCAGATTATATCCTGAATCCACACCCTTGGGAACAATGCGTAATCTAGGAATGGCAGTCTTCTTTTGATCCATCTTATCATGGATTATGCATACATATTTTTGTGGTTGAGTTTTTGAATACGTGCGCCATGCATAATATAGGCTTCTGCAACTCTTTTGTTGTGCCATGTGAACTTCTCTCTCCCTCAAGAGAAGAGCTCTCTCTTCAAGAGAAGGTTTAGCTTCTAACCTTGCCTTGATTGAGCTACAAATATTGCACTTAGAGAACTCACTCATCTTTGTTAAAGTGACATGTGGGTACTCTTTGTTCCAAATTCTACCAAAAGAAGATTGGGATAGCTTCTTCTCATAGCCCATTTGGTCAAGTGTCGTGTTGATTTCACATAAAATATCCACTTGTTTGTATGTTGATGGAATCACCAATTGAGTCTCTCTTGAGCCATCTAGCAGTGTTCTACTTCTATGTGGCATATTCTCAGAGTTGTTTTCCACAAACTCATTTAGTAGTGCTCTTGCTAAACTAGTATGTTGAAGTCCCCTTCTCAATGTACATGTGTTCCCATGTACATATTGGTGCACACCATTTTCAAAGTTCTCCTTGTATCGATAAAATGATGTCTTTGGTATTCCATGTAGCTCATACCATGCTCTACAACAAACAATAGAGCCATTTAGCCTGAATTGGTATCGTGACTTCTCATCTTTCTGATAACATATAGAAAGAACATCATAAACATAGTTAGTGCGTGATTTTTGAGACTCTCCCCAAAACTGTTGTCGTAACCTTGTCACCATATCACGATCTGAAAACTGGCAACATTTTTGTGCACAACAATCAATACATGATACCCTTTGAATTGATTTGTTTGAAAGGTAAAAAGTCTAAGCTGGTGCTGCTTTTGATTTTTGAGTCCTGTTCATGAAAGTGTATCGTCTCTTCCTTGACAACTGGACAACATTACTCCCATCAAGTTTTTTTCCAACATTGTCATCGTTGGATACATCCTCATATGTAGCATGCATGCCATCAACAGGAACAAGTCGTTGTAATGGGCTCCCATTCAACATTGTTGTCTGCTTGATGGGCCACTTTAGCAAAGTGATGCTACCCACTTCAACCACATCATCAATGCTTGCATTTTCTCTTTCAATACCCACACCCACACAATCAGGACCAAGTTCTTGAAAGTTGACATAATCATGTGGAAATACAAATAAGATGGTCCCTTCATTCATGGTTTGCATCATTGTGTCATCTTTTAAAAGGACCCTCTGATTTCTCCAAGACTCTCGAATCATTGCTTCAAATTATGGGCTTGTCATAGGTATTGCATCTGTAACTAGAGGATTAGAATGATCATGTTCTTCATCACCATTGTAGCTTTCTTGTGGATCAATTAAGTTCCCATTTAATACAAAAGATTGCAAAAGAAGCTTTGACCATCGAACATCACTCCATAATGAGCCTTGGAGAGATGAAGTATCCATTGTAGGAAAAGGTAGAAACACATCCTTCAAGCATTCCTCCACTAGTATGGAGACATTTCCTTGCCCTATCTTTGTACCACCACAAGTGGAATCTGGATCTGTTCTACACACACAACCAATACCAACAATTTCATTGTCAAGTATCATATGTACTTTCTCCCCAGATTCAAAGTCCATCTTGTAAGTGAAAAAGATTACATTGTTAATCCATAGTTATAGAAAAATACTCTTCAAACAAAAAATCATGCTACAACATGGAAAAGGTTTGCATAGGTTGGACAAGTGGTGAACCTTGAGACCAAATCCTCCTTGCTATATTAATGGAAGCAAGGTTGGAAATTATGGTGGATCTTGAAACCAAAGCATCCTTGCTATATTAGAGCATAGGTTGGACAAGTGGTGGGCCTAGTTGTAATACCCACTACCACCTATCAACTACTATAGGACTATGCTTTCCAATGTCCAAGTATTCCTTGAGGCTTTCAAGGTTAAACACGTGGTGGACCTTGAAATGAAAATCCCCTTTCTATATCAGAGCATAGCTTGGACAAGTGGTGGACCTAGTTATAATGCCCAATATCCAAGGTGAAATACCTTAGGACCTTGCTACCTTGCTTGCCAATGTTTACGTAGCCCCTCATTTATTTAATGGAAGTAAGGTTGGACAAGTGGTGGACCTTGAAACCAAAGCCTCTTTGATATATGAGAGCATAGGTTGGACCTAGTTGTAATACCCACTTCCACCTATCAACTACTATAGGACTATGCTTTCCAATGTCCAAGTATCCCTTGAGTCTTTCAAGGTTGAACACGTGGTGGACCTTGAAACGAAAATCCCCTTTCTATATCAGAGCATAGCTTGGACAAGTGGTGGACCTAGTTATAATGCCCAATATCCAAGGTGAAACACCTTAGGACCTTGCTACCTTGCTTGCCAATGTTTACGTAGCCCCTCATTTCTTTAATGGAAGCAAGGTTGGACAAGTGGTGGACCTTGAAACCAAATCCTCTTTGCTATATGAGAGCATAGGTTGGACCTAGTTGTAATACCCACTGCCACTTATCAACTACTATAGGACTATGCTTTCCAATGTCCAAGTATCCCTTGAGTCTTGCAAGGTTGACACGTGGTGGACCTTGAAACGAAAATCCCCTTTCTATATCAGAGCATAGCTTGGACAAGTGGTGGACCTAGTTATAATGCCCAATATCCAAGGTGAAATACCTTAGGACCTTTCTACCTTGCTTGCCAATGTTTACGTAGCCCCTCATTTCTTTAATGGAAGCAAGGTTGGACAAGTGGTGGACCTTGAAACCAAAGCCTCTTTGCTATATGAGAGCATAGGTTGGACCTAGTTGCTATACCCACTGCCACCTATCAACTACTATAGGACTATGCTTTCCAATGTCCAAGTATCCCTTGAGTCTTGCAAGGTTGAACACGTGGTGGATTATTGAAACCAAAATTCCCTTTCTATATCAGAGCATATCTTGGACAATTGGTGGATATAGTTATAATGCCCCTCCTTTATTTAATGGAAGAAAGGTTGGAAAAGTGGTGAATCTTGAAACCCAAACCCTTTGGCTATATATAGAGGATAGCTTGGACAAGTGGTGGGCTTAGTTGTAGTATCCAATGTCCAAGGTCCAAGGTGAACTATGTAAAGACCTTACTTCCAAAAACAAAGTCGTACAAGTGGTTCTCCTTCAAACCAAAACCTCCTTAGTGTATTAGAACATAGCTTGGAGAAGTGGTGGACTTAGTTGTAATGGTGAATGTCCAAAGAAAACTATTATAGGACCTTGCTTCCCAAATCAAGTTTGGACAAGTGGTGGATCTTGAAACCAAAACCCCCTTACTGTATTAGAGCATAGCTTAGATAAGTGGTGGACTAGCTGCCATGGAAAATGTTCAATGTGAACTGCTACAGGACCTTGCTATTAAATGTCTAAGTAGAGCTAGCTTCTTTAATGGAATCAAGGTTGGGAAAGTGGTGCATCTTGAAACCAAAAGCCCTTTATTGTATTAGAGCATAGCTTGGAGGGACCTAGTTTTAATGTGTGATGTCCAAAGAAAAGTATTACAAGACCTTGCTTTCCAATATTTGAATTGGTCAAGTGGTTAAAACTAAGTATAAAACTTTGACCATTTTCTTCTCGAATTGCCAAAAAGCTAGTTTTAGACACCCCTAAATGAAAATGGTTTAGGGTGGCCTTAAACAATGTTTTTTCAAAGACTTGAACAAAAGGGTTGCCGAAGAGTAATGAAAATTTATTATGGATTGAAGTACCTGAGTATGTGAAAACAAGCCTAGGTTTTCCACGAGGCAAAAGGTGACATAATAAGAACATTGGAAACTTAGGATTGACCATGTGGCCTAAACTTTGGCAAGTGAAGTGGTGGCCAAGTTTTGTGGCACAGTGTGCACTTGGTCCTATATGTGTTGACCACTTGGCTAAATCTAGGACCATAAGGCCAAACCTTTGGCACCTTAAATATAGTATGGGACATAATCTAGAACTGCTATAGTAAATTAGTAGTATAGTTAATATGTTAATATTTGTATTATATTTAAGTATATGCTAAATATAATTTATGTTCAAAATTTCACTAATGAAGAATGTTCCCATTTAGCACTCTAGATGCGGGGTCTTAGGGCAATGCCACAATGGGGTGACAAGGCAGCGCTTCCACGTGAGGTTTGGGGGTAGCGCTCTTGATGGGGATGTGGAATATAGCGCTCTCGATGGTGGGGCTTGGGAGGTTGATTTTGGGATATTGTTCCGGGCGGGGTCCTGGGGCTTTTGTTTTTTTTAATCCTATGATAAAACATGGACTTGTAGCATACGTGGAATTCTAATAAACCCTATCAAGATTAGGCACAGAGAGAACGCACGACCAACGCACACAGAGAAAGCAGGCGTGCAGCAAATACATAGAAAGCGCACACGGATCGCACACAGTTGGAGTATACGCGCACATAGAGGAGCAAGCCCGGCATCGTACACAACACACAGGTGGAGCGCACAGGATTGAAAGTTCGTGCACAAGATAAAGAAATAGCAGCGTACGCAACACTTTCCAAAAGGGCAGGATCGGGCATAGCTTCTTCTCAGGAGACATTGCACACCTCACAAATAGAGAAAAAACAGGTATTGCTCTCTCTCTCACTCTCTGTCTTTCTCCATATAGAGAAGATGGTTCTCTGTAACTCTTCTTGCACACACACTCTCTCGTCAAAAGACAGAGATACGTATTTTAAAAATATCCCCGCACACATACACATATTCCCACACATCGTCTTCCTCTCTTCCACATACATAATCACAATGAAATCTGTTATCTTGTTGTCTCTCTCTTGAAAATACATGCACATATTCCCACACATCGTCTTCCTCACTTCCACATACATAACCACAGTGAAATCTGTTATCTTGTTGTATCTCTCTTGAAAATACGTGCACATATTCCCATACATCGTCTTCCTCTCTTCCACATACATAAACACAGTGAAATCTGTTATCTTTCTCTCTCTCTCTCTCTCTCCTCTGTCTAGAAAACAGGTATTTCTCTCTCTCTCTCTCTATCTATCTCTGTATCTTGCTATCTCTCTCTTGAAAATACATGCTCATGTATGTGTACGTCTGTGTTATCTATGTGTATGTATGTATATTTGTGTTATTTCATTGTAATACTCATACATAATGCAGATACACAATTACACTTAATTACGATATGCACACATAGTATATATACATACATAAATATCACAAATAACTAACACATTGTAATACTAGTAAACTTGAATGGAAGACTTACTTGCGTGATCTGTTAAAGTCGATTCTTGTAGCGAGTTCTGGATGTATGCTAAGCTGATTTTCCTCTAATCCATTTGTAGATATGATTGTAACTTCTGTTTCTCAAAAATAGTAGTGTTGTTTAGTGATACACCTAATGGACATAAATGGTTGAAACTAGGACATGTAGACCAAAAATACGTGTATTTCTTTGGATGAATATATACACTTTTTGGTGACCCTTACCACAAGTGGTGGACCTTGAGACCAGTGGACTATAAGGACCTCCAAACAATACCTTGTACACTCAATCCTTCTTGGTATCTAGGTTGGACAAGTGGTGGACCTTGTTCAACTTCTCTAAACACTCTCTCTAACATGGTGACATAATTTAGGTGTGATAAATTCATATCTATGCAAACTAATATCAGTTTAGGCTTGTTAATTTGAATTTGTTTGAATTTATGTACAATATAATGATTTGAGGTTTGCATATTTGAATTTAGGTGGTATAATGATATCTTTTTGTGGTAAACTTGAATTTAAAATCAATTTCACGTGGAATATTTTAAATTTAAGTGGCAAAATTTAAATTTTTATAAAAAAGTTTGAATTTTAAAATTCGGGCGGAATATTTTAAAATTTGGGAGGGATATTTTAAATTTAGGCGATCAGATTTTGAATTTTAAATTTAGACGGGAAGGTTTTGAATTTATAGCGGGATCTCCCTTACATAAGAGAGTATAGGTTGGACAAGTGGTGGACCTTAAAGCTAGAGCATCCATGCTACTGGACATGATAGGTAGGGAATCTAGTTGAATATTGTATGTATAATATATATGTAATAGATCTAGCTTGGACAAGTGGTGGACCTTGGAACAAAACCCCATGTAAAACATATCATGCACATTCCAAGTGGTGAGAAAAAATATCATTGAAGATATAGCCTTATAGGTTGGACAAGTGGTGGACCTTAACACCAAGATATTCTTAATGTAATGACCTAGAGTGGAAAACTGGTGAATCTTGAGACCAAACCATGCTACTAGCGATAATAGCTTGGACAAGTGGTGGACCTTGAAACTAATCCCCCCATCTACGAAATATCATGGGTTTAAGGTATTTTGATGGAGCCTAGCATCTTGGAGACATGGTGCAGCTTGCTTCTCTTCATGTTTCAATGGAGCCTATCTTGGACAAATGGTGGAGCATCCTTCTCTCCATGTTTCAATGGAGCCTAGCTTGGACAAGTGGTGGACCTTTGCTTCTCTCTATGATTCAAGTGGTGGACCTTGGAACCAAACCCCCATGTAAAACCTATCATGGTCACTCCAAGTGGTGAGAAAGAATAACCTTTAAGATATAGCCTTATAGGTTGGACAAGTG